>NC_088378.1:144960000-145310000 GCF_037993035.2 Macaca fascicularis
TATATGATATCAAGTAAGAAAATTATTTTGCTTACAGTCTTTTAGATACTCCACTTTTGTATAAAACAGAGGTATGTGTTTATAAATAGCTGAATTATAAAATGGGTTTATCTGTAGCCTATTGAAAAGGATGGCCAAAAAAGTTTATTTTCCAGTGAAATCAGATCCAGTAAAATAAACTATTTAGTTAAGATATAAGCAGTATATAAAGCACAATAAAATGTCACTTTTCATATTTTCTTAAATTGTTTTTAGGAATTTTAGTGGTGACTAGTCTGCCATTCTATTTCATTTCTGTAACCCAAGCAGTGCAGAAATCCTCTATTTTCTTTTTTCTCCCTTTGCTTGAATAGTAACTGGTTATAGCGTTTTTTCCTACTTCGAAAGAATGAATGGTTATAATGAAAAAAGCTTTTGATGAATGGCACTCTTGGATTTGTTCTTAATTTTGGCAAAGATGTATATAATTCTGCAAAAGACTTTCTCTGCCTCTTCCTTTAGTGAAAAAAAAAAAAAAAAAAAAAAAAAGTAGGAGTGACAACTTACCTCACAGGATTCTGAGGATCTGCTTATACAAATAAGAAGTGCTATGTAAAAACTCTGAAAATGTTGCTAATTGGTAGAGAAGTTGAGATTGAACACTTTGTTAATGGAAACCTCCATATAAAGGAATTATAATTATTTAATAGTAAAAACTATATTTTAAAAATATCCTGTAACTATTTGACAGTATTGGTCTTCTTATCTTCTAATAATTTCCCAAACCTACATGGTACCATTTCCTCAATTATTCATAAGAACTTTAACCACTAAGTAAATGCAATTTATCTACTTTTCTCTAAATACCTGTTTTAGTCCATTTTTTGTTTTTCCTCGTGATAGTCAAAATTGGGTCTGATAGATTCAAATGAGGAAGCTTTATTTTTCAGTCAGCTTTGTATAAGTAGTTTCTCTTTTGTACATTTCAAAGGGAGTTGCTATGACAGAACTTTTTTGGGATGAATACTTTCCATGACTACTTTCTTGTGAACTTTTTTTTTATATGTATCATGTTCCCTTATTATAGAAATATCCTTTCATTGTTGTATTTACCCAGATTTCTTACTTGGTTTCTGGCATTTGCGGTCCCCTTCTATTTACAATATCAACCAATGACCCTGGAATTTGAATGCAGTAAGATTTCCTGGACTCCTTTCTGAATTAATGGTTAAACACTGGGGTATATTCCTGCCTGTTCTGTGTATGTTGTTGAATTGGAAGATTACCCAGAATCCTCTGCACATTTTTTCAAATTCCTGTTTTTATTGCCATTTCTAAGGTTGGTACTTCAAGGTTTTCAGGGATCTAGGAAAGCAATCCTAATGTAACTTACTTGTATACAAGTAATAAACCATATGATTATTCCTTTCCTCTGAATGAATTATTAAATAAGACAATGGACTGCATAATTTCCAAACTGTCAGAATAATAACTATCATTTCAGGTATAAACTAAGGCATTAAAACCTTTAACAATTTTCTCCCTTTTTTTCTCTCCCACCAGTTCTGCCCATAAGCATTGGGAGCCTGGGAAATGGAGTTTGTAGCCTTACAGACCCACTTATAGCACAGGGTATACAAGGCCTGCTGAAGGGCTGAGAGATATGAGGGACACATGAAATATACAAGATATATGACTGGCTTTTCATTGTAACCTCAGCACCTAAAAGAGTTCCTCTTAGATCAGTGAATGTGGAAATTGGCTGACTCAACTTCTTCTTTTGTATTATTTAAGTAAATCAAGATTTCTTGACAGCCAAAGTATTTGCATATCTGCTTCCAGAAATACTAGGCTTTCCCTGTTTCTAAATAAGTTATGTATTCCTAACCATTCATTCAACAACCCCCAATTGCTTATGTCATGTCTATGCTCAGGCACTAAGGAAATAAAGATGAACAAGATGTTGTCTTTGCCTTGGAAAAGCTTGAGAGCTACTCTCTATTTTAACCTGCTAGGTTTTGATTTGTAACTCACTTTTAAGGTAGATTCAGAAGCTAATCATTTCTCACCACCTCCACTGCTACCATCCTGGTCTGAGCCACTCTTGCTCTCCCATGATTATTACTATGGAAGCCTACAAATGAGTCCCCCCTACAGTTTCTTCTCAATATATCAGTCAGAGTAACCCTTTTTAAATCCCTGCATAATCTAAGTCGGATCACACACATCATTCTTCCACTCAAAACCCTGCAATGGTTTCCATTTTCACCAAAATTAACAGCCCAAGCCCTTACAGAAATGGGCAAGGCTCTTCACAGTCTGGCTTCACATTATCTCTCTGACCTCAGCGTTTTCTTTTTTTGTTTTTTTGGTTTTTTTTTGAGGTGGGGGTCTCACGCTGTTGCAATTTACCTATATAATAAACCTGTGCATGTACCCCTGAACCTAAAATAAAAGTCTAAAAAGAAGTACTTAAAGTGTTGAAGAATATAACTGTCAACCTGAGCAGACTGAGTTAATGAGGGCTCTCTACCTTACTGCAGACACATGGAAACTACCATTCAGGGGTAAAGGTTAAATAAAAACATGTTAACACAAAGCATGAGAGAATTTGCAGTTGCTATACAAACCACTGAAACATGTGCTTCAGGGAGAAGAAAAACGAATCTTCAAGAAAGCCCCAGTGAGTAAAACCAATTTGTTAAAATGTATACATGGAAACCTAGTTAATCATTGATGATAAAAATCCAATAATAACAACAACGATAATAACGATCACTTTGGGGAAAGGAAAGCTTAAAAACAAGAAGAAATAAAGTATTAATCAATAACATTATATAATATTGGAGGGGGTTGATAGGAGGCATTCCAAGTTTTGTATAATATGGAGAAGGGTGGGGAAAGAGATTAGTTTCATAATCTCACAAGCTAGGTGGGTATATGGACACTTTATGCTCATGTGTAAATGTATGGTTTTCAAACATGTAAATGGGGGAAAAGAAGAAAATATAAATTAATCAACACAAGACAGGAACTAAAAACTCAAAGAAAGATCATGAAAAATAGAATGACAAAATCAGGTGGTGGAAATAAATCAATAATCATAAAAATATCTATGGATGAAAGGGATTCATAGTTAAAAGATAAGATTTGGACATAAAAATATTATAAAAGGATATTAAAATCAATTAAAAAAACATACTGCTTAGGAATGCATATATACGCAATAAAATTATATATAAAAAAGGAAAGCAAGAAATGATAAAATTGGGATTCAGGATGATGTTCCCTCAATTGGAAGAAGTCAGGTGGCTGAAATAAGGAGTACCAAATGATTAGATATATATGTGGTTTTCAAGGTCTTTTGTTTTGAATGGCAGGTTAAAGAGTGCTAATTTGATTATTTAAAATAACTACTTAAATTAAGAAAGTAATAATCAAAAGCATGCCATTCATGGGCTGACATGGTCTGGATCTGTGTCCCCATGAAATTTCATGTCAAATTGTAATCCCCAGTATCGGCAGCAAGTCCTAGTGAGAGGTGATTGGATCATGAGGGTGGGTTTCTCATGAATGGTTTAGCACCATCCTCCCTGGTTCTGTCCTTGCAATAGTGAGTTCTCGTGAGACTGGGCTGTTTAAAAGTGTATGGCATCTTCCCCCTCTCTTTCTTACATCTGCTCTGGCTGTGTGACATGCCCACTCCCTTTTTGCCTTTCACCACAATTGTAAGCTTCCTGAGACCTCCCCAGAAGCCAAGCAGAGCCAATATCATGCTTCTTGTACAGGATACAGAACCATGAGCCAAGTAAACCTCTTTTCTTTATAAATTACCTAGTCTCGGGCATTTCTTTAGAGCAATGAGAGAATAGACTAATACATGGACCAGTGATATCAGTGTGTTATTAATCACATAAAGGAATATGAATAATACAATTCTGTGCACTTGATGTCCAAAGGAAATCATTTTTTTAAAATGCAAAGGGATGAGAAAGAGATACGAGGCTAATAATCTCTAAAAGATTTTGGCCTAGTTACATTCATATCAGACCACACAAGCATTGTTAGCAATAAAAACATCATGATTAAAGGAATAATTCCTCAAGATTTATTTGCATGTCAAGAAGACATGCAATTCCTGAACTTCTGTATACCTCAACTCATAACCTTAGAATATGCAAAGCAAAATTGACATAATACAAGGAGAAATTGACAAGTCTTTTCCCCACAGCAAAGTATTAACAAATCTCTCCCAATAATCAACAGATCAGGCCAGGTGGGGTGGCTCACACCTGTAATCCCAGCACTTTGGGATGCCAAGGCAGGCGGATCACTTGAGGCCAAGAGTTCAAGACCAACCTGGCCAACATGATGAAACCCCAATTCTACTAAAAATACAAAAATTAGCCAGGCATGGTGGCACAGGCCTGTATTCCCAGCCACTCAGGAGGCTGAGGTTGCAGTGAGCTGAGATCATGCCACTGCATTCCAGCCTGGGTGACACAGCAAGTTTCTGTCCCCCCACCAAAAAAAAAAAAAAAAAAAAAAAAAAAAATCAGAGGGCAAACAAAAACTTAGGCTATAGAAAAATTTGAATAGTTAACAAACTCGAAAAACTGATATTTTAACAACAGAAAATCTGTTCACATTAAGATCAAAGGAGGAAACACTATACCATCATTTTAACATATGCAGAAACATTATTTGATAAAATTCAATATCCATTTGTGAGAAAGACTTTTAGTAAATGAGGACTAAATGGGAATGTTCTTAATATTATGGAGGATAATTATCAGAAACTCACAACAAATACGATATGAATCATTAGATGAATCCATTCAAAATCAGGCATAAGATGACTATTAGTATGATTTCTACCCAACATTGTCCAGGAGAGATTGGCCACTGCATCAAGACAAGAAAGGGAAATAAGGAAGGGAAGAAATAAAACTCTCCTTATTCACAACAATGTTATTTTTTAAATTCAATGTTAGTTCTCAAACAGAGCTAAAGAAACAATTGAGGGAGATGTTTTGAGAGCAGAAGAGGTAGTGAGGCGGGGTGGGAAGAGCAGGGAAGGAAAGAAGTTAGGATCAAAGAACATTTAGATGGATTAGTTGAGAGACTGTTGCAGAACAAATGGAATTTACGTATGATTAAATGATTAGGTTGGGTAGAGACATATATAAAAAATGGAGAATTTCATTCAATACAGAAACCTTTACTTTTTAATATTAATTTACTTTTAAAACCCATGTGAGTACAGTCTGTAATACACTTTTTAAAAAAATGAGGCAAAAGAAAAAGTCTCACAAAAACTTCAACTTAAAACTCTCTCACCAGTATGTCAGATACTCCTTTTACCTTGGCATATTATATGCAAAATTGATCTCCTTCTATTTGTTTGATGCAGCATTTTATAGATTGCATTGTCCTTTCATATAGTCATGTGCCACATAACGTTTCAGTCACCTAGTGACATTGTAGCTATCTTAACAGCTTAGCGCAATGCATTATTCATGTGTTTGTAGTGATGGTGTCAACAAATATTTTAAAAATAAATTTGGTATAGTTAAAGTGTACAATGTTTATAAAGTCTAGAGTAGTATAATGTCTTCACATTCACTCTTCACTCACTCACTGACTCATCCTGAGCAACTTCCAGTCCTACAGACTGCATTCATGGTGTTCTATATAGGTATACCGTTTTATCTTTCATACTGCATTTTTACTACATTTTTCTATGTTTAGATACACAAATACAGCATTGTGCTACAAATGTCTGCTGTATTCAACACAGTAGCATGCTGTACAGGTTTGCAGCCTAGGGGCAACAGACTATACCACCTACCCTACGTGCGTAGTAGGGTATATCATCTAGGTTGTGTAAGTACATTCTATGATGCTTGCACAGTGACAAAAATCATACAACAGCACATTTCTCAGGATGTATCCCTGTCATTTATAGGACTGTAATTGCTAGCTGCTGTTTTTCAAAAACAATCCTGCAAATAGGAGGATAAGTGAAGAAACTGGGGCCTGAGAGGTTAAGTGTGGTGATGGATGCCAGTAGTATCCTGCCCAGGTCCCCTTTTCCAAGTCAGTACACCCATTCTCCATTTGCCAGGAAGGTCAGTGCACCCATTCCCCGATTATCAGGAGCACTGGCTGCTACTGGCTCACAGTCTTCACCTTCTCTGAAGAATTGTCCTTGGAAAAGGGAGATAATCTCTTATCTCCAGGAAGTCCCCAATCCACAAGGCACTGATCAAGGTACAAAAGGCTGGCCCCTTTTGTAACTTACAAGGGTAAGGTTTGTTCCAAAGATCCTTCTTCCAAATTACACTAAACTAGACTTAAGCTCAGACCACATCTTGCTCAGCTCATTTCCTCTTCCATATCTTGCTTCCCTCTCTGCCTTGCAGCTTTTTTTCTGCAGCTTATTTTGCCTCAATAAATTCCCTAGACTTGAATCCATGCCTAGGCTCCGCTTCTAGGAAACCCAACCCAAGTGACTTATCCAAGGTCCAAACTCTAGAATTGATTAGGCATGGACTCCATCTCAGGGGTCCCAGCTCCTGGTCCACTCCTTTTTTTTAACTACACCATGTGGTATTAAGACATAACAAAAAAAAGAGAAGAGGCTACTTTAACATTTAAATTTTTGAATTTTAACTCACTCAAGACGATTAATGTCATCATTAATAAGTAATTCCCATACCATTTGTTTGGTATAGGAAGGTATTATATTTAACATTTCTGTCAGATGATCCTGGAGTTTATCCTTTAAACCTACTATGACACAAAAATTCTTCTTAGGCTTCCCACAATGTGTAAAACTTTTTCCTGATGCAAAAGGAGAAATGAGTATCTTAGTTTAAGCTGACATTTTGTGGCATTTTTATGTGATGCTAAGTATTGGTAATTTATTTTCCCTCTGATGGGAAAGTGTTGCTAAGGGTTTTGACTTAAAATCCAACTTCCTTGGCCACTCATTCAGTGGAGAAACAAGAAAAAACATTTACAACCTGCTCTCTCTCTCTGAAGTCTGCTACCTGAGAGATTCCTCTGTATGATAAAACTTAAAATCTCCACAATCCTTTCTCTTAGCCTAAACATTCCTTTCCATTAATCCCAGGTCTTCGGATAAACTCAACCAATTGTCAACCAGAAAATGTTTAAATTTACCTATAGCCTGGAAGCCCATGCTTTGAGTTATCCCGCCTTTCTGAACCAAACCAATCTTTTTCTTAAATGTATTTGATTGATGTTTCATGCCTCCCTAAAATATATAAAACCAAGCTGTACCCTGACCACCTTGGGCACATGTTCTCAGGACCCCCTTGAGGGCTGTGTCACAGGCCATGGTCACTTGCATTTGGCTCAGAATAAGTCTCTTCAAATATTTTAGAGAGTTTGACTCTTTTCGTCAACAAGTTCATGGGGTTCACTATGCTATTCCACTTCTGTTTGAATCTTATATAAAAAAGTTAAATTATACAATCCCCAATTCTGGAGTTGGCTGCTCTGCAAAACATTTAGGAGTTACTGAAAACAGTGCAAAACTCAACTGTGTATGGACTCATCCTAAGCAAATTGCAGCATTTTTCCTTTTCCATCTGTCAGGAAACCTCTGAACATTTAAATCAAATAGATGAAAGGACAGAGATGGGGTTGCAGCCTTAGTAATCATAAAAGGGAGTAAGGGAGGGCAGGCAAAGGGCCTTGGAAAACCTCAAGTCTCAAGTCTTTAGTCCTAAGAAGGGGAGATTCCTCTTCTCCATGAGTAAACTTCACTGAGAAAGAGTCTCCTCTGGGGCAGAACACTTAAGGCTACGTAAGTCTTCTCCAGTTTTTAAAAAACATTTTCTTCCTTTTTACATTTTCTGATGGAGGCAGCATAACTGAATTTTTTTTTTTTTTGAGACAAGGTTTCTGGGTTTTTGTTTTGTTTTGTTTTGAGACAGGGTCTCTCTCTGTGGCCAGGCTGGAGTGCAGTGGCATGATCACTGCCATCTCAAACTCCTGGGTTCAAGTGATCCTGTCACCTCAACCTCCTATCAGGGGACTACAGGCACATACCACCACACCCAGCCAATTAAAAATTTTTTTTTTGTAGAAACAGGGTCTCACTATGTTGCATAGACTGGTCTCGAACTCCTGGCCTCAAGCAATACTGCTGCCTTGGCCTCCGAAAGCTCTGGGATTATAGGCTTGTACCACCACGCCTCACGTACAATCGATTTTCTTAAAGATCTACACAGGGAAGAAATTTTTTTCTCTAGACCTAAGCCAAGCAAACAGAAGAGAAAGACTGAGGACATTTCGGACAGTAGCTAGCATCTTATCTGCATTAATCCAGTTCTCTGATGTGGCCTGGTACTCAGGATACAGATCACTTTCTAACACTGAAGTTGTGATAGAAAAACTCTGAGGGAGTTCCAGGTGACTAAAATGTAGAAATCTGATATCAGTATGAAGCATGACTTCGTAAAGAAATTGAGATTTGGAGTTAAAAGACAAGGTTTAACTAAAAAGATGCGATGTTTTAAGTTAACGTTAGGGGAATCTAGGTGAAGGGAATATGAGAACTCTATCTTTGCAACATTTCTGTAAGTCTAAAATTATTCCAAAATTAAAGCATTACTAAAAACAAAAGTTCAGGGTTTCAGCCTTGGCTCTGATGCCTGGATTTTCTGAGCCTTAGAGTCCTCACCTGTAAAATGGGATAATGATAACGCTCATTTCCCTGTATGGCTGTTGTGAGGACCAACTATGGTTAAGTAAGTGGACACACACTGCAGACACTGAAACACACAGCCCATGCTGGTCACTTTCCAAGGGAGAGTCACATAGGTATCAGAGAGAAGCAGTAAGGTGGAAAAGGTGTTTATAGTGTAGACCCTGGTCACGGGGAACACCAAAGACCCAATTGTTATAAACCATCAGTATAACTCTGTTATCCTTTGTAGTTAAACACAGACACCAAATCTTTCAGGCATGCTGGCTCTAGCAGTGCCATTTATTATATTATTAGAAGGGTTTAGCAGCCGTCTCAAAAAATAAATAAATAAATAAATAAATAATAAATAAGAGGGACACAATTAGTAAGAATAAGAAAGAGGTAAAATGAACAAAAGGGAAAACAGTAGCTTCAAACACCCAACTTTCCTTTTAGGAAGTCCCTGGGCCGTAAGTCATTATTTGTTTCAAACACACTTAATGGAGAAAGGAAGAGAGAGGCATTTTCTAACCTCAAGCTACCCCACATGACTTGGCTGGTGATCTGGAAAACTTGCTCATAGCAAGCCCTAGACCAGCTCAGCCAGTGTGTGGATCTTCTGATGGCGAATGAGGTTGCAGTGTCGATTAAAGCTTTTCCCACATTCAATGCACTGGTGAGGTCGCTCCCCTGTGTGGCTTCTCTGATGTTCAATGAGAAATGAACGCCGACTGTAGCTCTTACTGCACTGGCTGCACTGATACGGCTTTTCTCCTTTGTGGATTCTCTGATGCTGGATAAGACCTGCACTCTGACTGAAGGCCTTCCCACACTCCTTACAGTGATACCGTTTCTGTATATTGTGGATTCCTCGGTGATTAAAAAGACCAGAACTTCGACTGAAGGCTTTCCCACACTCATTACATTCATAAGGTCTTTCTCCAGTGTGAATTCTTTGATGTCGAATGAGACCTGAGCTCTGAGTAAAGCTCTTCCCACATTCATCACATTTGTGTTGCCCCTCTCCTAAGAGGTTTCCCCACTGCCTCTCTATCCTGTCCGTATGTTCACCAACTTCTCTATGTGGGGGATCCTGCTGTGATAGCTCCCAGGTCTGCTCATTAAACATTTTCCCATGTGGTTCCACTATCTTAGGACAGTCTTTCCTTAGCACCAACTGTATGTCCTCAGTCTTGGTTATTTCATCTGAAACAAAGAAAAAGTCTAGGTAAATGTCACTTGTTCCCTGAGCATATGGGAAGGTGACTATGTCTATAAAAATATATCAAACGAAAGCAAGTGGGCTAGAAACAGAAGGGCTAGTGTGGTAACACCTTCCCCTAGGTAAGGAGGAAAGTTTGCCCTCTTTGGCAAAATGCAGGTCAGTCCATCCCCACGTAGACTTCAACTGGGGAGTTGTTTTTTTGTTTTGTTTTGTTTTTTTGAGACAGAGTGTTGCTGTGGAGCCCAGGCTGGAGTGCAATGGTGTGATCTCAGCTCACTGTGGCCTCCACTTCCCGGGTTCAAGTGATTCTCCTGCCTCAGCCTCCCAAGTAGTTGAAACTACAGGCACGCACCCCCATGCCCAACTAATTTTGTACTTTTAGTATAGACGGGGTTTTGCCATGTTGGATATCCTGGTCTCGAACTCCTGACCTCAGGTGGTCCACCCACCTCGGCCTCCCAAAATGCTGGAATTAAAGGCATGAGCCACTGCACCCAGTTGGCAGTATTTTTTTATACTTTTTCATGGGGAGGGATGGGTAAAGATCAGGGTGGCTTCTCTGGAGTCTTCCCTTAGACCTCTCTCTCCTTTCTGAGATAACCTCAAAGTGACCCTTTCCAAGGAAAGTTACTTAATGTATTCATTCATTCATTTTCAGAACAAGTATTAAACTTCTACTATTCTAGGTGCTTCAGGCAGCACAGTAGTCCCCACTTATCTGTGGTTTTACCCTACAAAGTTTCAGCTACCCACAGTCAACCACAGTTCACATATACTAAATGGAAGATTCCAGAAGCAAACAATTCTTTTTTTTTTTTTTTTTTTTTTTGAGATGAAGCCTCACTGTCGCCCAGGCTGCAGTGCAGTGGTGTGATCTTGGCTCACTGCAACCTCCGCTTCCTGGGTTCAAGCGATTCTCCTGCCTCAGCCTCCTGAGTAGCTGGGAATACAGGCACATGCCACCATGCCCGGCTAATTTTTTTTTTTGTATTTTTAGTAGAGATGAGATTTCACCATGCTGGCCAGGCTGGTCTTGAACTCCTGGCCTCATGATCCATCTGCCTTGGCCTCCCAAAGTGCTGGCACTACAGGCGTGAGCCACCGCGCCTGGCACAAACAATTCTTAAGTTTTAAATTTGGCACCATTCTGACTAGTATGATGAAATCTCATGCCATCTGGCTCTGTCTCACCCAGGACATTGAGTCCTCCTTTTGTCCAGCATATCCGCTCTGTACATGCTGCCTGCCTGTTGCACACCTAGTAGCCATCTTGGTTATCAGATTGACTGTTGCAGTGTCACAGTGCTTGTGTTGACATACCCCTTATTTTACTTAATAATGGCCCCAAACTGCAAAAGTAGTGAGGCTGGCATATTATTATAATTGTTCCATTTTATTATTAGTTATTGTTGTTAATCTCTTACTATGCCTAATTTATAAATTAAACTTTATCTTAGGTATGTATAGGAAAAAAACAGTATTACAGAGTTCATTCAGTATTAGCTTTGGTTTCAGGTATCTACTGGGGGTCTTGGAATGTATCCCCTTAAATAGTGGGGACTACCATAGTATATGACTTTTAAATCCACAATTATCCAAGGTGTATTCCCATCATAAGACCTTTGCTCTAGTGCTTCTCTCTTCCTGGAAACTTCTCACCTCAAATGAAAGCAAGGCCCTCTCTCTCGCTTCCTTCAAGTCTTTGTTCAACTCACCTTCTCAATGAGGTTTATCTTAATTCTTCTATTTAATATCATGATCTGTTTGCCTTATCCATAGCACTCTTAATCTCCCTTATCCTGTTCTATTTTTGCCTTATTCCACAGTCTCATCACCTTCTAACACACTGTATCATCTCTTTACTTTTATATTTATTATTGTCTCCCTCTTGCTACAATCTAATCTCTATGAGAGGAGGATCCTTCTGTTTTATCCCTGAGAATCATGCCTGGCACACAGTAGTTGCTCAAAAAATATTTGTTGAATGATTGAACAAATAAAAGGGAAAGGATTGAAACCAATTCTACTACTATGGCCTCAACCGACTGGCCCAGGAACTGGCATCTGGAGCAAAGGCTGCCACACAGGACTGGTCCATAATGAATAGTGTCCAGCCAACCCAATCAAACCCTTTCTGCTTGGAGGAGTTGAGGGTAAGAATGGAGAGAAACAGACCCAAACTGTCTAAACACTAAAGAGCAGATGCTATGGTATCCTTAGGATGTCTTGGGTTCCCCAGGTCTGATTTCACTTTACAACCCAGAAACAGGCTTAGGACAGCAGACCCAGACCTCCTCTTTTGACCAAAATATTTACATCTTTCTCCCACATCTAACTGTCCTGTCTCTCACACACAAGAATAAGTACCTCTTAGGACTCCTCTGTTGTTAGGCTGTGGTTCTCTTCCTCCTTTTAGCTGGGGGATCACAAGAGGTTTGGAAAATAAAAATGTGTCTGTAGAGAAGAGATGGGCCCCAAGTGTGATCAGTAGTGCCCTTTTGCTCAAACTTCATATTAAATCTGAAATCCATAAGGGAGCTGGGTAGAATATAAAAACTTGGACATTTCCCACCTTTCAATGATTACCATTTATATAACTTTCATGACTTATGAAGCACTTTCAAATATATTATCAAACTGACTCACCACAAAACTCCTTGATGTTATTATCCCATCTCTTTAAAGAACTATAGGAAAATACGGCAAGATACATATATATGGGTAGACAGACTATATAGAGAAACATCTGGAAAATATGCAGCAAAGTGACAAGAGTAGTTACCTCTAGGGAGTAGGTAGGATGTGCAGAACTTTCATTTTTTACTATATAAACTTTTGTATTATTTGGATTTTTAAATAATCAGCATTACTTAAAAAGAAACTCAAACTTACCTATTAAATATTGCTTGGCTAAAAATTTGAAAAGCTGGAACTTGAATTTGGTCCTTGTAATTTCAAACACTATGTTGTTTTATAATATTGGCTTTACCTAAATTTGTAACACATACCTGCACTGATATCCTACAAGGAGAACTCTACAATCTCTAGATGCCCTCTGGATACTCTCCTACAGCTATAGTAGATGCTTAATAAACACTTGTTGAATGATAGATGGATAGATGAGTGGACAGATGGAAAATGTAGACGTGCTTCTTGGAAAAGGGGGTTCTCAGCAGGGTTTTAGATGCAGTTTGGAAGGTAGAAGAAAGGAAATGGCTAGAAAATAAAAGGTCCAAGTTCATAGAGAGAGGAAAAAGAAAGAAAGAAATTGACTGGAGGCCGGGCGCGGTGGCTCAAGCCTGTAATCCTAGCAATGGGAGGCCGAGACGGCCGGATCACGAGGTCAGGAGATCGAGACGACCCTGGCTAACATGGTGAAACCCCGTCTCTACAAAAAAATACAAAAAACTAGCCAGGCGAGGTGGCGGGCGTCTATAGTCCCAGCTACTCGGGAGGCTGAGGCAGGAGAATGGCGTAAACCGGCGAGGCGGAGCTTGCAGTGAGCTGACATCCGGCCACTGCATTCCAGCCTGGGCGACAGCGTGAGACTCCGTCTCAAAAAAAAAAAAAAAAAAGAAATTGACTGGAAAGATGTTCATAAAGAGGAAAAATGATATCAGAAGCAATTTTAATCTGATAAAGTCATGGGAGCTATAGGAAGGTCTGCACAGAATTTATTCAACACATACACTTTAATTTAAATCGAGAGATGTGTTCCATGTAACAGAAATCCATAATTGCTAGGGTAAATGAAATAAACAGAAGCTAGAGACAAAGAGGCAAGGGAATTTGCAGCTTTGATGCATATGGGGGTAGTATGAAACTGAAAACAGCAGAACCTTGCTACAGATTGATTGTCAGAAGATTAACAAAAAGTCAGTAAGAGGGTATGATTTTATGTGTGGGAAATCAGACAAGCTGGAGATAATTCCTGCAGGGAGGGCTAGAATGGGGAAGCAGCTGATTCAGTCCCAAGTGCTCAGATCTATATCCACAAGGGTGGCCACTGCCACCATTCAGAAGATTACAGAGAAGGAAATGGTAAAGTCTGATTTCACTGGATTCTCCCATACAGTCTGCCACTTACTAAGCATATCTCATATCTTTCTACTGCAACTATGAACCCAAATCAGCAAGGGTGGCACTGGTGATTTGTGGCAATAGCGACCACGTATTAAGCATAATGCATGCCAGGTGCTTTTCATAAATTGTTTGTATTTGATGCTCACAATGACTTTCTGAGGTACATACTGGTTATGGACTAAATTGTATTCCCTCACATATGTTGAGGTCCTAACCCTCAATATGATTATAGTTGAAGATAGGGTCTTGAGGGAGGTACTAAAAGTTAAATGAGGTTATAAGGTAGGGCTCTATCTGGTAGGAATGGTATCTGTCCTTATAAGAAGATGAGAGAGCTTCCTCTCTCTCTGTATGCACACAAAGAAAGGCCATGTGAGGATACAGCAAGAAGATGGCCATCTATAAGCCAGAAAGAGGCCTCACCAGAAACCAAACCTGATAGCATCTTGATCTTGGACTACTAGCCTTCAGAAATGTGAGAAAATAAATTTCTGTTAAAGACAACCAGTCTGTGGTATTCTCTTAAGGCAGCGCAAGTAGACTAAACCAAAGCTATTATCAACCCCATTTTGTAGATGAGGGATCTGAGGTCAAGTGGTTAAGTAATCTGCCCAATACAAGCAGCTTCCATGAGGCGATGCCAGGATCTGAACCTGTCTGTCAAACCTTGAAGTCCATTCTCTGAAGCTGTGCTCCACAGCGATCCCTGAAAGCCTTCCTCATGTACCATGCATCAGAACTCCAGAGAGCTTCCAGGATGGTACTCAGAGAGAAGTCTGCACACAGGGAGAAGGGTCAAAGATGAGCACACTAGGGTCTAAGAAGCACTGAACATTGCTGCTATCTGGTAAGGAGTCTTTGGATCTCCTGTTTTCCCAGCTCTGGGTTTATTGTTTGTTTTTGCTTGACCAGGTGAGATTCGTTCAACATCAAATAAATGCTGTCCCTCACCTGTCTCTCCAATAGAATGGCACTTCAGAGCAGAGTCACGTGTGGGCTGGGACTGAAGGCTCAGTGGTGTCTGCTCTGCTAGAGGCACCATCTCTTTAGAGAGGACTTCTTGTCTGTGTCTGTGGGTTACCATCTGGAGACAAAAAGACAAGATTTGACTTTTGAAGAAATTAACTGTCTGAAATAAACACTTCCAAAAAAGAAGGAAACAGGAAGGAGAGTATTTTGTCACCAATGTCAAGGAGACACAAAGCAGAGGATACAAGGATTCTTGGCATGCCAAAATACACTTTTTTCTCTAGCAAATCTCCCTTCCTACCTCGTGTTGTGGTTCATCGAGCTCTCTCTCCAGATCCTCCAGCAAAATCACAGCCTCTTCTCCACTCTCTGGACAGTGTTCCCTCACCCAGTCCTGGAGCTCCTTGGGCAGGATGGACAGAAACTGCTCCAGCACCAGCAGATCCAAAATCTGCTCCTTTGTGCTCACTTGTGGCCTCAACCACTGGTAGCAAAGTTCCTGGAGTCGGGTAAGAGCCTCCCTTGGTCCAGGGGTCTCTTGGTAGCACAGCTGTCGAAAGTGCCTTCGGAAGATTTCCCTTGCCAGTGGATTATTGCGTTTCAATCTGGATTCCTGCCTTTGGAGGTGACTTTTTGCTTCCACTTTCATTGTCAGAAGTTCTTCCCATGCCTGGGGAACTTGAACACCCAGGGATAAAACCTCCTTTGAGTTTGTATTCATCTTGACCTTGAACAACTTAAAAGGTACCCTCCAACTGCAGCTATGCTTCAAGACAAACCTTGGAGGCGCCTGCCTAAGCAGTAAAAATAAATTATTTATATGGAAAAATGACAATAACTGATGACAGAAACTGATAATATAAGCATTTATCATAGGCCCTAAAGCTCTCCTCTGAAAGTGATTTGGTGACCAAAGGATGGAAATAATGGAAATATATATATATTCATAATGTGCAAAGAGTATAGGCTTTTAAGTTACCCAGATATGGGTTTTCTTTCTTTCTTTCTTTTTTAAAAACAGGGAATTTCACTCTGTTTCCCAGGCTAGAGTGCAGTGGCATAATCACAGCTCACTGCAACCTCAAACTCCTGGGTTTAAGCGATCCTCCCACCTTGGCTTCCCAAAGTGCTGGGATTACAGGTGTCAGCCACCACACCTGACCCAGACCTAGGTTTTATTCTGATCCTAACATTTACTAATTGTGTGACCTTGTGCCAAGTTTTTAAATTTTCTTTCAGTCTTTGTTTCTTTATGTGAAAAAGAAATAGCAATAATACTTTACAGAGTTCGTGGAGGAAAACAGCCCATGAATTAGGGACTGCACAGATCACTCAGAAAGTCTGAATAAAAAGTTTGAGCTCACTGTATAAACATCAAATTAGAGAAAGAATAAATGGAAATACTATTACTGTCGACTAAATGAATGAACCAACATTTACTTTACTATTTACTTCAGTTTTCTTAAATTAATCTTCAAAACAACCACTTAAAGTTAGTATTATTTACACTAAATTTACAGAAAGAAAGGCTTGGGTGGATTCCAAGCCCTGGAGCTTTCCACACCGCCCTGCTGCTACTTAAGAGTAACAGTCAACATTGCACAAGTCTACAATATGCTTTCAGATACAAGACCATATTTCATCCTCACAATTACCCACTGAGGTTTTATTGTAATAATTATTTCATTAGATAAGAAATGGAAGCCAGGGAAAGTTAGGTAGATTGCCCAAGGTCAACTTCTTTGTGAGGACAATCCTAAGAAGCCTAAGAAGCCAAAGAAGCCCAAGGGAGAAGTTTTCTCCAGAGACCCGGGCAGCGCCTGAAACCCCGGGGGTGTTCCCAAAATGTGGGTCTCCAAAATGTCAGAAAGCACAGCGCAGCAGCTTAACTGCAGCTTGACAGGCTCTGTGGCAGACATCTGGGGAATCTGAATTGGGAGGTGGAGAGAAGTACAGGGAGCCCCAGAATATGCACCTTTAACGGGCTCCTCAGTGATTTGTATGTATTATAAGGTTTGAGAATCAAAGAACTAAGGAAATCGGGAACTGTCACATTCTGTACTTTAAAACCAGTCCATTCAACGCCCCTTAATTTGCTTTTAGAATCTAGAGGTAAGAGGGTATACGGGCTCTCCATCTTGAAGGCTGCCAAAGTCTTAACTGTCCTTAACTTCCTCTCCCGGGGGTTTCTTTCCCTGAGTCCTAAGCCTGTTGTCGTTATTCACCGAGGTGACCCTTTCGCCTCGCAGTCCTCCTACAACCCTTTCTTGTACAATGTCCCCACAGCTGGGGATGACCACCCTGGTCTAGGGGACGCCTGAAGCCGGCCGGCACTGACCGCGGCCCCCTCCTTCGTCTCCCACTTCCCAGAGGCTGAGGTTCACTTTCCACACCCCTTTCCCAGCCCCACCCTCCCCAACACTCCTCCATTCCCGGCCCCCACAGCCAACTCACGAGACCCGGAACGCGGGAGGAGGGAGAGGGGGTTACCGGCCCGGGGTTGCTAGGCGCGCTGCACGAACAATGGTAGGGCGGGGAAGATGCCCACCCCTCCTCGAAGGCGGACGAGCAGAGGCACTTCCGGGCCGGTCTAGGATTCCGTGTCTCGTTGTCCGGCGTCCACCTTGCCTCGGGCTCAACCCCTAATTTCCTGGCGTCCAGTTCTTTTTCAGCAGTGATCACATAAACAGAATGTCATACGTGTATGGGCCGCACACAGGTTTTAAACGGAAAACGTTGATGAAGCATAGACCGTTAACTATTGAAAATGCTGATTTTAAAAGCATTTTTAAAATTAATACATTATTTATGGTTTAAAAAACCCTCAGACAATACCAAAATTAATAAAGTAAAATGTCAAACCCCACCTACCCCTCCTTAGTCCCATTCCCTGAGGCAGCCACTTGCCACCGTTAGCCTGGAATTTGTATATCATTGTGATCCTCTCACACACGGCGGCATTATTTTATATTTAGCCTTTTCTCCCCCGCTTATTTTAGCGTTTTCACTTCATATATCCTAAACAGTTTTACTCATCATGTAGGTCTAACTTATTCTATGGGTGCATAATAGTCCATAAAGCAATTTATTTGTCCAGGCCCCTACGTATTCTTTATTTAGGCATCTGCTTGCCTGCCTGCCTGCCTTCTTTCCTCCCTCCCTTCCTCTTTTCCTACCTCCTTCCCTCCCTTCCTGCCTTTCTCCTATCCTCCTTTCCTTTTATTTCTTTCTTCTTTTTGTTTTTTTGTTTGTTTGTTTTTGCTATAAAAGTTTTCTGGAGTTTTAGTAATAATATGATAATACAAAATCAAACCAAAACCAATTAAATAAATTTGTCACCCAGGCTGGAGTGCAGTGGCACCATCATAGCTCACTGCAGACTCCAACTCCTGGCTCAAGCAATCCTGCTTCAGCCTCCTGAGTAGCTGGGACTACAGTCACACACCACCTTGCCCAGCTTTTTTTTTGGCGGGGGGAGGTAGAGATCAGTGTCTCGATTTCTTGGCCAGGCTGGTGTCTAACTTCTGGCCTCAAGCGATCCTCCCACCTCGGCCTGGCAAAGTGCTGGAATTACAGGCATGAGCCACCATGCCCAGCCTTAAATAAACTTTATTGGTACAAAAGAGCATAATTGTAGGTGCTGTTAGTCATTCATCAGTTTTACTATGCCAACTAGAATGATGGTGCTACATAGATTAAATTATATTCTGTTTGTTTTAACAGAATCTTATCATTTATTTTATTAAAGCAGTAAGAAAGTATCTTGTGTGTTAATGGAGGCTCCATGATCTGTTTAAACTCCAAAACGGTAGTAGCTCTGAAAATTTATTTATTGTTTTCCTCAGCCTAGCCTTCTGAGGTCATTAAATAAACCTGAGTTTTATGCTTTACTTCTATTTCTTTCAAATATCCGATAAGTATATAATCATCAAGAGCACTAACATGCAGAAAATTTGCTCAAAAATTCACATCACTTTTTCCACCATAACATGTTCACTTGCAAATCCCTCATTACAAACTTTCCTAACAAACTATGAAATGAGAGTAAATGCTCAACTTCTCTTGGACTTGAATAGACTATATAAATATGTTATTCTTTTCCATTTTGGATGACCATCTGTGACAAGTAAACGCGATTTAATATTTGTATGAAACTTCTTAAATGTCTCACTGGCAGTTGGTTAGGGTCTCTCACTGGTTTATACGTGTTTGCTAAGTGGGTCAACTATAGGGCTCAGGCAGGCTCCAGCTCAGAGTCAAGTGGGCAGCACATTGGACTTCACAGTGGTTAAACAGCCCTGATAGAGACTAGCTTTCATTTTTCTGTTTCGGGGAAGATTCCACTATAGCAATACTTTGATGAGTGTCCTGGGACAGAAGAGATTATTTTTAACTTATAATTGGAAATCCCCACTGAATATTGAAAATGCCATACCAACTCAAAGACAAGAAATACTGACTGCAAAATCAGTCCAAAAGGTTGAGGATTACCTGAATCTAGAAGCAGACGTATTGAGATACTAACTCTGCTGTGGGTTATGCCATAAGCTAAAAAAAATTAAAATGAAATAAAGCAAAAAAAGAAAAAGAAAGAAAGGGCAAGCAAGAAGGAAGGAAGCAAAGAAGGAAGGAAGGAAAAGAAGAAAGAAAGAAAGAAAGAAAGAAAGAAAGAAAGAGAGAGAGAGAAAGGGAGAAAGAAAGGAAAAGAGGGAGGGAGGGAAGAAGGAAGGAAGGAAGGACTTGGAGGATTGGTGACAAAGAGATTATTGATGGAACTAGCTTGCATGTGGATAGATCTCTTAGAATGGATACCAAATGTACAAATATTTGTATCCTATATGAATCTTCATTAACCTACTGTGTCAGAGGGTTTCAGTAAGCAAGTGAACAAGATGATGTTGAAAGAGAACATGGACTCCTCCTCTTCACAGCCTACTGGGATCCCTCCTTAAGCTTGAAAATAAAGGAAAAATTGTGAGTCCCTTCAAGGGAAATTCCGGGCACCCTGCAACCAGCAACTAGGGAAATAAATTAATAACCTGCTAAGCAAGAAGATAATAATAGCACAAACAATAGTCACTCAAGTGAGTCAGTCATGAGATGTTTGTTTCCTTATAGAAACTAAAGATAACATGTTGACATATGTCCTTGAGTTGAGTTGTTTTTCAGAAACCAGGACCTCCACTAGATGGAAAATGTTGGTCACTGTCATATAGACCTTGACAAACAGGAACCAGAAGATGGATAAGGAAGTCCTAGAAATTTTCCAGCCTTTAACTCACATTGGAGAACCCCCTCATCCATGGCTTAAAAACTCTTGCTTGTAAGCCATCTTACAAAGATTTCAGATCTTAAGTGTTAGTGGCCCATTAACCTTGCTTGGTGCTCTGCAATAAATGCCTTACTTTCTCTCACTGCAAATCCTAGTGTCAATGTTTGGCTTTGCTGCACTGGAGAAGCAGACCCAAGTTTTGTTGCTTAACAATCTGCTCTATGGATATCAGCAACTCTTTTTTCAGCTATTTCAGCATTTGCTCAAGAAACTTTTGAACATAGGGACCATGCCTGCCATGATGAAGGCCGTACATAGGCTCAAAAAACAAGACAAAAGCTTTTCTGTTGAAATCCAATTTGCAAGAGCCAAAACCAATCCTAATCCCTAGATATGATGTAATATCACAGTGGAAACAGCCAGTCACCTGATGGTAAATTGATTACATTCAACTCTTTCCATGATGGAGAGGACAAAACTTTTCTTCAAAGCAATAGACACTTTGGGATTTGGATTGACTTTTCATACCTACCATGCTCTGTCAGTACTGACTTGTTGAAAGCCCCACTTACACCAGCCTCAACTTAGGTGGGCATTAAAATATAATGATTCGGTTTTTTCCTTTTTTTTTTTTTTTTTTTTTTTGAGACGGTTCAACTTGTTCTTGTAAATCCTTTCCTGTCCCTTAATGGTGCCTTGAGCAGCTCCCATAGCTTTCTGGCAATTTTAAGTATTAAAGGTCTTATTCAGTTTATTTTTAATTTTAAATTGTATTGTTTATTGAATAAGTTACATAGCCAAGGATTCAAAATATAAGAGGTACAAAAGGGCATGCATTGAAAAATCTCTGTGATATTTTAAATTTTGTTATGTGTGATGACGATATTGTAGTTCTGCAGGAAAATGTTCTTACTTTTTAGGGATGGGTACTGAAGTATTCAAAGATGGTACGCCATGATGTCTATAATTTAATTTAAAATACTTCAGCAGAGAGAAAGAAAGGTGGGGAGTTAAATATGACAAAATATGAACAATTATAAAATCTAAATGATAAGTATATAGATGTTCATTACACATTATATAACATAAACTAGAAATAAAATCCAATCCCCACCCCAACCCTGGCCAACTAAACAGACCCCTTGTGGCAAAAGTGATACCAGAAAAAACTTAAAAACTGAATTCCCAGCCCTGACAGAGTGAGAGGTCAGACACGACGACTCATTATACCCTCCTCCCTTTTGTGGTTTAGACACAACTGACCAGCATTAAAGTTAAAATAGAGATCATTAGACTGATAGAATAGATTCTTTGTGGCAATAAGATACCAAATTATAAGCAGGACCTAAGTCCATGCCAGGGAAGGGTTAAGTCACGCATCCTTTCACTTAAAGAAGAAACTATATTCTAACTGACACAGGTTTTCCTTTTTCTCTGGCAGCTAAACAAGCACTGGCCCTGAGATAAGCAATATTCAAACAATTTGCAGCTACACTAGATGCTGACTAACTGTACCTTCTTCCATCAACTGTAACTATAGCTTTGATTGGACATGAGACTGATTTCAGTAGCTTTCTCCTGATAAGACCAATCATGGACTGATTCTAGCCCTTTTACAGAGATTGCGCACTTCTGTGCTCTCCTGTCCTAAAGTGACCATTTGACATATAGAGCCTAGTTGTAATACATGCAAATGTTAAGTCTCCACTTCAAAGTGAACATGTAACATGCATGTTTGTTCAATGTGCATGTGTCATGGCCCCTTCCTGAATATTCATAGCTCCTTCAGTAACCTGTTGAATATGTATGTTTGGTCAACTCATTCAGTATAAAGCTTCCACTTCAACCCCTCCTCCTTCAAAGTGCCTGTCTCTGGATGTGGCCGGAGGAAGGCTTCCCAGCCTGCAGTTTGGCCACCTGGCAGGCTGTAACCCTTAAGAAGAAATACAGTCTTTTCTCTCTTTTTCCAAATTTGTACCTTGTGATCTTTTCTTTAAGTTAAAAATACATAAACCTTTGGGAGCAGATGTGTTTCCAAATTCAGGTTTTTGTTTTTTTTTTAATTTTAGAAGATAATGTGCATACACTGTATATAATGTAACTTCCAGCAGAGTTTCAGAGCATATCAAACACCTCAATATTTCTGCTTTGAGATTTATGATTAGTCACTTTAAATGAGTTAAAGGCTATAAAGAAGTTTAGGTTTTCCCCTCAGATAGATTGTAGTGCCAAATTTATGGAGGAAAGATTTGGAGTTTTTAGAATTTTATGGATTTCAGAACTGTGATTAAGGGATCCTGGATATGCACTAGTCTATTTTCTGTGTTTTTTGCATATTTAAACATTTTCAAAATAAAAATTTGTTAAATAAAAATATACAATCTATTCCTACCACTAGTCACGTAATTTCATTCACTAGAAACAGCCAAAGGTATTGATTTCTTTTTTTTCTTCTAGACAGGGTCTCTCTCTGTCGCCAAGGCTGGAGTGCTGTCACCAAGGCTGGAGTGCAGTGGCACGATCTCAGCTCACTGCAACCTCCACCTCCCAGACTCAAGAGATTCTCCCACCTCAGCCCCCCAAGTAGCTGGGGACCACAGGCATGCACCACCATGCCTGAAGAATTTTTGTATTTTTAGTAAAGACGGGGTTTTACCGTGTTGCCCAGGCTGGTCTCGAACTCCTGAGCTCAAGTGATATGCTCCCCTCCTCATCCCAAAGTGCTAGGATTCCAGGTGTAAGCCACCATGCCCGGCCTTCATTCCTTATACAGCCTTTCAGAGATATTTTAGGTATGTAGAAGCAAATATTTATATATAATTTTGCCCTGGGATTTTACAGAAATAGTAGAAATTTTTCCTGTAGCCATACATACAAAGCTGCATCTCTATTTTGACAGCTGCATACTATTTCATTATGCAGCCAGTCCTTTATTGATGGGCAATTAAGCTATTAATATTTCCTATCACTTTCCATTTATAAACCCTGCTGAGCTTCAGACACGTATTATCTTACATATAATACGTGTGTGAGTCTGTCTCTAGGATAAATTCCTAGAAGTAGAATTCCTGCGTCAAAGAATATGCACATTTAAAAAATGTATAGACTTCAGGCCCGGGCGCTGGAAGGTGGGGGTCTTCCGCGGAGAAAAGCCAGCAGCTCGAGCGACGCAGGGCCAGGAGGGCAGGACCGCGCCGCGGCCACAGCCCGGAGCTTCTTCAGCCCCCCGACACGGGCCACCCTCCGGTCTGTTCTCCCCGCCCGGTCGCCGCCCGCCAGCCCTCCATCCCCCAACCGCCCGACCTCCTAAGTAAGAGCTGAAAGAATCATTTTTGAGAGTCATGACCCATAGCTGCCTGCTTCGTCCCCCAACCCTCGACGACGAAAAGGACTTCGTCCCCCGGCCGCGCGGCTCCGGGGAAGGAAGACAGAGCGACCTCCGCCGCGCGCTCAGGGCCACTCTAGAGGGAGAAGCCGCCCCGAGGCCGGCAGAGCGCCCAGCCGCGGCGGAGACCCGAAGCCTTCCGGAGCCCAAGGCTGTGCACCGGCCCTGTGCTGATTCTCTGCCTAGGAAAGGACCATGCAGCTTGAGATGAAAGTACCCCTGGACTTCATCATTTTCTACTCTTGTATAACAAGCTGCTCTGGCGCTTCTGAAAAAGAAATAAGAAGTCCACTGGTACCCTGACAAACCGCTGAAGGGCTCTGGCTTCCACCATGTCCACATTGGGGAGATGGTGGACCCCTTTGGGGAGCTGGCCGCCAAGCGAAGTGGCCTGGCAGTGGAAGATGTGCGGGCCAATGTGCCTGAGGAGATAAGCATATGGATTGACCCCTTCGAAGTGTCCAACCAGATTGGCGAGAAGGGAGCAGTGAAAGTGCTGTACCTGGATAACAGTGAGGGCTGCGGGGCCCCAGAGCTGGACATGGAGATCAAGAGCAGTTTCAACCCTGACGACCAGAATACTCGTGCCTACCGGAAGCCAGGACAGCTCCTTGTCCAACTCCCCGTCGCCATGCTTTTCCCATCACCCAACCCCACCTTCATCCTCTGCCTCGCCAGCCCATCACCTTCACCATAGACTCCTTTGCTGCCACCAAATTAGGCTCCATGAAGATAAAGAAGAGCGGTGGGGCAGCAAGTGGTAGAGGAGCAGCCAGCGGTGAGGCAGGTGGCCAGCAGCTACCACAGTAGCCTCCATGGCCCGCTTCAGCACCAACAGCTTGTTGAAACACAAGAGTCTTTCTCTGTCTATGCATTCACTGAACTTCATCCCGCTCAACCGGGCCCTCAGTCCTAGCTCTCGCCCAAGGCCACGTACAGTCTCAAGTACAACAGTGGCGGCTCGCTCAGTTTCTTCTTTGATGGGGCCGATGGCCAGGGCAGTGGCACCCCATCCCCCTTTGGAGGCAGTGGGACTGTCACCTGCAACAACAGCAGCTTCTGCATGGTCTAGATATTTGGAGGTGGCACCACCCGCCTCTTCCTGGAGAAGCCACCCTTCATGGAAGGCCTCAGCTACAACCTGAACACCATGCAATATCCTAGTCAGCCCTTCCAGTCCATGGTGCTGGCCAACTGACCGTCTACCTGCCCTGGGGCCAGGCACCCAAGACCACAGAAAAGAGAGAAAAAGAAAAGGAAAGGCAAAAAAAAAAAAGAGGAAAAGAAAAATGTACAAGAAGATTTTCAATTTTCTCACTCTCACTTCTACAAAAAAAGATCTAGTGCAGGCACGGAATGGGAGGGGCTCCCAAAGCACCAAAATGTGTTTAACTTACCCCCTACCACTTACTACTCGCCCATCGGCCTGTAATTTGGTTGGTTTGGGTTTTATATTTCTTTTTTCTGTCTTCGTTTTTTTAACATGTAGTTCTCTATACAACATCTTTAAGTGGTGGCTTCCTTTGCTAAGAATGGTCCAGAAATGGATTTCTGCTCCCTGTTCCTCCCTTCCTCCTCACACTCCTGGTTTAGGATTGGTGTGTCCAAGCTCACAGGGAAGGAAGAGCTGCAGCTGGAGCCTGACCCTCCCTGGAACAGGGAGAGGCTGGCCTGTGTCACTGCCTCTGTCACCCAGCTATCCTCACACTCAAAGCCATCCAATCTTGGCAGGCCTTCTCAGGCCCTGCCACCAAAATAGGACTGACTCCAGCCCCCACTCCATTTCAGGCTGGGCCACAAGGAGCTGCCAGTTGGCCACTTGACACCCCCCACACCCTAGAGCTGATGTTTGTGGCTACAGGAAGGTTAGCATTTTATCTAGTTTAATTCCTGTCATCTCTGTCCTGAGGCCCCACCTCACCATTCCCTCCAGGCGCAGACCATCATCAAGGCCCTGGCCACCCAGCCACTGATGCATATGGCCTTTTCTTTCTCTCATGCAGCTTCTTCTCTCCTGGGCCAGAGGTTGTGGGTAGGGAGGTGGTGTGTGTGTGTGTGTGTGTGTGTGTGTGTGTGTGTGTGGTTTGCTGTCCAGTTTTAAAGGATTCCAAGCCATGTGAAACTTACTCTGTAGATGCGATTCTGGGTTGCGACAAATGCTTATTAATGAGTGAGGCTGGGGAGTGGGCTAGGAGTATTAGCAGTCCTTTTACAGTGTGTGTGGTGGGGTCACACCACTATGGCTAAGCTTAAGACACTCCCAGAGAGAAGCACTGCAGAAGGAACTGGTTTCCAGACTGCAGAGGGATCTGCACTTTTGTTTTTGACCACCTCCACCAAAAAAATAGGTTAGCTCTGACGGGCAAAGGGAATACCCAAGCCTCTGATGCCTATGAGAAGTCCCTGGACTTCGACCCTCCTGTTGTGTGACCTTAGCCCCGTAGGAAGCTGCTTACCTGAGCACCTATGGGGGTGAGAAGGGAAGCAGGGTGGGATACTGGAGTCAGCATCTGCAGTGGGCAGCCCTGAGCCTGGAATGGATACTTTTGGTCTTTTGGTTGTAGATGTTATTTGAGTACATTTGTGCCCCTGCCTGATAGAGCTTCTCAGTACTTCCTACTATCCCCCTCACTGCCCTGACCTAACCCCACTGGACCTTAATACAGTGAGGGGTAGTGTCCTGGACAGGGACTCTGCACTCCCAGCTGACGTGTTTGGATCACAGAAGAGTGTTTGCTCCTCTGCCTTTGCTAGAAGAGGGTTTGTTTCTCCAACCCTAGAAGGCCAGGCAAAGGTGGACAGGAGCCAGGGGAGCAGGGTAATAAACATTTTATTCTTTGGCAAGTGGGGCACTTGGCATCAGGGTACCATCACCAGAAAGCACCAAAACCCTTGCCGCCACACTCACTCCATCCTCCCCAGGGACCTCAAGTGGGCAACTGCTGTGGCTGTGGGTCCAGCCCAGGCAGGCACTGCCAGCCTTCTCTCCCTGCAGTGGGCACTAGCTCTACTTCCCCCAGCAGGCAGTGCCCCGATTTCTCAGCCCAGCACTATCTGTTCCCCTAGACTTCTCAGGGGCCAGCCCAGTTTGGGCCACGCTCTCCCTCATTCACGGCTCCCACATAGGTGATAGGCCCAGCAGATAGCTTCTCTCTGGGAAAGGTTGGATGCTGTCTTACATCTCCTTCTAGCCCTCCTATCAATCCACACACACCGGCATCCACCCACATCTAGGTCAGCTTGTTTCTCACTACATGCAGGGAGAAAGGGGTGACCAATCCCTTTGTGTCTTTTGAAATATGAGGAAAATTGTGTGTTCAGGAGCATGACTTCAGTGCTGAGCTCTAGAGCCCAGTTCAATCTGTCTTGTCTCAAATCTAGGCATTTTTGCTTCAATTTTATTTTTTTAAGAAAACAAAAACAGAAACCTGTACTAATTTACCTGGTTTCATAGGAAAACTTTCTAAAATTTTTTTTATGTTTTTTGATGTCCATTTGTATCGAATAATTTGCTATACTTGTAAAATGTAAGAGGTATGTATAATAGATGTATATTTCTAACATAATAAACATTTTTTTTTACTTTTTTTTTTTTTTTTTTTGAGACGGAGTCTCGCTCTGTAGCCCAGGCTGGAGTGCAGTGGCCGGATCTCAGCTCACTGCAAGCTCCGCCTCCCGGGTTCACGCCATTCTCCGGCCTCAGCCTCCCGAGTAGCTGGGACTACAGGCGCTGCCACCTCGCCCGGCTATTTTTTTTTTTTTTGTATTTCTTAGTAGAGACGGGGTTTCACCGTGTTAGCCAGGATGGTCTCGATCTCCTGACCTCGTGATCCGCCCATCTCGGCCTCCCAAAGTGCTGGGATTACAGGCTTGAGCCACCGCGCCCGGCCTTTTTTTTACTTTTTAAGATTTTTCCTTAAAAAGATGAGAGAAACTTTTTTTTTTTTCAGGAAAAACAAACTTTAGAAAAGAGAATAAAATCTTTTCTCCACTTTCCCCATCCTGTCTTTATCTATCCCTCTTTCCCAGGAACAAATCAGAAGGTGGATTATCTTGTGAAGAACATAAACTGTTAGTCTGGAATGATGTCTTTTCCTCAATGTAGTGAGCTATGGATCCTCTAGTTTTCTCTCTAGGGATGGGAAGGGGGCATTGAGGCAAGCCTAGAGAGGAGCCAGGAGAGCAGGGTCATGAGCTTTTTTCTTTAGTGAAGGAAGAATATAATCAAGGGGTTTGTATTCAGAATGTTGTGCAATATTTTGGAATGGGACATTAGCATGTTTAGAGATTTTTAGTTTAAAAACAAAACAAAAAGATTTATGAAATCTGTAGAGTTTCTACTGTTACAGATTGTTTTAAGTTTGTATGGAAAGCATTATATATTATATAATTTTTAAAAATGTGTACATACTGCTAGATTGCCCTCAAAGTAGTTATAAAAATTTACAGCTCTCTAACAATACCTGAAAGTTATTTCCCCTCCCACCTTCACCAAAGTTTTTGATCTTTGACAGTCTGATGGGTAAAAAATGGCATATTATTGTGGTATTAATGAACATTTTTTAAAAAACAAGCTCTGGCGAGTTTATTTAAGGAAATTTTTGCATGGTTTACTTTTCACTAGTCTGTGCTGGCATGCTTCTAAAGATATCAGAATCACCTGGATCAATGATAGCCAGTGTGCATACTCTGTAGTATTTTCCGCATCCTGTGGCCAGTTCAATATTATTGCTGCTGTAGTGATGGACACCAATTTTGGCCAAAATTGTGTAGTACTCTATTTCAGATTTCTTCAAAGGTGGGCAGTTGTTAGCGAGAATGACCAATTTCACTTTGCCTTGTCTGATCATCTTCAGAGTCCGCTCGTACCCCAGCGCATCCTTTCCTCTTTTCAAAACAAGTTGGAGCCTAGAGTTGCTGGACTCCAGCGATTTTTTCGTTTTCTTTGTAGCCACCATTTTCCTGCCTTAGGTGCCAGATGGCCTCCAACCAAGAGCAGCCATCAGGATGCTGCAAGGGAGTGAGAAAGGAACATTTCTTTAAATATGAATGAGGTTGAATGAATTAGTATTCATGCATATTTCCTTCCTGTGAATTTTCTGTTTATGTCTTTTCCATTTTTTTCTGTTTGTGATGGTGTTTCTTTTTGTTTTTGAGACACAGTCTCCCTGTTGCCCAGAGCTGGAGTGCAGTGGCGTGATCTTGGCTCACTACAACCTCCACCTCCCAGGTTTAAGCAATTCTTGGGCCTCAGCCTCCTAAGTAGCTGGGACTGCAGGTGTGCCCACAACACCCTGCTAAGTTTTGTATTTTTGGTAGAGACAGGGTTTCACCATGTTGGCCAGGCTGGCCTTGAACTCCTGAACTCAAATGATCTGCGACCTCAGCCAAAGTACTAGGATTAAGGTGTGAGTCATTGCAGGTGGCCTGTGATAGTATTTCTTTTGTTGACTTGTATGATTATCATGTATTAGGGAAATCAGTCCTTTGTGATAAACACAGAATTTTTCTATTTAACTTTGTTCGTGGTTTTTGTTATACAGAAATTTTAAATTTTTAAGTGGTTTAATTTAATAATCTTTTGTGTTTTCTAGGTTTTCTGTGATACTTAGAAAGACCTCCCTCATTGCCAAAACTATAAAAAGAAAATTCCCTCTTTTATTTATTTTTTTTAGTGCTTTTATGGGATTTTATTTTTTTCTGTTTAAATTTTGAATCTCCTGGTTGTGAGATGTGAGATGTGGATTATGCTCTATTTTTTTCAGATGTCTATCTAGATATTCCAGTACCCTTTACAGCATAATTCATCTTTTCTCCACTGCCTTGAAATGTCAACTTTATCAAATGCTTAAATATTTGTGCCTGCTTCTGGATTTTCTATCCTATTTGTACTACAATGTTTTATTCGCTATGCCTTAAAATATGTCTAAATACCCAAAAGGTATTTAGACCTCATTATTCTTTTCTGAATTTTCTTGGCTACTAATGTTGTTTATTTTCCATATAAACTTGTTGTTTATATGGAACTTGGCTACTAATGTTGTTTATTTTCCATATAAACTTTAGAAGCAATATATACAGTTTGAAAACAAAACTCTATTTTAATTTGTATTGGCATTATGTTAAATATGTAGACTAACTTGTAGAGAAGATTGACAAAGCATTCTTTATATTCATCTTGTAATTTCCTTCTAAATTTATTTCTCAATGTTTTATCTCTTTTGTTGCTATTGTAAATGTTTTATCTCTTTTGTTGCTATTGTAAATGGGGTCTTTTCTTCCATTGTGTGTGTGGGTAGGAAGGCAAGTGATTTCTCTTATTTATTTGTATAAATATATTTAATTTCATAAATAAATCCTGTGTACCTTCATATATCTAATGTAATGATACTTTTATCTCCTTCTTTTGAATTTATTTATTTAAATAATTCTGACTAACCCAAAACACTACAAAATTCTTGTGATGAAAGTGGACATCTTTCTAACTTGTTGCTAATTTCAAAGGCAATGCATATAATGTATTCTCTGAAAAGCAGGATGATGACCGTTGATGTAAGTTAGATATGTTTTCTAATGTGAAGTAAGGAGCTATCCTCTTTTATTAAAAGTTTCAATAATTACAACCAAGAAAATGGATCTTAATGCAACCAAATGCCATTTCCACATTTACCTAAATCCTTATATGCTTTTTCTCCTCACGTATGCTAATGTGGTGAATTACGTTTAAATATTTTTCTATTTTAAATAATACTTATGCTCATCTCCATTTTGTCATTGTGAATTATTTATTCCTTTAGCGTGCTGCTGGATTCTATCCAGCAGCACACTATCATTTTATTTAGGATTCTGCATAAGAAAGAATGAAAAATGGGTTTTCCTATTGGTAATTATCATGAGTTTTGAGATCACTCTTAGAATTGTTTCTGAAAAAAATAGAATATTCTCTTTGCTTTTTACATTCTGGAATCATTTTAAATGCATTGAAATTATCTGTTCCTTAATGGTTTATTAAAATTTATCTGTGAAACTGTTAGAGCTAATGCTTTTTCTGGGGGAAGTCTGTTGACAACTTTTATTTGTTCTATTCTAATTGGTATGTTTGATTTTCCATTTCTTCTAAAGGTTGTCTGGTATGTTTTGTAGAAATACATTGCAACCAGGTTTTTCAATCATATTGCAGAGCATTAAACAAAATAATATCTTTTAATTTCATCTGCATTTGCGGTTACAAGCATTCCTACTACCACTGACTCGCTGGAGTGAGAGCAGTTACAGGAACTGAGAGAATGGCAGAGCTCAGAATAGAAACTGAAGCGGAGGGGGAACTCAACTTCCACCTAACACACGGTTTTGGCAGCGCGCGCTTTGTCAGCCAGGGTATTTAAAGTTCGCGGGAACTAGAGGTGCAAAAGGAGGAAAAACCAACAGGCTGGGCGCCGGTGGCTGGCTGTAATAATCCCAGCGAATAGGGAGGCCGAGTGGGAGGATCACTTGAGCCCAAGAGTTGGAGACTAGCCTGGCCAACTTGGCAAGACTCCGTCTCTACAAAACGAACAAACAAAAATCAAGAAATTAGATCTGGATCAAAAAGGAAATTCCTCGAAAGAAAAAGGTCCGGGCCGCAAGATTCTGCCAAGAGTGGGGAAGCACAGTACCCATAGCTTGGCCAGCCCGGATTGCAGCTCCTGCTCTCACTGCGCACTCCAACGAGTAAGAGGTGCTTGAGGAATATTTATTAAGTAAATCTTCCTCACTCTGTTGTTTTCCTGCTTTGGACTCCGATTCTTAAATTTTGGTCTTTCTGATTCAGACATTTTAAACCTAGAAGGACCTGGGAACGCATCCAGTAAAGATTACACGTCGGCGCACCCACTGCTCTTTGCTCTGAGATTCCATCCCCCAATCCCACCTTAGTGTCCTACCTTGAGGTTCCTGGATGGTCGCCAGAGAATCTCCGAACCCATGAATTTCAAGAATCTTTCCTCAGACCCTTAAAGGGCTACCCAAATGGTCCCGCTGGACGAAGATCAGATCTCCCAATTCCTTTGCCCAGACACTACTAACACCTCACCCCCGCCCCCGCCCCGTGCTTTTCAGCACTTCCACACCCCATCTCTGCCAGGCAAAGCACGACAAATCCTTTGCAGGTGGAAATTCTACCTTTTACTTTTTTCACAGTCTTCACACTACCGTCACCACTAAGGTCAACGCAGTAGGTGGTCAGCGCCGAATGTAACATTGACTCTGGAGTCCTATGTAAGTGACTATTAATTGTATTTTACAGATTATTTATTTAGTTAATGCTGGATCTCGCACAGTCTCCTAGGCTGGAGTGCAGTGGTGCAATCCTAGTTCAGGGCAGCCTCCAACTCCTGCGTTCAAGAGATCTTTGCGCCTAGGCCTCTCAAAGTGCTGGGATTACGTGGGTGAGCCACCGTGCCCCACCCCAATTTTTAAAATGATGTAAAGTTATATGCTCCTCTGCCTGCCAACCCCTTCAGACGTTGCAAAAGCAAATTTAGTAATAACCAAAAAGCCCTTGCACCACCCATTCAATTCCTAAAAATAAAAAGAATAATAATCTGCAAGAGTTTGGCTTTGGCGTGTATTCCTCAAAGCTACTTAAAAATGAATATATAATTGTATGCGTACTTCTAGACTTATATTTACAAAAACAGAAACTGCCACACAATATTGTTTTGCAGCACGCTTTTTATGTCAGTTACTACCTGTCTATTTTATTCTTTTTGATCGTTGTATAGTAGTACAATTAAGTTGATGCACCACAATTTGTTTAACCAACCTCATACCAACCCTCTTTCAAAGGCTGCTACCTTGAACATTCTTTTATGCTCTTGTTCATACCTTGTTGAATTTATGCAAATATTTCTGTAGAATAGAGTTTTAGAAGTGGAATAGCGAAGTGATGATATCTACCTTTAAAAAAATCAGTTTATTGAAGTTTAATTTCCATTCAGTACAATTTACCTTTTTATATGTAGTTGGATGAATTTTGGCAGACACATGTAGTCATGCAAAGACCTCTACAATAACAAGATATACATTTCCAGCACCCCCACCCCAAAATTCTTCCTCACTTCTCTTTAGTCAGTCTTTCCCTCTACTCCCAGCCAGCCAATTACTAATGTGATTTTTTACTTTATCTTTTGTCTTATCTAGAATAGAATCATACAGTACAAGCATTTAAGTCTGGTTTCTACTTTCTTTCACTTGGCACACTGCTTTTGAGACTCATTTATGTTGTGTTTATCTGGTTTGTTCTTTATGCTGCTGAGTAATATTCCATTACATAGATGTACCACAAGTTGCTTAATCTATTCACTAGGTGTTAGACATTTGGATTGTTTCCAGTTTTGGCAATTATAAATAAAACTGCTATAAACATTTGTGTACAGGTGGACATGTTTTCAGTTTTTCTGAGTAAATATCTACGAGGAGGATTATTGGGTCATGGAGTAAGAATATACTTAACTTCATTTAAAAAACCTGAAAAACTGTTTTTCCAAGTGGCTATACCATTTTTGCGTTCTCACTGGCAAAGTATGAGAGTTTCAATTTTTCCATACCCTCATCAGCACTTAGTATTATCAGGTTTTTAAATTTTTTTTAAAGTTTTGCCATTGTAATAGGCATGTAGTGGTTTTAATTTGAATTTTCATAATGACAATGATATTGAAGTTTTCTCATGTGCTTGTTTGCTATTTGTATATCATTTTTGTTAAAGTGTAATTCAAATCTTTCCCCATTTTTACTGGGGAGGGTGGAATTGTTTTCTTATTGTTGTGCAAAATCTACACATGTTTTCTCTGAGTCAGAGAGTTGTCCATTTTTACTAACAGTACCTTTCAAAGAACAGAAGTTTTTAATTTTGACTGTCAAATTATCAATTTTTTATGATTTATGGTTTTTTTCTATTTTAAAATCCTTGTCTAACAAAGTCATAAGGATTTTCTCTGAAGTTTTCTTTAAGAAATCTTAAAGTCATAGGTTTAGTTTTAGGTTTTATTTTGGTCTGTGGGCCGTTGTGAGTTAATTTTTGTATACAGTGTTAGGTAAGGATGGAGATTCATGTTTTTGTTTTGTTTTGTTTTTGCACATGGCTCTTGTCCAATTGGTACACCACTTGTTGAAAAGATTTTACTTTCCCCTCTAAAGGATTAACTGAATCACCTTGGCAACTTTTATGAAAATCAGTTGATATCATGAGTCTATTTTTGAACTCTAATATCTACTTTTAAATTGTGATAAATGATAGGCAAATTTGCCATCCTCACCAGAAAAGTGTGATATCAGCCTTACAGCTGACTCCCAGTTCATTTGGACCCTTGCCCCTTCCTCACCAGAAACAGAAGTAGTACCCTGTGCTCCAGTTTCTCTTCCCTCAGCCCAAACCCAGCTCTTCTTAAAGTCTCATGAGCTGATGCCACTGCACAGCTTGGTAGCAGACAACATAGCAACATCTATATTTGCCAGAAACTATGAAGCAGCCAATTCATTTCTCTATGCTAGATATTGTGGAGACAACTGCTCTTGGGCTGGGTAAGGATTTATTACTGAATCTGGGGATGTGAGTTCAAGACTCAACCAGACCTGGGGGTCTAGTTTGGCGTTTACCTCTCCAGTAACTGCTCATTTCTCTCCTTTACTGAGTAAAACTCCTTTCCAAGTTGATATATTTAATTCCAAGGAGTGAGAATGTTATGTTTCAAAACGAAAGAATTCTCACGTTGTAATTTAATGCCTCTTCTCTGTGAATCAAGTTGGGCTGAGCCCTGGAGACCTCAGAAAAGGACACTGTCTTAGGTTTATCAACTGCTCGGCAGCCAGGTGGAAAAGCCGAATGGGAAGGTTTCTCAGGATGCGACACCCGCTGGCCTCATCTTCCGAAGATCCTCGGCTCTCGCTTTGCCCCTTAGCCCGCTCACGGACGCCCGGCCTCACCAGGTCACGTGTTGCTTGATTTGTATGCAAACTTTTGTTCGTCCTTTATCTGAAATTCAAATTTAATTGGGTATTCTGTATCTTATCTGGCAATCCTACCGCGAACCCGACCTCAGGCCGGAGGAGGAGAAATTGCATTCAGGGTAACTTCCTACCCCACTGAGCCAGAGAACAGTTGCCTAAGTGTTGGGAAGAGTGAAAACTGTCACCGTGAAAAGAAAGGAAGTCTCCTCCAATTGAAAACAAACAAACAAACAAAAACCAAAAGCTGTTACCAGGGACTGGGAGGACAGGTAAAGCCAGATGCAAAGTTAACAGGAAACACTGTTTTCCAAGATCATGCAGCAGCTGTAAAATCTAGCAATGGCCTCCTCTTTGAGCAATTGCTGCCTTTTTACGAGTGCGCAGACCGGCTTTGCCACACCCATCCGTGTGCTACTGGGGATACTGAAGATCACTCTCTCCTTGTGACCACGCCCAATCCCTAGCTAATCCCCGCTACTCTTAACCCTGCCTCGGAAACACCAAGGAACCCAGAATTGATCCCGCTTCTCTTAGAGACTCCTCAGAATCCTCGAATGGGAACCCAAACCTTACAAAAGACAACTCTCTCTAGCATCTTGTTGAACTGCATTTCTCCACTACTCTGGAATACCCTGTCACTTCATCTATGTATTAAATCTGATTTTGGTTTGTTCCTGGTGGTCTTCGGCTAGTGTCTTTAACACCACATTACCGCTCGGTGGACACCGACAGTGCAGGAGTTAGAGGGATTAATTCTGGCATTATAGACAGATTAATTCTATAATTAATTATAGACAGATTAATTCTGGCATTATAGCCATCGCATCAGGCCAAAAGCTAATAATGCTTTGAAGCCAGTGATCCAATTTCAGACCTCTGACTTAAGACACTTTAAAATTCTCATTCCCGGTGGGGCGCGGTGGCTCACACCTGTAATCCCAGCACTTTGGGAGGCCGAAGCGGGCGGATCACTAGGTCAGGAGATCGAGACCACCCTGGCTAACACGGTGAAACCCCGACTCTACTAAAAATACAAAAAATTATCCGGGCGTGGTGGCGGGCGCCTGTAGTCCCAGCTACTCGGGAAGCTGAGGCAGAAGAATAGTGTGAACCCGGGAGGCGGAGCTTACAGTGAGCGGGGATCGTGCCACTGCACTCCAGCCTGGGCAACGAGGAAGACTCTGTCTCAAAAAAAAAAAAAAAAAAAAAAAAAAAATCATTCCCATTTAAAAAAAAATCAAATGAGTCGTACTCTCAAATCACACAAAGCTCAACACCATTAATGCCTAAAAATCCATTAAGTATTGAATATTTATGAAGCCCAATGTATAAACTGCCAGTAGTTACCCAGAAAATCTGAAATAAACCAAGGTCACTGAGTTTATGAGAATCCAGGATTCTCAATCACTTCCTCCTCACTGTGAGTACTTAAGCTTCCATTTAGATGATCTGGGACAATGCTAGTTGAAACAACAATCTCTCTTGTAAGGGCTGCATAAGCACGTGTGGACTGACCTCCTTTTCACTTTATTGGGAGGGTAAATCAACACAACTTATACGGAAGAAATTTGACAATATCTTACAAATGAATATTGCCTAGGACACAGTATATCTACTAGACATTTGTATTGGAAATATAGACACACACATAAAATGCTATATTCAAATTATATGTGTATATATATATTCACACACAGGTATGTTTACTGCTTTTTACAAGTAGCACCTATATATATTGTCTTATATATTGTCTTACATCATGCTTTTTTCACTTAATAGTATATCTTGGAGAGATTAGTAGTCTTATATATGCAAGTCTTATAACTAATAGTCTTAATATGTTTCAGGAAAGATACATGAAAGCTAATAAGAGTGTCCTACTGGTGGCAATGGTAATTAGTGACAAAACTTTGCTATACAACTTTTCATACTTTTTGAATCATGTGAATGCAGTACTTATTTTTAAAATGAAAATAATTGAATAAATTGAATAAAATTATGTGTGTTCCTTTTTTTCTCTCAAAAGATCAGCCAAGATGGAAGTTACAAATAGAAACTACGTAATATTGACATTCTTCTTTCCTTTCTCAGGAGGAAATACTTTACTACTAACTAGAAATGTTCTATGGAATGTATTTGTAAGCTTTGTTATATCTCTACGAGACACTCTCACTCTCCTTCCTTTTTCAAAGACAGGGATCCTTAGACAATAGTGACTGCTTTAAAAGTTAGCATTAAGATAATAAATGAAAATTGCAGTGGAAGTATACAATTAGGCTGAAAATGCCTTAAGTAACCCATATGGTTCAATATACATAATGTTGTGTATGTAACTCTTTATGATTTCATAAGTACCTTTAACTTTTTTAGGCAATGGTTTTCTATAGCCCTCAATTGAATCTTCAATTGTTGCCTCAATGGGGAATCATGCTAAGTAAAACTTGTGAAGGAATGAAAATTTGGGTGACAGTGAAACATGAATCAAATACATCAACTAACAAATTACATTCACAGCGAAGACAAGTGTTACTAAAGAAGCAGAGAACAGGAAAGATCAGAGGGAATTATTGAAATGGCTGGTGAATGGGGAATGAATTCGCCAAATAAAGTGCTTACCACGTCATTTATGATTCCTGGAACAAAAGGGTTGTAAAGTAGCCGACGAGGATGGGATTCGAACCCACGCGTGCAGAGCACAATGGATTAGCAGTCCATCGCCTTAACCACTCGGCCACCTCGTCGCACGAAGAATTGACAACTTGTTTCTTCCTCTGTGTAGTGCTCCCAGTGAGTCTTGTAGCAACACGATCTAATCTTTTTTTCCTGGTTTAATCCCCATAACTATACTCTGAGTCAGGTGTCTTAATTAAGGCACATTTCACAACCACCATAAAAATGACGGATGTCACTTAGAGTAGTGAACTTACTTGGCAAATACCTAATAATAGATTGAACCAGTGCCGGCATTCATTGGTAGACACAAATCAGCTCAGCTGCTTTGCTGTTGACCCGGCTCCAGTTGGCTGACCTGCATGCCCCTCGAGACACACGCTGGGACCTTCACCGGGTCCTTCTGCCGCTTTATTCTGCATTTGAGAGATTGATTTGCTTCCCAATCTAAACTTTGTCCTTAGATTCCTGTTTTATGTGACGTACCAGAAACCTGACTGTAATGCCTTTTCATTTGCTTCTGTAATATGCCCGAGGGCCAGGAGATGCCCTCCTTTCTCTTTTGTTACTTTCTCTAGGTGTTGTTATTGATCAGTCTATGATAAATCAGCAACAGGTGAGAACACGCTTTTTTACAAAAATTAGAGCCGCTCAGCCGCCCCAGTGGCGCTCCTCTTGGCTTTGGTGAGGACACTGAAAGAAAGAAAATCTTTTTGTGTCTAGCACAAGATTGGCTCAGTCCAGTTGCTGCCGACACTGGGAAGGGCCTGTGGGGTGGTTAACTCCCTGGTGCGGGAGTCAGGATGCATGGTCCTAATTGTGGCTCTTAACTAAGCTACCTCACTAAATCCAACCCAACTTGGGAAGCAGAACAGTAACCCCTAACGTTCCTTCCAGCTCTGATAACCTCAATTATAAAATGATCATCAAGAAAAGAAGCCTGAGGTTGGGTGCGGTGGCTCACGCTTGTAATTCCAGCACTTTGGGAGGCCAAGACGGGTGGATCACTTGAGCTCAGAATTTCAAGACCAGCCGGGGCAACACGCAGAAACCCTATCTCTACAAAAATTGCAAAAATCAGCCGGAAGTGGTGGCCCGCACCTGTGGTCTCAGCTACTCAGGAGGTTGAGGTGGAGGATCGCTGGAGCACTGGGGGCTTAAAGGCTGCAGTGAGCCCTGATTGCCGCCATTGCACTCCAGCTGGGCCACAGAATGAGACCCTGTCAAAAAAAAAAAAAAAAAAAAAAAAAAAAAAGAAGAAGAAGGAAGGAAGGAAGGAAGGAAGGAAGGAGGGAGGGAGGGAAGGAAAGAAGACTCTTAAACTCGTTAGAGTTTGTGTGCTTTTTGATATTTGGTGCAGAAGTTTGGTGGGGAAAGTTTTCTTTTCTACCAGAAGAATGTTGGTGCTTTTTTTCCTCCCTGTGAAATGTCCTACTTTTGTTCTCAGCTTTGTTGGGAGAGGCTTCTTTTTCCTCACACCCGTGTTAAACATTAAAACTACCAAATGTCGGCCGGGCGCGGTGGCTCAAGCCTGTAATCCCAGCACTTTGGGAGGCCGAGACGGGCGGATCACGAGGTCAGGAGATCGAGACCATCCTGGCTAACATGGTGAAACCCCGTCTCTACTAAAAATACAAGAAAATTAGCCGGGCGAGGTGGCAGGCGCCTGTAGTCCCAGCTACTCGGGAGGCTGAGGCAGGAGAATGGCGTGAACCCGGGAGGCGGAGCTTGCAGTGAGCCGAGATCGCGCTACTGCACTCCAGCCTGGGGCACAGAGCAAGACTCCGTCTCAAAAAAACAAAAAAAACAAAAAAACAAAAAAAAAACTACCAAATGTCCACCAAAGTGGAATACTTAGTTAAATAAATTATGATTAAGCAAAACATTAATAAGTGGTATGTGATTATTAATAAAAATAATGCTGTTCTATACATAGTAGTTTGTAAATATTTTCCCACCTTTTTTTTTTTTTTTTTTCTTTTTCTTTTTTTTGAGATGGAGTCTCGCTCTGTCACCCAGGCTGCATGCAGTGGGGTGAACTCGGCTCACTGCAATCTCCAACTCCCGAGTTCAAGCCATTCTCCTGTCTCAGCCTCCCGAATAGCTGGGATTACAGGCACATGCCACCACGCCTGGCTAATTTTTGTATTTTTAGTACAGATGAGGTTTTGCCATGTTGGCCAGCTGGTCTCCAACTCCTGGCCTCAAGTGATCCGCCCCACTCAGCCTCCTAAAGTGCTGGGATTACAGGCATGAGCCACTGTGCCCAGCCTATTTTCCCACTTCTAAGTTTTAAAAAAAGGCAAGTTGCAGAACAGTATGTATAGTACTGTTGTTTGTTTTTGATGATAGAGAGTTTAGATATTTAATATTGGTGAGGGGCATTTAGCTTCAGCCTCAATTTTATGAAGGTTCTGAACATAGACTTTTCATGTTATCTTTAAAGGAGTATTGTGTATGTATATCTGTGTATGTATTATACATACAACTACTGTGTATTTTTTAAGAGTGAAATTAAAGGTTTTCAATATTCCCAATATTTTCAAATCTTATTTGGGATTTATTTTTTTTATACACTGAAAATGAAGATGTCATGAACCTTTTGGACTTCTGGAAGGTTCTGCTTGATATAAACATAAAATCCAGAAGGATATATACTACTTGTTAATAGCTGGTATCTCTAAGAGTGGGACTATAAAGCTTTTTAACTTTCTATATTAAACATTTTTTCAAGATTTTACTTTTTTCATGATGAATACGTTACTTAGTAATTAATTTTTTTAAAGATAAATTTAAACAAATTATTTAAGGCATAAGAGTGAACAGAGTCAAATGCAGCTGAGAAATAAAGTATAATATTAAGAAATGACCATTAGATTTACCAATGAAACCATTTTATGTAGGACAAGATGGAGTTTTGCCCTAACATCTTGCAGTTCAAGCTGGCAGACACTACCTATAAAGGGTCTGATTCCACAGACTGCTTCAGGACAGTGGAAACCCTTCTTTTAATCATGTTCTCTAGCATAGTGATTCTAATTGCTATTTTTTTCACCAGGTCCTGCCTGGGCTTTCTTCCTACCAAAGCTTTCTAACTTCATTTCTAAATTCTCACTAAGTTACAGGGGATCAGGACTATAGTTTCCCTCCTTTTTTCATTGCAGATCTGGGGTATATTTCCCATTTCCACAGGGAAAGCAAATGATTTCCAGAAAAAGATATTTGATTACAAACCCCTTTGAAGCAAAGTCTCAGCAAAATTCTCATTCAGCACCGTGCATTAGCTTCCCATGTTTCAGTTCCACCCCTTGTAACCTGACACCTAACCCTTCAACTCTGAGAGCGTTCAGATGATCTCACTGTCCTCTGTGCCTGTTCTGATTTTCTCCTCTTTCCTGCACCAACAAATGTAGCTAAATCACTAAGTGGTCTGGGGGGTTTTACTGTTCCATCTTGGACTATCTTAAGATCATTTTTTAACATTCTATAGTTTCAGAAAAATGAGAGATTGCTGCATATCTACTGGACAACAAATGTGTATTTGTGTGTGATGAAATCACATCATCTATATCTGTTTTCTCAACAGTTATTTAATAAATGCCTCTTCTATTCCAGGTGCTGTGCTATGCAAAGTTTATACAATATAGTGGGGAAGACAGACATGAAACAAAAAGAACACAAATAAATACATGATCACAAATTTTATTGAGAGATGTGGAAAATGTACAAAATGTCATGAGAAAAACTACAGGCGAGAATTAATGTAACTGAGAGATTAGAAAAGTTCTCTCCAAATAGATATCCTTTGGGTGAATGAGCGATATTAGGATAAAACCTGAGAGAAGAGTAGAAGATAGGGTGGGAGAAGTGAAACAGAGTGTTCTAGGCAGAATGAAGAGCATGTGTGAAGGTACCAAAGCAGGATGAACTGGGAAAGTTAGAAATTGAGCGAAGGTCAGTGTGACCTGAACAGAACTGAACAAGAGAGACAGTCAGGAAATGGGACTGGAGAGATTGACCAAATCTCACAGGCAATAAACACCATCTTTAGGATATAAATACTGTAATACCCAAATTGCAATGGGAACCTACTGAAGTTTTATAAGTAGGGAAGAATGTGACCTGTTTAATTTTTTTTGAGATGGAGTCTTACTCTGTGACCCCAGGCTGGAGTGCAATGGTGTGATCTTGGCTTACTGCAACTTCCTCCTCCTGGGTTCAAGCAATTCTCCTGCTTTAGTTTCCTGAGTAGCTGAGACTACAAGCACACCCCACTATTCTTGGCTTTTTTTTTTTTTTTTTTTTTTTAGTAGAGGCAGCGTTTCACTGTGTTGGCCAGGGTGGTCTTGAACTCCTGACCTCAGATGATGCATTCACCTTGGCCTCCCAAAGTGCTCGGATTACAGGCATGAGCCACCGCTCCCAGCGCTCTTTAATTTTTTTGAAAGATCATTCTAGCTGTTCTGGAGAGACTAGGTGCCCAGAAATAGTTGTGAGTAGATCAGTTGGGAAGCCAGCACAGCAGTTGTCATGAGAGGTGGTGGTGGCTCAGACTAGGAGAGTGGCAATAGGAATGGAGAGAGGTAGATGGGTCCAAGACATATATTGGAGATAAAATGGTGGACACACACTGTGAGTAATGAGTAGGGTGAACAATTCATCCTAGTTTGCTAAGAACTTTTCTGTTTCAGCACAGAAAGTTCCATGTCTCTGGAAGACCCCCCAGTCTCAGGTAAACCTAAACAGTTGGTGACAGGGAAGGACAAATGATGAGTTTCCTGCTTCTCGCTTGAGTGGTGGGGCAAGTGGAAGTAGTGTTTATTAAAACTGGAAAGACTGAGGAAGTGGTAGGTATTGTGGAAATGACAATTTTGCTTTTACACGTTAAGACTCGTCATAAACTAACCTATGCAGGCCGTCTGCAGTAGAATGTTTTTTCCTTCGACTTTGAGTCAGGAGAAGAATTTGTTATTTCAAAAGACTATAGGAAATACGAGATTTATATCCATCATGGGGAACTCTCATTCAAGATTTTAACTACAAATGATTAATATTCTGGAATTTCTATTTCTTGGAGTAAATCTAATTTACAGGAAATCATTTGCTGATTCCTTGGCTTATTTCCCATTTTAAATAAATATATTCTTTATTTTGTCCATTTTTCTAAATACTACAAGGGTAAGTTGTACATATTTAGTTTAGTCAAAAGAATAAGATCTTAAAAACAAAATATCTCCAATCTTGCACAAGTTTTGACAGCTAATTTTTTCGTATCCACATCAACTGGAATAAAAATAACTTATTAGTAGACGTCTTCTTAGCAAAGGTGACAGGTGAGCCTTGAATACTAAAGATCCTAGGTGCAAACCTCTGAAAAGAGTATGTTTTCACCAAAGTAATATTCTGGGTTAATTATAAAGAGCACTATGTGAAATCCAGGGAAAGGAAATTTTTAAGAGACAAGTGCAAGGCATTCAATTAGAGCAGAGAGATGAGGGAAATACCACACTCTGTCAAAGACATTATATTTAGGTGACTCTGTTATTGAACAATATTGTTGATTATGTTCAAATTAAATAGGGATAAGATCAGTATTTAACATTGGCCAATAGAAGGAAAATTATCTTGCTGCCCATGTAAGCAAAATTCTGCCCTGGCAACTTTGTGCTATGAAGTAATTCACCTAATCCTTTAAGTCGATTCTAAGAAAATTAACACACTGATCAAAACAGGAAAAAACAAATCAGAGAAAGCCATTTTAAAAATTAGACATTCCCAGTAAATAAGCAGTAAGATATAGTATTTTAATATATAATGTTTTAAAATGCTATTTCTCAAAATAAAATAAAAAAGCTCTCACTTTTACACAGTGAAGTTTTTATGAATAAAATTATATGCTTGCTTTAAAATGCAGAAGGAAAAAGTTTGAAATATATATAAAATATTGACAAAATATTGTTAATTCTGAGGTTGAGTGATGGATATATGAGGCTACATCATATGAGCTTTTCCCATTTTTTTGTATTTTACATTTCCATAGTTGAAAGTTATAATATGTTTAACACGTTTTTTTCCGTTGAGTATCCCAAATGTTGTCGTCTCTGCACAGAAAGAATTAATAAAATAGTCAGGGAGAGTGTCAGTAGATAAGCAAATACACTATGCTGACAAAAGCAAAGGCTGAGTGAGGCTTAATACCCTATTTGTCGGAAATTCCTCGACAATCTAAAAAAAAAAAAAAAGTAAATGAGACTACAAAATTGAAGAAACATCACCGTTCATGGGATTCAAACCTGTGCAGAAAGTGCTCACTGGTCTGAAGGCTCTCGGTAGTTACGACCGCACGCTCTAAGCTGGGGCTTTGTGTGTGTCGAAGTGCAGGAGGTGGAGGTGCACAACTTGGTGGCGACGCCACGAAACCTAACATGCTCCACGAGGTCTTGCAGGGGTAGGGGCCGGGGTTTGGGGAGGGATCTCTCTATAGGTTTACTTTATTCCCGGCTTCTGTCTTCCAAGATCCCTCACACGTTAACAACAACAATAATAATGGCAAACACCTAAACAGCGCCAACTCAGGCTAGCGCTCTCGCAAGCGCTTTCCGTGCATTAATTCATAGAATCCCAGAACCACTCTTAGAAGGTGAGTGCCTGCCCAGGGTCACGCGGCAAAGAGTGGCCGAGCTGAGGCTTTCCCCGGGTCTGTTTCCACGGCCATGCTCTTAACCATCACGCCGTATTTTAGACGCGAGAATCTTAAATTATTTTTCCCCAAAGCGCAATGGAGACGCAATCGAGTTTGAGTGGTTTGAGTCTGGGGGTGGGGGTGGGGGTGGGGTGTGAAACCCGCGGTGTCAAAAAATCAAAAGCGGAACAAAGCTTTTTGAAAACCGGAAGCCACTTTTAGGACCCAGTTTCCCAAATATCAACCCAAAAGCTGTAAAGCGAAATTTGCTCAGTGAGCAGCTAAGGAGCGCCCTCGGTATCTCCGGTGGCTTTCGAACCACGCTACTCCGAGCAGCGGCTCGCTCGGAGGAGGGAGTTGGGTTGATAATCAGTTCTACGCGCTGCCCCGCGGCCCTTCCCCTGGCCGCAACCTCCGCATCCACCCAAATCAGCTGTCCCTGTTCGCAGCCGCGAGGGAGTCGGGGACCAAGTCCTGACCACCGTCTCCTAGAGAATTACATGTCCCTGCACACACGGAGAATAAAGCCGAGAAGGGTAAGTGGTAAATTATAGGGAACTTGGGCGATGTCACCATCGTTAACGCCATTCTCGCCCTGCTGGGACGCGCACTTTGCGTTTCTGCAATTATCAGTCTATAGTGTGATAACCCAGGAAAGCTGCCCGAGTCCTCCCGTTTGTTGAGTACCCTTCGATTCATTCTGTGGGTAAACCAACTGTTAGTAGAGGAAATTGAAATTTTTTAACTATTCAAAGCCGCGAGTGCGGGAGCGGAATGTTAGGGTGGATGGTGACCAGGAGGAGTTTCCAACATTTTTCCGTCTTAAGATCTGGAGCCCAGCAGGGCCATAATTTTCCACTCACTTGTGATTGGTGCCAAGTAGCTTTTGGACATTCCAAAACCACAGATGTTTCTCTCAAATTGTCCTCCCACTCTGTTAAAATCTGTTGGGGAGCGTAGCTGACTTGCTGTCTCACCAGAAACGCGAAGAAGGTGGATGCAAGAAGGGCTTTGTGGAAACTGATCCAGTACTGGAGCACTGCCTGAGTGCTGGGTTTAAGAGCCCTTATCCAGTCAGCCAGATGAAGCCCGTTCTGTAGTTGAAGGAATTGCTTTCCCAGACTCTAATGAATCAGTGCTCACTTGTGATTTTGCCCTAGTTTTTTTTTTTTTTTTTTAGATTGTGGTTACCTTAAAAAAAAATTACAAACATTCCTAAAATTCTTCCTTTAATATCCCTTTTAGGAGAATACAAAACTGTCATATACCCAGAGTTGAATAATAAAACCCTAAAATATTTTTTCTTTCTCCGTTTTCTGGGAGTGTCTGTTTGCCCTTGGTGAGGATCTTTGATATGGTTTATACGATTGTATATCGGTTGATAATCCAGTGCTGAAGGCTGGGAACCAGCATTTCCACGGAGATAAGATAAGAATCCCTTAGAAGAAATTACATTAAACTTTGGCCCTTGACTATTTGTCTTATTTATTGTTTGGAGACAATTCTCAGAGAAAATGTCTGCTTCTCAATAAATTGTGGCAAGAAATAAGCCAAACATTCTTCTTACCCTCTCAGTTGATCTTCCAGCGATGAATCTTTCATTTTCCACTATTTTTTATTTCCCCCAATTTCATTCAAAACACTGTCTTTATTTGGGATTTGCATTCAGGTCTTTCGGATTGTGGATGGTAGTTGCTCTCCCAAGTAGACACTACCTTACTTTTTCCTGATCTCTAGAGTTTGGGCCAGACTTTTGCTTGGTTGTAGATATTCTTAAGTGTTAATTTCTCCTAACTGGCTTGAAATGAGCAGATGATTAAATAAGAAGGTAGCTGGTCCATCAAAGAAAAGTTACGTCATCATCCAACTTGTATTAGAGACTAAGAATTCATTCAATTAATGTTACCCAGTCTTCAAATTGTTCCACTAGTATAATTTTATTTTTAAAATAGTGATAGCATAGCTTGTCCAGCAAAGAGTTGGCAGATCCTTGACACTTTCCACATTTTTGTTTTGCAATACTCTTTACTAATTGCCTGACAAGGTAATTATTTCGTAATGGATTCTCTCTGAAAGAGAAAGAACAGCCTCTGCTAATTGGGAGTCTTCCTCACCTCTTTTCTTTTTCTAAAAATTAATTTTCTTTAAAAATAATCTCTGTTCAATTTTACCCATGCCCAAGACTGTTCTGTTGGAGATGGCCAAAATAAAAATTGAGCTTTAAACAATTGAAGCTCAAAGAATTGAGCATTAAACAGCTGGGCATCCAATATTTTCTTGCCTTTGTTTTCTATTCTTCTCTCCTTTCCACATCAACTTGAGACTGCATCAGTATAGCATAATGTCAGCAAGGAAATTTTCTGATATTTCTCTTTCCAGTTAAGGATCATCTGGAAAGACTAGGGGTGTGTGTTTGTGTGTGTGTGTGTGTGTGTGTGTGTGTGTGTGTGTGTGTGTGTTGAAAGAGAAAGTAGATAGCATGCTTCCTACATCGGTGATCTTGGATTTATTTCTCTCACACATGCCCTATTGTAGAGTGATGATAGTCACATTTTAAAAAATTAATAAACTTTCTTTTTATAGAGCACTTTTAGGTTCACAGCAAAATTAAGCTGACGATACAGAGATTTCCCCCATATCCCCTGTGCCCATACTAGCACAACCTCCCCCATTATCAATATCTCCCACCAGAGTGTTACACTTGTTATAATCAATGAACCTTTATTGACACATAATTATCACTCAAGGTGCACAGTTTACATTACCATTCACTCTTGGTGTTGTACATTTAGACAAGTGTATAATGACATGTATCCACCATTACTGTATTATAAAGAATAATTTCACTGCCCTAAAAATTCTCTGTGTTCTGCCTGTTTATCCCTTCCTCCCCTCTAAACTCTGGAAACCACTGATGGTTTTACTATCTCCACAGTTATGCCTTTTTCAGAATGTCATCTAATTGGAATCATAAGTATGTAGCCTTTTCAGATTTGCTTCTTTCATTCAGCAATGTGGATGTGTCTTCTCCATATGAAAAACTCCATGTTTTTCATAGCTTGATAGTTTCTCTTTTTTCTTTTTTTTTCAGAACTGAATAATATTCCATTGTCTGGATGTATTACAGTTTACTTATCCACTCATCTAGTGAAGGACAGTTTTGTAAGCTCAGTTGCTTACAAATTTTGGCAATTACAAATAAAGCCACTATTAACATTCATGTGCATGTTTTTGTGTGGACATAAGTTTGGGGTAAGTACTAAGGAATGTGATTGCTGGATCACATGGTAAGAGTATATTTAATTTTGTAAGACACTGCCAAGCTGTATTTTGTATTTCTTTCAGGAATGAATGAGAGTTCCTGTTGTTTCACATCCTTGCCAGCATTTGGTGTTATCAGTATTCTGGATTTTGGCCATTTTAATAGATGTGTAGTGGCATCTCATTGTTGTTTTAACTTTTTGTGGTTTTAAATGAGCACTTTATATGATTTACTTTTCTCTCCTTTCTTAGTATATCAATTATCCTTCTGTATGTACTATTTTTTTTTTTTTTTTTTTTTTGAGGCAGAGTCTCGCTCTGTCACCAGTCACCAGGCTGGAGGGCAGTGGTGTGATCTTGGCTCACTGCAACCTCCACCTCCCAGGTACAAGCGATTCTCCTGCCTCAGCCTCCTGAGTAGCTGGGACTACAGGAGCATGCCACCACATCCAGCTAATTTTTGTATTTTTAGTAAAGGCAGGGTTTCACCATGTTGGCCAAGATGGTCTCAATTTCTTGACCTCGTGATCCGCCTGTCTCGGCCTACCAAAGTGCTGGGATTACAGGCGTCAGCCACCGCACCCAGCCTGTATTTACTTTTTTTAAGTGGTCGCCCTGGAGCTTGCAATATGCATTTACAGCTAATCCAAATACACCTGCAAATAACACTATATTGTTTCTTGGGTAGTGTATGTACCTTTTAATAACAAAATATTCCTAATTCCTGGAACCCTCCTGTCCTTTTATCATTGCTGTCATTGGTTTCACTTATACATAAGCATACATAATTGAATACATTATTGCTATTATTATTTGAACAAATTGTTATCTATTAGATCAATTAATTTCACTTTCATGTATTCATTTTTTGATGTTCATCCTTTCTATAAGTAGATCCAAATTTTGGACGTATATTATTTTCCTTCTCTCTGAATAACTTCTTTTAACATTTCTTACCAGTCAAGTCTACTGGTAACCAATTCCCTCAGTTTTTCTTTGTCTCAGAAAATCTTTATTTCTGAGATAATAAATCTTTATTTTGAAGGATAATTCTGCAGGGTTCAGAATTCTAGGTTGATAGTATTTTCTCTCAACAGTTTAAAACTTTTATTTCGCTATCTTCTTGCTTACATGGTTTTTAAGGAGAATTGGATATAATTGTTATCTTTGATTTTTCTATAGATATTTTTTCCTCCTTTGGATTCTTTTAAGATTTTAAAAAAATCTTTGATTTTATGAAGTTTGAATACTGTGATATAACAAGAAATATATCTGTGTTCTGTGCCCCTGGTTCCTGAGTTAATATTTGGTCTTTGACCTGGGTTCCTGACACACAGCTCCTAAGACTTTTGTAATTTCCTGAATGATAGGAGTGTGTCTAACACTAATCTTCTAAATCTCTTGGAATTTCCTGAGTTATAGGAACATCTTTTGTTCTAAAGAGAAAAATCTTGGTGAGCTCCTAGGTAACCTCAAGTGGAGGGCTGGTTGCCAGGGCAACCAACCATACTATTTGAGAGTTTGAACTTTTAGCCCCACCCCCTACCTCAAGGGAGGGAAGAAGAACTGAAGTTTGAGTTGATCACCAGTAGCCAGTGATATATGTAACCAATCATGCTTACATAATGAAGCCTCCATAAAATCTCAAAAGGACAGGGTTCCTGGAGCTTCCTTGTTGCTGCGCATGTGAAGGTTCTTGAAGGGTGGTGCTCCTGAAGAGGGCTTGGAAGCTCCATGTTTCTTCCCACATACCTTTCCCTATGTACCTCTTCCATCTGGCTATTCATCTGTATCCTTCATAATATTCATTATAATAAATGGGTAAGCATAAGTATAGTGTTTTCCTGAGTTACATGAGTCATCCTAGCAAACTAAAACCAAGCAGTGAGTAGAGGGAACCCCAATTTATAACTGGTTGGTCAGAAGTATGGGTAACAATCTACTACTGGTGTTTGGCATCTAAAGCTGGTTGCAATCTTATGGGACTGGGCCTTTAACCTATGGGATCCAACTCTAACTCTAGGTAAATTGTGTCAGAATTGAATTGGATTAGAAGACACCCAGCTGACGTTTGCTACAGGATAGATTGCTTGCTTGTTGGTGGGGAGAAATTCCCACACATTTGGTCACAGAAGTCTTCTGTGTTGATTGCTATGGTGTGAAAGCAGAAGGAAAAAAAGATGCCTGGCGCGGTGGCTCACGCCTGTAATCCCAGCACTTTGGGAGGCCGAGGTGGGCGGATCACAAGGTCAGGAGATCGAGACCACGGTGAAACCCCGTCTCTACTAAAAATACAAAAAATTAGCCGGGCGCGGTTGTGGGCGCCTGTAGTCCCAGCTACTCGGGAGGCTGAGGCAGGAGAATGGCGTGAACCCGGGAGGCGGAGCTTGCAGTGAGCCGAGATCGCGCCACTGCACTCCAGCCTGGGCGACAGAGCGAGACTCCGTCTCAAAAAAAAAAAAAAAAAAAAGGAAAAAAAGATAAAATTTGAGTCTTTTTCCATTCAATTATTCTTATTCTTAGTGATCTGCGGTAGTTCCTCATTGTGCTTATATATTTGTAAGGATTAGCATTGCAGGAGTCAATTAAGCATCATTTCCTGTTAGGGCAACATTTCACGGGAAATAGGCCCATGGTTTCATCTATTTAGAGACAGATGGAACTAAGAAGATAATTTTAAAATGTTTTAAAAATCAGACTGTTGATAATTTAACAAAATTTTAAATCATTTCTCTTACATATCAGTAAAGTATAAATGAGGCTAAATGCATTTGTTATGCTACCTTCTGATTTGTCTTCTTCAGTGTGATGTTATGTCATCGTATGAGTTGAATTGTTATTTGCGTGAACTGGGTAGCTACAATCCTACCACCACAGCATAAGCATTAGAGGCACATAAATGCTAGCAGGGCCAAAATTAGGCATTGAAATAGCCATCCCTCCTATTCAGGTAGTAATTTGGCAAGCCTAGGCCAAAGGTTGCAGGCTTCTGAGGAGTCGTCTGTTATACCATGATTAGGCACTCCAGTTTTCTTTCTTTTTTTCTTTCCAGCAGACGGTTTGTTACATATTCCTTAGCAGATTCTGACATCCATGACCACTGTGTTGCCCAGTTTTCTTATTTTTAATATAATGTCTTTCAGGGATTGCAATAAATTTTAAAATCCCAGAAAAATTGGCAACAATATAACATTCTTCCCAGAGTTTCTTTCTCTCTAAATAATAAGAGAGTAGTAAGTTTATTCTAACTCAACAGTCAAAATAACAGCTATTATCCAGGACAATGATGCTTCCAAAACTGTAGTAAAGCCTATAAAACATAAAATAATCAAGTTAATGTACAGCTGTGAAAAATTTAAAAAATTAAAAATACCTCTGTCTTCGTTTTAGAAGCTAAATCTATCATGTATCTGAACTCTCAAAGCTCTTTATCTATACCTACTATAGTATGTACAACATTCTCTGGCTATTATAGTTATTTTTGCCCATGTCTCATTTTCTGTACACAGCTATAAAAATTTTGTAGGCAAGACCTTCAATGACTGATTAATCTTTACATGCCCCAGAACATACCACATAGGCTTAGGTGTGCAAGTAACAGAGGTGAATTCTGTTAGGATTAAAAGTTAGTGTAGGAGAAGCAGAGACAAATAACACTGAAAAACTAGGTACTGTCTAGTGCCTGCCATTAGTGAGGCAGAGTTTCCAAGTGCCAATTCCAATATTTATTACGTCTTTCCTAAGCAACAAGAACATTTATTGGAAAGCCCCACCACTACCATCACCACCAGATGTATACCAATGACATGTATAAATAAAAATGTTATGTGACCTCACATCTGTTAGAATACCATATGTGTGTGTGTATATATATATATAGATAGAGAGAGAGAGAGACAGAGAGAGAGAATTGTACACACAATACTTGTTACTTTCATGTATATGATATATATGCTATTCTAACAGATATGATACACACACACACACACACACACACACACACACACACACACACCCCTATATATGAAAGTAACAAGTGTTGGTGAGAATGCAGGGAAATTGGAATTCTTGTGCATTGTTGGTGGGAATGTAAAATGGTGCAGCCACTATAGAAAACACTATGGTGGTTCTTAAAAAACTTTAATATAGAACCACCATATCATCCAGCAATTTCATTTCTGGGTATACACCCAAAAGAATTGAAAGAATGGCCTTAAAGAGGTATTTGTACACTCATGTTCATAGCGATGTTATTCACAATAGCCAAAAGGTAAAAGCAACCCGGGTGTCCAATGATAGATGAATAATAAACAAAATGTGGTATATGCATATATAATGGATAATTGTTCAGCCTTTAAAAGGAATTCTGACATATGCTACAGGGATGAAACTTGATGGCATTACACTAAATGAAATAAAACAGTCACAAAAAGGCAAATACTATATCATTCCACTTATATGAGGTACTTAGAATAGTCAAATTCATAGAGACAGAAAGTAGAAAGCTGAGGGCAGGAGGAAAATAGGCAGTTGTTTTCTAATGGGAATAGAGTTTAGTTTTGCAAGACAAAAAGAATTGTGGAGATTGGTTGCAGAACAATGTGAATATTCTTAACATTATTAAACTGTACACTTGAAAAACAGGATGATACATTTGTGTTACATGCACAGTAGTGCCCCTTTATCCACAGTTTTGCTCTCTGTGGTTTCAGTTATCCATGGTCAACTTCTATTCAAAAACATTAAATGGAAAATTCCAGAAATAAACCATTCATACGTTTTAAATTGCACAGTTTTCTCAGTAGTATGATGAAATCTCTCACTGCCCTGCTTCGTCCCACCCAGGATGCAAATGATCCCTTTGTACAGCATATCTGAGCTGCAGATGCTACCAGCCCATTAGCCACTTAGCTGTTCTGCTTATCAGATTGACTGTCATGGTACTACAGTGCATGTGTTCAACTAATCCTTATTTTACTTAATGGCCCTAAAGCGCAAGAGTAGTAATGCTGGCAATTTGGATATGACAGATAGAAGCCATAAAGTGCCTTCTTTAAGTGAAGAGGTGAAAGTCCTTGACTTAATAAGAAAAAAGATCATACGCTGACATTGTTAAGATCTACAGTGAGAATGAGTCTTCTATCTGTGAAATTGTCAAGAGGAAAAAGAAATTCATGCATAGTATATATAGGGTTTGGTACTATCCACAGCTTCAGGCATACACTGGGGATCTTGGAATGTACCACCTGCAAATAAGTGGGGACTACTGTCTTTTATTATAATTAAATATTAAAAAGTTATGTGATGCTTCCAATAAGTGGCCCTCCTGTTTTCCCCCTTCCTAGAACAGATATGTGGACTGAGGTTCTAGAACTTCACTGGACTATGAGGTGATACTGAGGAAAAGAGCTACAACCCATGGTGTAGCAGAGATAAAGGCAGAATGGGTCCCTAATGCTCCTAGAGCGATTGACCCACCCCTGGACTGCTTTCCTCTCAGCATCTGATATGGTTTGGATGTTTGTCATCTCCAAATCTCATATTGAAAATTGATCCCAGTGTTGGAGGTGGAGCCTGGTGGGAGGTGTTTGGGTCATGGGGGTGGATCCTTCATGAATGGCCTGGTGCCCTCCTTATGATGAGTTCCTGCTCTGACTTCATGTGAGATCTGGTTGTTTTAAAAGCGTGGCACCTCCTCCATGGCTCTCTTGCTTCCTGTCTTGCCATGTGACATGCTTCTCTTGTTTCACCTTCCACCATGAATAAAAGCTCCCTGAGGCCTCACCAGAAGCTGAGCAGATGCCAGCACCATCTGCTTCCTGTAGAGCCAGTGAGCCAATTGGCTTCCTGCAGAACCATGAGCCAATTAAACCTCTTTTCTTTATAAATGACCCAGTCTCAGGTATTCCTTCATGGCACCACAGAACAGACTAATATAGCTTCTACCTATTCAATACCTTTAAATCTTTCCCTCTCTGTCTTATAACCCAATTGTATTTCGACCATGATATTTACTAGTGCCTAAAATGCTTTTATTTGTTATTTATCTCTCTTTCTTACTTCATGTTCACTAGAATATAAGCTCCATTTTCATGGAGGGACTGTCTGTTTTGTATGCCACTGTTAGTTCCACTGCCTAGGAGTGCCTGACATATAATAAGCACTTAATACATGTTTATACAATAAGAGAAAGAATAACAATACATATTGGAGCCTGGGTGACTAGGTCAGGTGGCATCAATACAGGAAGTCATCAGAACAAGATGATGAAATATGTAGCAAAGGGAAATGAAAATAAAACCTACATATAATAGGATACCAGGGGGTGAAATAAATGTAATATGGTGAAAATGTGGGGCATGGGTGTTTGGAGGAGCTGCTACACACCCACTAAACCTCAGTTAGGTTTCCAGTGTGGGATGGAAAGAGAGACAAATGATCTAACACCAAACTCTTTTTATATGTCAATGACCATCAATCACTATTAAGGGGGAAAAAAAAGTAGTACCAGTACTGGCTACACCAAAAATAATTAGAAATAAAGATAATGTGCACAAAATAACATAAATTTCAAAAGAAAAAAGAATTTTCTATGGCAGTTTCAGCATAGCTATTTTATTGCATGAACACTTTATTGTACTGAATAGGGTCAAATCACAAATAAAGTTCTCTAAATCCTTTTTTTTTCCCAGAATTTATTACCCATGCAGACTCACTCTCCAATGTGGCACCAAAGATGTTCCTTATTTAATAAGAGATTAATAACATTGAGTCTCATAATGGATAAGCCTTTTCATAGTGACTGATTCTCATGTTGACAAAAAAAAAGAAAAGAAAAAATCAGCCTTGCTTAAAGTTCTCACTGAACATTGCACCCCAGAGACTGCTAGGTGTCATAATTTTCAGGTTCAGACAGGGTCCTACGGAATCCTAGTAGCAGCAGTGTCTAAACTGCTGGCTGAAGGTCTTCTCTCTGGAAGGTAAAAACCCTAATCCCTGAAGTGGTCTTCCTCAAACTTCACCTTTACTATCACAAAACCTTCCAGGAGGAGCTGCTAGTCAGTAGGCTTCTTTGCATCCACAACCATCTGGGACAACAGGAGCTGTGACCTCAGCAGTGTCTGGGTCGGGAGATATTAAAGGAGCACCCTGAAGAACAAGAAGTAAATGATAAATGGAAATAGAATTTTTTGCTAAAATTGACATAAGTTAAAAAGATGAATTAATGAGAGTACTTCATTAAAAATAAAGTGAGGATTCTGGGATGGTGAAGTAGATGTACTTTTCCCTGTTCTTTCTACTAAGTACAACTAAAAACTCTGGAGATTATATATAAAACAAACATAAGAAGTCTTTAAAAGGTGAAGAGAAGGCAGACTGCATAGGAACCTCAGGATTCAAGGAATTACCCAGTAATGAGTTCCTTAGGTTTTCTTTTGGCCGTATTTATCCTAAACTTGAAAGTGAAGACAGTAGCAACCTGAAAATGCCAACAGAAGCAGATTTAACAGTAACAAAAGCTTGCTGCTGCAGCCCAAGGATCAAGAAAGGGGCAGCTTAGCAAGATAAAAAACCCTTTTAGATAATAACTGCTCTACTCCAGCCAAACATGACAGAAAAACTCCCCCTGCCAGAGTAGTATCAGAGAAAGCCAGGTTAAACAAAAGATTCTGAATAAGATCCAGAGTTTCAGAACATAATATAACAATTTCCAGGTTTCAGTCAAAAATCCTTTTTCATACCAAGGAGCAAGAAATTCTCAGACTGAATGAAAAAAAAAAAACAATTAATATTAAAACTGAGAGGACAAATATTAGAATTATCTAACAAAGATTTTAAAGCCGCCATGACAAAAAAGCTTGACCAAGCAATTACTAACATGCCTGAAACAAATAATAAGAAAAAACAGACACAGCAAAGACACAGAAAATTTCAGCAAATAGGAGAAAAAAGAACCAAATGGAAACTTTAGAAATGAAAAACAATAACTGAAATAAAAAAAAGCTCAGTAGATAGGCAGAATGGCAGAATTGAGGGGGGAAAAGGAAAGAATCACTGAACTGAAAGAGAACAACAGAAATTAACCAATCTGAATACCAGAGAAAACAGACTAAGGAAATTAAAAACAGCCCCAGGAATCTGTGAACTATAACCGAAGAGCTAATGTTCATATCATTGGAGTACCAGAGGGAAAGAAGAGGGGGGCAAGGATGAAAAAGCAAAAAAAAATAATGACTGAAAATTTCCCAAATTTGTCAAAAGACATAAACCTACTAAATTCAATTAAGTTGAGAAAATCCTAAACATAATAAACCCAAAGAAATCCATACCAAGACAGGTAATAATTAACCTTCTGAAAACCAAAGACAAAGAAAAAACTCCTGAAAGTAGCCAAAGAAAAATGATACCTTAAAAATACAGGAAAAACAATGAGAATGACAGGGATTTTTCATCAGAAACAATAGAGGCTAGAAGGAAGTGTCACAATATTTTTCAAGTGATGAAAGAAAAGAACTGTCAGTCCAGAATCCTATATCCAGAGAAAATATCCTTTACGGATGAAGGCGAAATCAAGATACTTTTAGATGAAGGAAAACAGACTTTGTTATCAGCAGAGCTACCATAAAATAATGGCTAATAGAAATTCTCTGAACAATAGGAAATGATGAAAAAAAAAAAAAGGAACATTGTAACACCAGAAAAGAAGACAAAACACAGTAAGCAAAAATATTGGGCTGGGCACAGTGGCCTACACTGTAATCCCAGTGCTTTGGGAGGCTGAGACAGGAGGATTGCTTGGGGGCCACAAGTTCAAGATCAGCCTAAGCAACATAGTGAGACCCCCATCTATACAACAATAACAACAAAAATTAACTGGGTGTGGTGGCACTCACCTGTAGTCCTAGCTACTTGGGAGGCTGAGGCTGAGGCTGGCGGATCGCTTGAGCCTAGGAGCTTGAGGCTGCCATGAGCTATGTTCATACCACCTCACTCTGGCCTGACAGGGTGAGACCTTGTCTCTAAAAAGCAAACAACAACAACAACAAGAGTTGGCCATGTAATAGACTTTCCTTCTCCTCCTGAGTTTTCTAAATTGTGTTTGATGATTGAAGTAAAAACTACAACACTGTCTAAAGTAATTCTAAATGTATGTAGAGTATGTATTTACAAGCATTATAAGTTGGGAAAGGTAAGTATGGAAATACTTTATGGGAACTTGACGCTGGTAGACTGTGACAACTTAAATACATAAAATGCAATATATGGAGAATCCCCTAAAAATGCCATACAAAGATACACACACACACACACACACACACACACACACACACACACACACACATATATATACAGATCAAAATGAACTTTAAAAAAAAGTCCCAGTTACCCACAGGAAAGCAGGAAAAGAAAGAAAGAAAGAAAGAAAATGCAACACAGAGAACAAACAAAAAGCAAAAAATAAAACGGCACCAAGTATATGCTGTCTACAAGAAATTTACTTCAAATATAATGATATAAGTATATTAAAAGTAGGCCAGATGCAGTGGCTCACACCTGTAATCCCAGGACTTTGGGAGGCTGAGGCAGGAGGATCACTTGAGGTCAGGAGTTCGAGACCAGCCTGACCAACGTGGTGAAACCCCATCTCTACTAAAAATACAAAAATTAGCCGGGCATAGTGGCAGGCACCTGTAATCCCAGCTACTCAGGAGACTAAGACAGGAGGAATCACTTGAACCCAGGAGGCATAGGTTGCAGTGAGCCAAGATCATGCTACTGCACCCCAGCCTGGGTGACAGAGCAAGACTCCATCTAAAAAAAAAAGTAAATGGGGCCAGGCACAGTGGCTTATGCCTGTAATCCCAGCACTTTGGGAGGCCGAGGCGGGTGGATCACCTGAGGTCAAGAGTTCAAGACCAGCCTGGCCAACATGGTGAAACCCTGTCTCTTCTAAAAATACAAAATTTAGCCAGGTGTGGTGGCTTGCGCCTATAGTCCCAGCTACTCAGGAGGCTGCGGCAGGAGAATCACTTAAACTGGGGAGGTGGACTTTGCAGTGAGCCAAGATCGCACCACTGCACTCTAGCCTGGGTGACAGTGAGATTCCCTCTCAAAAAAAAAAAAAAAAAGTAAATGGATGAAAAAAGGTAGACCATGCAAATATCAGTTAAAGTAAAGGAGGAGCAACTATATTAATGTGAGATAGAGTAGACTACAGAACAAAGAAAAGTACCAGTCACAGAGGGGACATTACATAATGACAAGAGTGAATTCACTAATGTGACGTAATACTCTTAAATGTATCTGTACCAAAGAATAGGTAGGCAAAATATGTGAACAAAAACTGATAGAACTGAAAAGAGAGATAGACAAATCCACAATTATATTAGAGAACAATTGATAGGACTAGACAGAAAATCATCAAGGATACAGAAGAACTGAACAATACCATCAGCCAACCAATGGACATTTATAAAACAGTCTGCCCAACACCAGCAGAACACATATTTATTTTTAAGTACCCATAGAATATATAACAATATGGACCATATCCTAGGCCAAAAGACAAACCTCAACAAGTTTAAAAGAACTAGAATGTGTTCTGCATCCATAAGGAAACCAAACTAGGAATTATAACAGAAAGATAGGGAACAACTGCCAAATTGTTGAAAACTGAATACATTCCTAAATAAGTCAATAACCAAAGAGGATGTCTTAAGGAAAATGAAAAAATACATTGAACTAAATGAAAATTGTAAAACAATAATATTTGTAGGACACAGCTAAAGCAGAAGAAGCAAATTTATAGCATTAAGTGCATATGTTAGAAAAGAGAAAAAGTCTCAAATCAATAATTGAAACTTTCACTTCCAGAGCCTAGAAAAAGAAGAAGAAAACCACAAAGCAAGCAGAAAGAATCAAATAATAAAAATAAGAGCAAAACTCAAATGGAAAATTTTAAAAACTATAACAAAATCAATAAAACAAAAAGCAGGTTTTTTGAAAAGATCAATAAATTAAAACCTCTAGCAAGACTGATAAATAAAAAATTAGGGAGGACACAAATGACCAATGACTACAATGAAACAGGAGCTATCACAGCAGACTCTGCAAACACCAAAAGGATAATAGGGAATACTATGAACAATTCTCTACAAATATATTTATTCTATTTTTGAGACAAAGTCTTGCTGTGTTACCCAGGCTGGAGTGCAGTGGTGTATGTGATCATAGCTCACTTCTGACTGGAACTCCTAGTCTCAAACGATCCTCTTGTCATCCTCCTGGGTAGCTATAACTACAGGTGTTCACCACCATGCCCAGCTAATTTTTAAATTTTTTTGTGGGGATGGGGGTTTTGCTATGTTGCCTAGGCTGGTCTCCAACTCCTAGCCTCAAGCAATCTTGCCTTGGCCTCCCAAGTTGTTGGTATTACAAGCGTAAGCCATTGCGCCCAGACTGTACACAATAAATTTAACAACATAGACCAATTCTTTGAAAAACACCAACTATCTCAACTCATCCAATATGAAATAATTTTAATGTCCTAATAAATACCAAGGAAATTGAGCTCAAAATTATTAATTTTTTTTTTTTAAACAGAGTTTCACTGTCACGCAGGCTGGAGTGCAGTGGTGTGATCACAGCTCACTGCAGCCTCGATGTCCTGGGCTTAAGCACTCCTCCAGCTTCAGCCTCCTGAATAGCTGGGACTATAGGGATGCACCACCACATGTTGCTATTTTTATTTTTTGTAGAAATGGGGTCTTTCTATGTTGCCCAGGTTGCTCCTGGGCTCCTGCCTCAGCCTCCCAAAGTGCTGGGGTTACAGGTGGGAGCTACCGTGCCTGGCCAACATTTAACTTTTAAATCCATGATCCATTTTTTGTTAATTTGTATATAAGACATGATACTTAGGTCAAGGTTCATAGTAAGACCGTCTCTACAAAAAAATTAAAACACTTAGCCAGGCATGGTGGTGCACACTTCTAGTCCCAGCTGTTTAGGAGGCTGAGGCTGGAGGATCGTTTCAGTAGCCGTGGTGGCACACATCTGTAGTCCTAGCTATTTGGGAGGGTTGTTTGAGCCCAGAAGGTCAGGACTGCAGTGAGCTGTCATAATGCCACTATATTCCCACATGAGCAACAGAGTAAGGCCTTGTCTCAACAAAACCAAAAGAAAAAAAAAGTAAATGTAAAACTATAAAATTTTTATGAAAAAAAGCCATAGAAGATCTTTAGGATCTAAGGTTAGGCAAAGAGTTCTTAGACTTGATACCATCAACATGATCCATAAAAGGAAGAATTGACCACTGGGACTTGATAAAAATTTAAAACTTGTGCTCTGTTAAAGGTCCTCTTAGAAGGATAAAAAGATAAAGTTGCAAATGGGGAGAAAATACGAACCCATATCTGATGATACTAGTTTCTATAATATATAAAAAACCCTCAAAAATGAATAGTAAGATAGCAATCAGAACATGGCAAAAGATATGAAAAGACATTTTACCAAAGAATGTTCAACATCATTAACAATTAGGGAAATGGAAGTTACAAGCATAGTAAGAAATTACTGTTCTATCAGAATACCTATTAGGATAAAAACAGAGACAAACACCAAATGATAGAAAAAAATGTAGAGAAACTGGATCACTTATATTTTGCTAATGGGAATGTTAAATAGTAGAGCTACTCTGGAAAAGTCTTGTAGTTTCTTTCTTTTTCCTTTTTATTATTATTATTATTATTATTATTATTATTATTATTTTCAGACAGAGTCTTGCTGTGTCGCCCAGGCTGGAGTGCAGTGGTGCGATCTCGGCTCTCTGCAAGCTCTGCCTCCTAGGTTCACACCATTCTCCTGCCTCAGCCTCCCGAGTAGCTGGGACTACAGGCACCCGCCAAGGTCTGGTAGTTTCTTTAAAAAAAAAAACTGAACATGTGGCCAGGAGCAGTGGCTCACACCTGAAATCCCAGCACTTTGGAAGGTTGAGGTGGGCAGATCTCTTGAGGCCAGGAGTTTGAGACTAGCCTGACCAACATGGTGAAACCCCATCTCTACTAAAAAAACAAAAATTAGCCAGGTGTGGTGGCAGGTGCCTATAATCTCAGTTTCTCAGGAGGCTGAGGCAGGAGAATTGCTTGAACCCGGGAGGCGGAGGTTGCAGTGAACCAAGATGATGTCACTGCACTCCAGCCTGGGTGACAGAGTCTCAAAACAAACAAACAAACAAACAAACGAAAAACAAAAAACTAAATATGTGACTATACCAGATGACCTGACAATTGCATTTTTGGTCATTATTGCAGAGAAATGATGACTTATGCTCACACAAATACCTGTACACGAATGTTCACAGCAGCTTTATTCATAATAGCCAAAACTCGAAACAATCCAGATGTCTTTCAATGATGAATGATTAAACAAACTTTGGTACGCATATACCATGAAATACTACTCTGCATCGAAAAGGAACAAGTTATTGATATACCCAACAACCTGGATAAATATCTAACAAATTACAGTGAGTGCAAAAAGCCGATCGCAAAAGGTTACATACTACATGATTTATATACTACTACTGAAATGACAAAATGATAGCAGTGGAGAACAAATTGTAACTTATCCACACAATGGAATGCTACTCAGCCATAAAAAGGAACAAATACAGGTAACATGAATTAGTGGTGGGTAGGAGCCTGACCAAAGAGACTCAGAGCTTGAGTGTTAAATTTTCCAGAATTCTGCAAGACATTAAAAAATACATTATTAAAACTGACAACTAAATTATTAATATTAATATTTTTTTGAGACAGGGTCTCACTCTGTCACCCAGGTTGGAGTACAGTGGTGTGATAACAACTCACTACAGCCCCGAACTCCCATGCAATCATCCCACCTCAGCCTCCCAAGTAGCTGGGAACCACAGGGGTGCACCACCATGCTCAGCTACAATTTAATTATTAAAAGGTAATATATACTCAAAATATATCAATTTCTAATTTACTACATTTTACTATTACTTCTGCTCTTGAGGTTGTCTGTATATCTATATAGTAGAAAGAATCTATAATCCTGTGCTACCCCACATCTCTTCTCAACTCCATGACTTCAGTGATTTGACTGGTAACCAGCCATGGTGCAAGTACTGTACACCACAGAAAGCTGGATGTTGGCAAACACTTCAAATCAGGGCTCGGTTTATTGTTTTCTTGGCTGTGCAGATTAAGGAAAATGTTAGATAAAATGTTAACAATGCAGAGTAAACTTAAAAGTATGTCATGTCTAGAGCTGTTACACTGTGACTAGCACAAAGAAATGCAATTCTTCCAGTGTTTGAAAATGATTATCAGCTTCGGCAAAGAAGTCCCTCATATCCTTGACCAGTGAGGGACATAGTTAGTGCTGAAGTTGAAAGGGGTTTCAGTTGAGGAAATATAATTTGTAGGAGGGTGAAAATGCTGAAATGAAAGGTTTGTCCATCTCCATTTGAACTCAAGGAGCTGTGTTCACAATGGAAAATATATACCCTGGGCTTTAGCCATGATGGCGCCACTAAATTTTGAGTTACTAGGGGCCAAAATTGCTATGTCCTCCACACTACTTAGAATATTACACATCCTTTTTTCACTAGGAAATGATGATTCTGGAGTTGAGATGTGGAAGGGTCTTTAACTCATCTTCTAGATTGTGGCTTGCTTGGTCAGGTAGCCAAAGTAGGAAAGAAACAGAGACAACGTACCTCGCACATTCCAAGCTCTTAGATATTCCAGTGTCCTCAACTGGTACTCAAACAAGTAATTTCAACACTAGGCTATGTTAAAGTTAGTCAGAAATTGAAATGACTTCAAAACAAAATAAACAGAATTCAGTAGAAAAATATATTTTTTAAACAACTGCCCTTGTATACTTTTTTGTTCCACTGATACTTCATTGCATTTAAAAAAGGTAATTGCAGGTAAATTCCTTGATGTTTATTTTCCTAAATTCTCAACTTTCACAGTATTTATGATTTTTATAAAAAGTCTTCAATGTGGCATCCATGATGTTCTTAAACAATGAAGTTCAAGAAACAGTTTATCTCAGTAAGAAAAAATCCTGGATACTACTTGAAGTTGTCACCAAACACATGGGCAAGGTATTCAGTTGTAGTGGATTCTCTGGTGATTAATCAGGGCTGAGCTTCCACTGCAGGCTTTGCACCACTCACCCCACTCCCAGGTCTTGGCACAATGTGGCTTCTCTGATGTTGAACCAGGGTTGCTCTCTGCCCCTAGGCTTTCCCTCACTCTTCACATGTATAGGGTTTTTCCTCAGAGTGGACTCTTTCATGTTTGTTGAGATCTGACTTCCAGCAGAAAGCTCACCCGCATTCAGAACACTCAAAAGGTTTCTTTCCTGGGGGGATTCTGAGATGGTAACTAAGACCTGTCTTCTGACTGAGGGCTTTGCCACACACTTGACACTGATAGGGCTTCACCTTGTTGTGAATCCCCTGGTGTTCTATAAGATCCTCTCCCCTTGTGAGGGCCTTTCCACACTCAGGACATTGGTATGTCTTATCCCCAGTGTGGATTCTTTTGTGGTTCCTCAGTCCAGTTGACCGAGTAAAGGTCTTTACACACTTATCACATTTATATTTTCTAGGCTCAGGAGAGTTTCCATGCTTGCCTCCTAACTTGTGTTTATTAAGCCTGAACATTGACTAAAGGCTTCAGACACTCATCACATTTATAGGACTTTTCCCCAGTGTGACTTCTCTGATGTATGATCAGGGTTGAGCTCACATTAAAGGTTTTTCCATACTCAGCGCATTCATAGGATTTTTCCCTTGAGTGGATTCTGTGATGTATTATTAGTTCTGAGCTCCGGCTAAAGGCTCGTCCACATAAGGACATTCAAAAGGTTTCTCTCCAGTGTGGATTCTCTGGTGTTGGTTAAGTCCGGCATACTGAGTGAAGGCTTTTCCACATACTTTACATTCATAGGGTTTTTCTTCACTGTGAATTCATTGATATTTAATAAGAGGTGAACACTGCCTGAAGGCTTTCCCACATTCATTACATTCATAAGGTTTCTCTTTGTTGTGGAATTACTGATGTTCAATGAGGTATGAACTATGGCAGAAGGCTTTCCCACAGTTCATACATTCCAAAGGTTTATCTCCAGTGTGGAGAATTTGATGCTTCGTAAGAACTGATCTCCAACTAAAACATCTGCCACATTTACTACATTGATGGGGCTTTTCTCCAGTGTGGATTTTAAGATGTTGGAAGAGTCCTGCCTTTTCACTGAAGCTTTTCCTACACTCTTTACATTTATGGGTTTTTTTCTTGCTGTGAAGCCCCTGATGCTGGGTAAGTTCTGCACGTGTGATGAAGGCCTTTCCACATTCTGTCCATGGGTATGGTTCCTCTCCATTATGGATCCTCCTATGTATCTGAAGGCCTCTGATCCAGGTGAAAGTTTTCCCATACTCATCACATTTATATATTTTTTCACCCGTGGCATCCTCATCGTGCAATTCCAAATTGCCATTAGGCTCACTGTCTATTCTATGTTTGGCATGCTGAGACACAGTTTCATTACATCCATCAAACTCCTCCCTATGTGGTTCTGTTACTTAACAAAATTCCTGCTTCATGCCTAACATTGTGATCTCAGTCTTCATATCATCATCTGAAACAACAAACCACAAAACTTGAGGAGAAAAGACAACCCAAAAATAGTAGTTTAAGAGACAGACAGCTAGAAAGGCCAGTCTTTATGTTAGGTTAATTTTAGCAGTGGATATTATATAGTCTCTTTATTTGGAGTTCAGAGAAATATGTCAGTCAAGGCAGTAGGAATGGTAGTAACACAGGTATGGAAGTGAGAAAGAATAAAGCATGGCTGACTTACCAGCAGAATATGGTAAATTTTATAGGATGTCTCTTCTGTGATTATAGAAGATTCCAAGTTCTATCTTGCTAGTAAACTCTTTCCATTGACATACTCCCTTACCGACTTTGATGTAGACAGCCACTATATGGAGAAACCAATGTTGTAAGGAACTGAGGGTAACCTCTGGCTAGCAGTTAGCAGGAGAGTGAGGCCCTCTGTCTGACAACCTTCAAGAAACTGGGTCCTGCCAACATCCATGTGTGGTTGGAAGTGGATCCTTCCCTTGTAACAGATGAGATGCCAGCCCTAGCCAACATCTCATAAAAGACCTTGAAGCAAAAGGCCCAGCTAAGCCATACCCAGACTCTTGACCACAGATATTGTGGATAATAAATGTGTGTCTTCTTAAGCTGCTAACTTTGTGGTAATTTGTTAAGCAGCAACAAATAACAAATACACCACTAGTATACAAATGCAAAGTTTCCTAACTATAAGAACTGTAATTTTTAAAAAATGAGTAAAAACAAACCACACATTAAAAAGCATATATATGTATATACATATATACATACACACAATACATATCTGTGTGTGTGTATATACATTTATACTTATGTCTATATATTTGCATGTGTATGACATGTAAACAGAAAGCAGAAGAAAATTATATTAAGATCAAACATAGCTGTCATATAAATAAATGCAAATAGGCTTCATCTACCGGTTAGATCAAATTAGATTTGATCAGAACAAAACTCAATTTTATTATGTATATAAGAGATATAACTAAAATAAAATGATTGAAAAAAGTTGCAAATAAAGAATGAACAAGGGTAAATTAAGCAAATACAAATAAAAAGAAAGAATTCATCAAACTCTCAATTTCAGAAAAAGACCAAAGAATAAAGTGAGATAAAGAAGAGTACTTTATAATGTTAAAGAATACAGTTTAAATGATGATAGAACAGATATGAATAATTATGCAGAAAATAACAAGAGTAACTTTCTTAAAGCAAAAATTATAGGAGATATAAAAAGTTTTAGAAAAAAACAGAGACTTTGTCCTCTGCCTAAAAAAACACCAAATGAACAAAAATGAATGAAATCAATAAATTAAATCTTATGGAATATTTACATATGTCAAGCTCTATACCCTAAAAATAGAGAATTATCTTTTTCAGGTATACAGTGAACATTAATGAAAACTGATTACTTATTTGGCCACAAAAAAACCACAATAAATTCTAAAAGGTACCAAGAACATAAATATTCTCAGATAACAATGCAACAAATCTAAAATTAATAACACAGTCAGAAAACAAACAAGTCCTTCTATTTAAAAATTTCAAAATTTTCAACTAATTACTGGTTCAAAAGCAAAATACAAATATAAATTTCATATTTTCTAAAAAATAATAAAAATACTACATTTAAAACAGTTGAGATTCATCTAAATCAGTGTTCAAGGAAATATTCATAGCACCATATAAATCAGTAATAGAGGGAGAGTGGAAACAGAGGGCGAATAAAACCAACCCAGCTTAAAAGTTAGGAAAAAAACACACAACAGAATAATCCAAGATAGCCTGCTCATTAATGCACACTTTGTTGACTTTTTTTCCCTTTCCTGTTTCAATAATCCCTCCTTGTGCTTCCTGGAATCACTTCTGATACAATCTACTACAACTTAAAATATGTAAATAAATAAATGAACCAAAGGAGAACACATGGAAGGAATTAACCAAAATAAATGCAGAAACAAATTAACTATTAAAAATAAACGCTATCATGTTAAAACTGAATTGAATACATCAATAGGAACTCATGAATTTTTAGAAAAGAACTGTCCATTGAGCTCTGTCCAGGAAATGTCTAGAGGCAGTGTTACTCTAGTGATAAGGACACCCCTAGCACCCAGATTTTGTTTTCCAGTACTAGTCTCCATTAAAAAGAACCAAAGCTCCTTCAGAAATGCTCGAGACCAGATCTGAGAACAGGGGAGGTACAAAGTGAGCCTGGAACAATTAATTTTGCTCAGAAAGCAAGCATTCAAAAATTAATAGGGTCATGGCAAACAGATGTAGACGCAAAACTTAAGATGTCTACACAAGCCAAAGATGTGTCAATTTGAGCATTAAAAAAAGTAATGACTATGGTGGATTAAAACCCTGATTCAATGAAAATCTGTAAGTCTATTACAATAGTAACATAGAGAAAGTCCTAAAATCTCATGTCACAATTTGAAGTGCCTATTAAACCACTCCTTGGACTTAAAAATTGGTAAATAAAGGGAAAAAAACTAAGTACTAATAACTTCCTAGTAGGAAGTGACCAAACTGACATATTTGATGAGGGAAAACTCTACTATAAATAAAAATGTCAGTTAATAATGTAGAAGGAATGAAATACTTATAAAATCATTCTGTCACCCTTGATAAAATGACTGACCCATAAAAAGATTATCAAACATTATGTATTTTGTTGATGAGAAACTGGCCATTCACATAGTGCCAAAGTGACACCACAAAGTTAGTAACAAGGGGAAAAATTAGCTGTTCAATGGAGGGATCAGACTCTCATCATACTAAGAAAGTGATTTAATAGTGGGTCACCCAGATATCAGTGTCTCCTGTAACCTAATATTAATTTTATCCCCAAATGTTTAACTTGAATCCTTCAAGCCTTTTGATCTAACTTGCAGTTTACAGGAAATATAGGGAATGTAGGTATCAAAGGAAGTGACATAACGAAGAAACAAACAAAATTTCAGAGGGTGAGACAACTAGCCTGGACTCATCAAAAAGACTGTTTAATGGGGGGGGGGGAGGGGGGCAGGGAAGAGACAGTAGGACTGCTCTAGAATAAAAAATTAAGAGGCATAACAACCATAGGTATTGTATAGCTCTGGTTTGGGCAAATCAATTTTAAAGACATTATGGGAAAACTGGGCTAATTTGAATTTGGGCTGAATTTAGGTAATATTAAAATGTAATGACGGGGAAAGGAGAAGATTATAAACTGAAGAGAATCGGTTATAAAATACCATACATAATATGATCAGATTTTTGTAAAAGGTATATGTATGTATGCATATATCCACACATACACATATATAAACATGGAAAAAGATGTACAGATATAAAAGTCATCAATCATAATCTCTGGGTGGTAGAATATAATGCTTTATTTTCTTTATTTTTATTTTTATTTTTGAGATGGAGTCTCGCTCTGTCGCTCAGGCTGGAGTACAGTGGTGCAATCTCTGCTAACTGCAAGCTCCGCCTCCCAAGTTCAGGCCATTCTCCTGCCTCAGCCTCCCAAGCAGCTGGGACTACAGGTGCCCACCACTGTGCCCGCCTAATTTTTGTATTTTTAGTAGAGACGGGGTTTCACTGTGCTAGCCAGATGGTCTTGATCTCCTGACCTTGTGATCCACCCTCCTCGGTCTCCCAGAGTGCTGGGATTACAGGCATGCACTACCATCCCTGGCAAATTTTGTATTTTTAAGAGATGGGGTTTCTTCATGTTGGTCAGGCTGGTCTCGAACTCCTGACCTCAGGCGATCTGCCTGCCTTGGCCTAACAAAGTGCTGGGATTACAGGCGTGAGCCACTGCACCTGGCTGGCTCTTTTTTTTTTTTTTTTTTTTTAATGCACATCACAGTTTCTGACCTATATCATTATGCTCCTTTCTAAAGAACTTTTTTTGGCAAATGATGTGTATGGGCGACAAATTCTCCCACTTTTTGTCTGAGGAAATCTTTTGTTTTTTCCTTCATTTTTGAAGGATAATTTTGCTGAATATAGAATTCTAGGTTGGTGAGATTTTTTTCAACATTTTACATATTTCACTCTACTCTCTTCTTGCTTGCATGCTTTCTGAAGAGAAGGCCAATGTAATTCTTATTCTGGCTTCCATATAGGCGAAGTAAATTTTCCTCTAGCTTACGATTTTATTTCTTTGGTTTTCTGCAGTTTGAATATGATATGCCTAGGTGTAGATGTTTTGTTTATTCTGCTTCACATTCTCTTGGGCTTTCTAGATCTGTAGCTTGGTGTTTATGATTAACTTTGGAAAAAACTCAGTCATTATTGCTTCAAATATTTCTTCTGTTCCTTTTTCTCTTCTCCTTATGGTATTTCCATTACATGCTGTTATGGACTGAATGTTTTTGTCCCCTGCTCCCATTCACACATTGAAGCCCTAACCTCCACTGGGGTGGCATTTGGGGATGGAGCCTTTGGGAGGTAACTAGAGTTAGATGAGGTCATGATGGTGGGACACTTATAATGGGATTATAAGTACCCTTCTATTAAGAGACACCTAAGAGCTTTCTCACTCTTTTTGCCACGTGAGTATACAGCAAGAAGGCAACCCTCACCAGAAACCACATTTTTAGCCTAGGGAAATGTAGTAGGCAGAAATTTTCCCACCCACCCAAAGATGTCTATGCCCCAATCTCTAGGATCTGTGAATATGATGTTATGTGGCAAGAGGGAAGTTTAAGGTTTGCTATCACCTGACCTTAAAATAGGGAGATTATCCTGTATTATCTGTGTATGCCCAATGTAATTACAAGTATCCTTAAAAGTAGAAGGGGGAGTCCAAAGAGAGCTTGGAATGATATGACATGAGAAAGACTCAACTCAATGTTGGCTTTGAAGATGGAAAAATAGGGCCAAGGGATGTGAACAACCTCTAGAACCTGGAAAAGACAATAAACCAGACTCTCCTCATTAAGTCCCCTAAATGAATGCATCTCTGCTGACATCTTGATTTTACCCCTCAAGTTCTTCTGCTCTGAAAAAAAGAGATTTTAGCCCAGTAATACTCATTTTGGACTTCTCATTTCCAGGACTGGATGATAATACACTTGTGTTAAGTGACAGCTTGTGGTCATCTGTTGTAGCAGCAATAGGAAACTAATATAGCTACCTATTACTCACTGTTGAGGCAGACCCCTTCCAAGTACTTTACCCAGTGCTTTGTGAATTAGGAGATTCTTCCATGTTGCTGGTGGGAATATGTACTGTTTCCAGCTTTGTTTTGAGTGTTTTGAGGACCTCTAGATGTTGATTTATCTCAGCTTCTATTTATCTGAAAATGTCTTTACTTTTGTTCTTAAAATGCTTTGCTTAGTACAGAATTCTGTGTTGGCAGTTACTTTCCACAAATTTCAGTGTCTTTTGGCACTGACTTTGTTTTACTTAGCTGCCAATCTAATTGTTGCTTCTTTTAAGGTACTTTTTTTTCTTGCTTTTAAGATACTTCCGCTGGGTGCAGTGGCTCACGTCTGCAATCCCAGCACTTTGGGAGGCCGAGGTGGGCAAATTGCTTGAGCTCAGGAGTTCAAGACCAGCCTGGCCAACATGGCAAAATGCTGTCTTTACAAAAAATACAAAAATTAGTGAAGCATGGTGGTGTGCACCTATAGTCCCAGCTACTCAAGAGGCTGAGGAGATAATTGCTTGAGGCTGGGAAGTAAAGGTTGCAGAGATTGCACCACTGCACTCCAGCCTGGGCAACAGAGCAAGACCCTGTCTCAAAGAAAAAACAATATATTTCTGACTTTAATTTTTAGTAGTTTTACTATGATATATCTAAATAATTTTTTTCATTTATCTTATTTGGGGTTCATATGGTTCTTATGGTCCCTGAATCTGTGCTTGATACCCTTCATAAATCTTAGGAAGTTCTCACCAATTCTCTCTGTAAATATTGTGTCTGTCTCATTTCCTCTCATTTTTCCTGAAATCCTAATGACAAATATTTTGGATCTATATTCTCTGTGTCTTACCCTTTTCCTATATAGCCCATATTTTGTCCCCTTGTGCCTCATTCTGGATATTTTTTTCTAAGCTATTGTCTTCAGCTGTTTCATCTGATGCTATATCCATCCACTACTATTTCAGTTGTTTTCCAATTTCAGGATTTCCATTTCATTGTCCGCCCCCAACTGCCCCCCTCGCCTACCTCCCCCTCCCCCCGGCATTTTGTTAAACTTTTTTTTTTTTTTTTTTGAGGTGGAGTCTCACTCTGTCACCAGGCTGGAGTGCAGTGGCACGACCTCTGCCTCCCAGGTTCAAGTGATTCCCCTGCCTCAGCCTCCCGAGTAGCTGGGATTACAGGTGTGTGCCACCATGCCCGGCTAATTTTTTGTATTTTAGTAGAGAAGAGGTTTCACCTTGTTGATCAGGATGGTTTTTATCTCCTGACCTCGTGATCCGCCCGCCTTGGCCTCCCAAAGTGCTGGGATTGCAGGTGTGAACCACCGCGCCTGGCCTGTTAAACTTCTTAATCCTGTCACTTATATTTGAACACTGTATACATAGTTATTTAAAAATCTTGTATAACTCCAATTCTATATTCCTCTTCAGTGTATTCTATTATCTGTTGCTTCTGTTGGGTTTTCCTTTGTGTCATTTTTTCTTCTCATATGCCTAGCTTTTAAAATGTTTTGCAAAATTGTTTGAGAAATAATTTGAGAGCTATGATAATATTTCCTCATAGAGAGGATTTCCAGGAAGCTATAGCATTATGGAATCACTGAAATCCAACTGCAGAAGAATATTCAAACGTGAGCTACAGTCCTGGGATGGCCTGCCTGTCTGGTTCACCCTTACTCATCCTTTGGGGTCCCACATTATCAGTGAGCAAGTTAGTCAGTCCTGTCTTTCCCCAAACCCCAACTTGGAAGTTCCCAGAATTCAACTTTGGTGTCTTTTTCTTTTGTGAACTTATCAAACATTTGACTCACTTTCTCAGGTGCCCCTCCTAGAATCAGAAGATACCTAGAAAAACAATGGCCCCAAAGACAGGGCTCATCTCCGTCTATCTCCATGCTCCTCTAATCTAGCAATCTTTCACTCTCTAATTAGTTCTCTAATGCCATTAGGTAGATTTTTTTTTTAAAGCATTATTCCCAGCTTTTCCACTTCTCCTCAGTGGAAGAGTTGGTTCATAGTACCTTGTCTGCTATTATCAGAATCAGAATTCTGGTCATATGTTTTTGCAGGGTAGATGTAATTAGAAAAGTGATTTCAACTCCAATTCCTATGAATTATTTTGACATTCTAACTTAAGGAAACATTTACATTTAACTTACTTGATTAAAAGTTCTTTAAAAAAAAGAATACATTATAAGCAATTCTTCCTGAGAAACTATCGATTTTGAAAAAATTCTCTAATTTTAGACCAGATAATTTCAGGATGTCCTTCAGCATTTTAAGCCTAAATCCTTTAAAAAAATCCAAGTGAGGGCCGGGTGCAGTGGCTCATGCCTGTAATCCCAGTCTGCAATTGCCTGTAATCACCTTGGGAGGCCAAGGTGGGAGGACAGCTTGAACTCAGGAGTCCAAGACCAGTCTGGGCAACATGGTAAAGCCCCATCTCTACAAAAAATACAAAAATTAGCCAGCATGGCGGTGTGCGCCTGTTGTCCTATTCGGAAGGCTGAGGCTGGAGGATGACTTGAGTTGGGAGGTCAAGGCTGCAGTGAGCTGAGATCGCACCACTGCACTACAGCCTAGGTGAGAGAGACCTTGTCTTAAAATAAATAAATAAATAAAAATCCAGTTGAGAAAAATACTGCTTTCTTAAACTCTTGGTCTTTAGCAGTGTCTGGGGTGAAGAGAAAAGGGGATTGCCTGTAATTAAAACTTTCACCGGTACTGACAGGTGTGGCTGGGGAATGCTTCTGGACTGAGGGGCAGAAGCTGTCTCAAGAATGCCTCTTCCTTTTTTTAAAATGCCAAACTTTGTGTGAGGTACTAACAGATATCCCAGACTTAACACGTTCAATAAAAATAAAAAACAAATACAAAAAATCCCTGCTCCAACTGCATTCTCCCATCACTGTTAAAGTAACTCCATTCTTTCATTCTTTCAGTTGCTCAGTGCCAAAACATTAAGAGTCTAAATAAAAATGAGTCAAAAGAAAATAATTTTGAGACAGGGTCTTGCTCTGTCACCCAGGCTGGAGTACAGCCACCAGATCATGGCTTGCTGCAGCCTTGACCTCCCTGGGCTCAGGTGATCCTCCCCTCAGCCTTGTGAGGAGCTGGGACTATAGGTGCATGCCTCCACACCTAATTTGTTGTTGTTGTTGTTGTTCTTTGTAGAGACGGGGTTTTACCATGTTGCCCAGGCTGGTCTTGAACTCCGGAGCTCGAGCTATCTGCCTGCCTCAGCCTTCGAAGGTGATGAGATCACAGGCATGAGCTACCAAGCTGGGCCTTAAGAGACATTCTTGCCTCTTCTCGTTCTCTGTAGCTCTATGTCTAATCCATCAACAAAATCTTCTTGGCACTGCCTTCAATGCTTATCTAGAATCTGATCACATATCACCACCTCTGCTACCTTTATCTAAGCCATTCTCATTTCCTTGCTGGATTAGCTTTAATTCATTAATGCAAATAAAAACTAAAGAAAGCCTAAATAGCTCCTAACTGTTTTTGCAGCTCTCACCCTGGCCCCATATAGTCTATTATAAGTTTTGACTTTTTAAAAACTGACATGTCATATCTTTCCTTACAATCCTATAATAACTTTCAATTCACTTGGGATAAAATTCAAAAGTCCATAAATTGGCTTACAAGTCTATTTCTTTTCTTTTTCTTTCTTTCTTTTTTTTTTTCAGGCAGAGTTTCACTCTGTCACCCAGGCTAGTGTGCAATGGCATTATCTCGTCTCACTGCAACCTCCACCTCCTGGTTCTACCTCCTGATTCTCTTGCCTCAGCCTCCTGAGTAGCTGGGACTACAGACGTGCACCACCATGCCTGACTTATTTTTGTATTTTTAGTAGAGACAGGATTTCACCACGTTGGCCAGGCTGATCTCGAACTCCTGACCTCCAGTGATCTGTTCACCTCGGCCTCCCAAAGTGCTGGGATTATAGGTGTGAGCCACCATGCCCAGCCTGCTTACAAGTCTATTTCTACAGGCCCTCTCCCCTGTCTCTCTGACCTCATTTCCTACTACTGTCTCACTGGCCTTGCTGTTTCTCCAATGTCAGCACCTTTGCAATGGCTGTACTCCCTGAGATGATGTTCTTAGGTAAAAAGGAAAAATATTTTATTTTCTCTTTGCTCATAGCATAGTCTGATATGTGCCTTCTTAGGTTACACTGTAGTTTAAGTAGTATAATCAGTTTGCATCACCAGACCCTGAAAAGTCAGGCATTATTTCTGAGGTTGAGGTTTTCTCATTCTTATGTTGGAGATTCATCTCACTCCAGGCTGCTAGCAGATGAGAATATGCCTGCCTGGTTTAGTTGTCAGTTGCTCTCAGAAATTCATGCAGAAAAGGGGCTATCATGATCAGGCTAAGCTGCCAGACAGGTCTCTTAGTTCACAAAGAACAGAAACCATTACTTGCTAGTGATATTGACACTGTGCATACTTGTGACCCAGCAATTTGACTCCTGGGTATGTTCTCCAGAAAAACACTCCCAAAAGTGTTCAGAACAAGACTGTTTATTATAAAGAGTTGTTTAAAATAACCTTCATTAGAGGAACGAATCAATGACTAAGCATTGCACAGCAGTTAAGGGGGTGAACTAGACTTTCATATATTGACATGAATAAACCTCAAAAAGCAGAATGGCATAAAATGAGACATATTAACACAGGACCAGTTTTGTAAATCAAATATTTAAGGATGGGAGAAACACGACTGGGATGAAAGTAAAGGAGAAAAAGTGTGTAAGAATGAAAGCAAGGCCTCACACAGACCAATGATTATGATGCGCCACGAAGTGAGTTCATAATCAGTCCACACTGAGTACCCGAAGTTATTCATTGATCAGGTCTGGGAAGAGGGTAGAATCCTATGGCAAACATAATTAGTGGCCCCTCTGTAGGCTGGAATGAGACCAACCCATAAACAGAACCCTTGGAGTAGTCATTCAACAAGCATGTTTTGAGGGCCTTTTCTGTATCAGTCATTATTCTGTATATTAGAGACACAAAGATGAACAAGGCAGTAAGGTCTGTTGTTCATCATACTGCAGGTTCACACAGTCTATGCACATTTCTACGCCTTTTTTTTAAACAAAGGAATAGGAAATTTTGGGAAATGATTTGCCAAAACACACATCTTTATTTGCAGCATTTCTGAGACTAACATCATAAAAAATAAAAGGGAGTAAGTCTGGAAGAAGTGATACACTTATTGGGTCCCAGGAATAAATGTCAAAATCATTCTTAGAAAAATTTTAGTGAGCATTATGAATTCCAAACAAACAACAATATAGTCAATAATGTTTGGATTATCCAGGTTATAGTTACGTGATTAGTTATAAAGACTTACCCTCTACTCTCTACCTCTACTACAGAAAATAAAAAGTTAATAGTATCAAAGACAGTTAAATATCCATAGAGACTGGTCACAGATTAATTCCTCAACTCTGCCCATGAAGTGACATGCCAATCTTCTTCTAATAACAATTGTCTTTAATTCCATAAAATAATGTCAAAGTGATAATATGCATTTGGTCTATTTTTTTTTTACTGTCACCACTTCTATTTAATGGTCTTTTCCTTAATCATGACAGATGATGTTGAAAAATTACTATCTCTCTACCACATATTTGATTATTGAGGTCCATTTTTGTTGTGTATCCTTTGTTGCTTAGTAAAGGATGAGTTCATCAAAATGTTTTCTTACATTTGTCCAAGTCACAAAGCTTCCATCTAGTGTGGACTCTGATGCTGGATAAGATCTGAACTTTGACTGAAGGTTTTCCCACATAATTTACAAAGAGCTTTTCCCTCTATGGGAATCTTGATGCCCTTTAAGCAATGAGCTAACACTGTTAGCTTCCCTATGGTCATATGCATACAGTTTTGTTCCAGTGTGGATTTTCTGATGTATACGATTGAGCTTTTTTACATTTTTACATTTATAAATTTTCACTTCAGCATGGGCATTCTGATGATTGAAAAGTGCTAGCTTCCAAATAAAGGCCTTCCCTCATACACTACATTCATAACGGTGCTGCTCTCCAGTGTGGATTCTCTGGTGGGTGACCAGAGCTGAACCACAATGAACCTTTTACTATCTTCTTCAGACCAATAGGGTTTTTCTGCAGTGCAGATTCTCTGATGTTTAATAAGGCTGTCACAGCACTTTGAGGCTTTGCTACACCCACGAATATAGATAAGGCTCTTGTCCAAAATGAATTTACTTATGTTCAATAATACTGAGCTCACACAGAAGGCCTTCCACACTGAAGATATCCATAAGAGCTCTCTGATGTCTGACAAGACACTGACAAGATCCAGTGTCTTAAGATTTTGCCACATTCTTTACTCTCATGCAAACCCTCTCCAGGATGGCTTCTCTGTTGTTTCATGGAACTTGGGTTTACACTGAAGGTCTTTCCATGTTGAAGATAAACATAGGGCTTTCCTCCAGTTTGGACATGCTGGTGTTCAAGTCAGGGCTGCTGGTGTATTAAGGCTTTTTTAAATAGGGAGGGATATTTTCAGAAAAATGACTTTCCCACTAACTTTACATTGAGAGCCTGCTTGTTTTATTACAGTTGCTGAGGTTGAAAATCATGCGCAAACTGAAAGGAGGGTTTCCCACTCTCAGAGCATTGGCAGGACTGAATTTCAGAGCAAATTCTCCCAGGTGTCTCAGGTTCCTTTATCAGTGATACTCTCCTTAGCTTTAGGCAATGTCTGTTGTGCTTCTTCAAAGGGGATCTCCCCTCACTTGGGAAAACTATTCAGAAGCCCATGAACTTCTTCAGTGTTGGGTCCCTAATAAATGTTTCTATTTAGTCCCCTGGGCATCACTCTGTGTTGGACTTCCTCTGGAAAAGTCTTGCTTTGAAACAGACTCCTGTTTAAGGCCAGGAGTCACCATCTGAAAGAACAGGTTGATTATGCAATTAGCACCTTTTTCCTGGAGACAGAAAGGGGAATTCTAATGTAACATATATGAGTAGCCTACAGAGAGAACCTACCTAAAACACACTCTTTATATATGAAGGCTCTAAGTAAGGATATGTTTGCTTTTTCATTGATTTCTGCTCTTATCTTTAGTACTTTCTGCCTTCAGCTTTCTTTGGGTTTATTTTCCTGTTCTGAAACAGGAGGTCTCAATAAATGGTAGACAGTAGTAGTAGTAGTAGTAGTATCGTTAAAGCAAAACAGGAGAAGTAAAATAGAAGTAAGAGGATTGGGGAGATTCAATACTGATACAAGATCTACTATGAAGATAATAACATAGAAAGCAGAGGATGAAAGAGGTCATCATATCAACATCAATAAAGTATTTTACTATGTACTTGGAGAAAGGATAAGAAATTCAAAGCTGACGGGGTATCAGAGAATATCTGGTCTGTTTACCTCATTTTTAAGGATACAGAAATTGAGGCCCAGGTATGGGGCATGAGCCTAGGTAATACGGTTACTCAGAGGTAATGACTGGATGAGACCAAGGGCTCCTGAATCTCAATCTCACTTTTATTAGAGTTTTTACTAGCACACCTCATGACTCTTTAAAGCCCAACATGGTACATAGACATAAACCTTCAGATTAAAACTCTCATAATACAGCACTGTGGTTAAGAGAAAAGATTGTGAAGTCAGACTTCTGGTTTCAATTCCTGGCTCTACCGTTTCCTAATGGACAGGTTATTCAATGTCTCTGTTCTTCAACTTCTTCAGCTGTAAAATGGGAATACAGAAGTATCTGTCTCATAGCATTGTTATTCATTGAGAAAAAAAAAATATATATATAGGCATTCAGGAAAAGCCCTGGTATAGAAAGCATACCATAAATATTGGCTATCAGGGTAGATACGCTATCTCAATAATAGATTATTGTTATTACACACTGAATTCTTTGTAAGGATTATTTTCCCCACCCCACAGATACTAGGCTTGGTAATTTGAGTTGTTTTAGCTAATGAAGTGGAAGTGACATATGCTCCTCCAGAGTAGCTAATTTAAATCCATCACATAGTCCTACAACTGTTTTTTCTATTGCTGTAAGAGCAGCACATTCAAGGTAGGACTGCTCCTCTAGCCTGGATCCTAGAACAGAGAGAATGTATTGCACAGCTGCAACTGACCCATAACTGATATGCAGTAAGAATAAACCTTTGTTACTGCAAGCCACTGAGATTTGGGAGGTTGTTGGTTACATGACAAAAAGCTAATTGATCCTAATTAGCCCAAGATGACTTGTACAATCTCAAGCCATACCAAGGGCTGCAAAGAATCCATAAAGAATAATAATAATCCCTGCAGTCAAAAAACTCACAATCAAAGGAGCAGGACAAGAGAGACACATACAAAGTAAAATAGGGCTGGGTGCGGTGGTTCACGTCTGTAATCCTAGCACTTTGGCAGACCATGGCAGGTGGATTAGCTGAGCTCAGGAGTTTGAGACCAGCCCGGGCAACATGGTGAAACTCCATCTCTACTGAAACTACAAAAATGAGCCGGGCAAGGTGGCGTATGCCTATAGTCCCAGCTACTGAGGAGGCTGAGGCATGAGAATCGCTTGAAACTGGGAATTGGAAGTTGCCTTGAGTTGACATTGTGCCACTGCATCCCAGGCTAAGCAACAGAGTGAGAAACTGGCTCAAAACAAAAAAACAAACAAAGCAAAAGAGAAGATGAATGTTCTAAGAAAGAAACAATGTGCTATGGGAGGTGAAAGAAGGGGAAGATTGGAAGTAGTTACAGAAATGCAAATATGTTTGTTTAGAAATCAGACATCAATAGAGCTCAACCTAAAATGTTTTAATGAACTGTGCAACTTGTTCTAAACATCTTCCAGGTTGAAGCTTTCCTACTTTTTGATAAAGAAGTTTGGAATCCCAACTAAGCACCCAAACTGTGATGCAGAAGATTCAGAGTTTTTTCATGAGGAACAAATTGTCTTTACTTAGAAATTCGTCTACTACTCATGCTCATGCTGAAGTGGGTTGGCTTTATAGCTGGGCAAGAATAAAATTCAGCTATCTATTCACACATCCATCTCCTAAACCATCACAAAAAGAATCTGAGGTAGCTATAAAGAATATGTGATCACAGATACTTGTCACAGAATTCAATCATGAATCTTAAGCCAATACTTGCTTAATGTATGTGAAATCTGAGAGACACTACTTGATAATCATTTAACTTTCCATCCATTTAGATTCTTGAAGTCGAACCCTTTTGATTATCAAAATCAAGATTATATAAAGCAAATCCCTGAACATACTCTTAGCATCATGTAGAAATGCTTCACTAAGTTAGAAATTTCATGGGAGAATGAACTAAAACTATATTCAATAGCTTGGATCCATCTCACAATGTCAAAAGAAACAAGTCAGCCACAAAGGAGTTACGTGGTATACACAAAGTTCAAAAACAGGCATAATTCATCATGGTGTTACAAGGAATCATGGGGATAAAGGCTTTTGGAAGGCTGAAAATATTATTTCTTGACCTGGGTGTGGGCTACACAAGTGTGTTCACTTAGTTTAAGTGATAAAATTGTATGCTTATGATTTGTATATTGTAGGTGTGTTGTAATTTAATAGAAGTTAACACAAGATTTTGTGGGATTGTTTTAGGGTTCACTATGACCCATTTTTTCTTTTTAAAACTATAGTTGAAGACAATATCTATTATTTAATATATTTTACACAGGGATTCAAGCAATATGTTTATTTGAATTTAGTTCCAGGAAAAAGTTCATCTCTGCAGTCAAAGAGAGTTGCTTTCTTTTGTTAGGCAAATAAAAAACAATATAAAACAACCTATTTTCCCTTTTGCTAATTGCCAGAAAACTTCAACTTCAGTGCTCAAGTGCATTAATCTATTATTTCTGAGAAGAGAAAAATTTATCATCTGCAGTAGGTTGAGTGGTGGCCCCCAAAAAGTTATGTCTATGTCCTAACCCCTGGAATCTGTGAATGTGACCTTATTTGAAAAAAGGGTCTTGGCAGATAATTACTAAGTTTATGATCTCAAGAAAAGATCAGCCTGGAATATCCAGGTGGGCCCTAAATCCAGTGACAAGGATCCCTGTATGAGATAGGAAAGGAGAAGACAGAGAGTAGACAAAAGCTGTGTGAATACAAAGGCTGAGATTTGAGTGATGTGGCTACAAGCCTAGGATTCCTAGAATCTGGAAGAGGCCAGGAAGTACCCTAGAGCTTTCAGATGGAGTGCAGCCCTGCCAACAACTTAATTTGGACTTTTGGCCTCCAGAGCAGTGTGAAAATAAATTTCTGTTGTTTCATGCCACCAAGTTTGTGGTAATCTACTATGGCAACCCTATGAAAATAATACCATCTGAAAAGTTCAAACAAGGGGACACTCTGCCTTCGTTTTAGCTCTTATCAACAAGTTTCCTTTTGGGGCATAACTAGTGCCCCGTTTTGGGGGTAATTTTTGTTTAAAATGCTACCCAAATATAGTGGTGAAGTGCTGTCTAGTGTTCCTAAGTGCAACAAGACTGTTATGTGCCTTACAGAGAAAATAGGTGTGTTAGATAAGCTTCATTCATGCATGAGTGATAGTGCTATTGGCTATAAATACAATGTTAATGATTCAACAATTCAGTACATCCAGAAAAAGGAAGAGAAAATTTGGTCGTCTGTACATGAGGTCACTAGGGAAAGTGCTAAAAAGCCACAGCTACAGTGTGGGATGAAGCTAAGAAAAAGCCAGGCATGGTGGCGCATGCCTGTAATCCCAGCTACTCAGGAGGTTGAGGCAGGAGAATCACTTGAACCAGGGAGGCGGAGGTTGCGGTGAGCCAATATTGCGCCATTGCACTCTAGCCTGGGCAACAAGAGTGAAACTCCATCTCAAAAAAAAAGAAAAAAAAATTGAGAATTCATGAGATGACAACTAATTAAAGAAAAAAACCAAGAACATGTGACACCCATCTTAGTTAGTGCTGGCTGTCTCCCATACTGTGGAAAATGTTAAAAGTGTGTGTGTGGAAAATGTTAAAGTTTCAGGCAAGACAGGTTCTAAAGATTAGAAGGCTATGGAATATTTTTTAAACACCTGTGTAGTATTATACAGAAAAGGGTTATGTGGAAGAGCTGCTTTCCTTATTTATTTTTATTTTTTATTTTTAGAGAGACAGGGTCTTGTTATGTTGCCTAGGGTGGTCTCAAACTTCTGGGCTTGTGATCCTCCTGCCCTGTCCTCCCAATGTGCTAGAATTACAGGTGTAAGCCACCTACCTGCTCAGCCAAGGAAGAGCTGCTTTCAAACCCTGATGGGACTGGTTTATTTCACAAGCATGTTGGCGAACAAATGTTTACAATGCAAATGATATATGGATTGATGAAAATATTATGAGTACAGGCTCACAGGAATTTAACCCCCCATTAACTCTAGGAACAACAGTTCAGTACTCATTAATTCAGTGTTTGTGGTAACATTATAGGACCCAACTAACGGCAAGTAATGTGAACTGACTGTATATAGTCGTTCCTCGGTATCTGTTGGGGACTGGTTCCAGGACACCTCAGCATGCACAAGTCCCTTATATAAAATAACATGGTATTTACATATAACTACACACATCCTCCTATATACTTTTAAATCATCTCAAGGTTACTGATCATACCTAATTTAATGAAAATGCTATGTAAATAGTTGCTATACTATATTTTTAAAATGTTCTATTATTTTAGAAATCAGCTACCAGTGGAGCTCAACCTAAAATATTTTAATGAACTGTGCAACCACCAAGTAAGACTTGTTCTAAAGTCTTGTTTTTGTGCAGGTTAAACAGAGTCAAAAAAATGTGAAACCCTTCTCAGCTAGTGCTGGTTAGCTCGCATACAGGTAGTGTGAAAAATGTTAAATTTTTAGGCAAGGCAGGTTGTGAAGATCAGGATCAAGATAACTATTTATTTATTTAATTATTATTATTTCTGACTACTGACAATACACGGTTGAATCCATGGATGTGGAACCTGTGGACGGGAAGAGCCAATTTCTGAGGGTAACAAATGGGAAAATGATTTTGTTTGAGTCTAAGAGGTTGGCAGTCTTCTATTTCTCTTCTGCTGAGTGTATCCAAAGAAGTGAATGGTTAGCAAAGGCTTGGAATATCCAAGTTTCAAAAATGTTGGAGGTATGAGAGAAGGGTAATCTCAAGATGAGTCACTGGAGAAAGGAATCTACAGGTGAGGTCACAGCAGGCCTTCCAGACAACGATGCCAACTATTACCACTTCTTTTTATCATGGTAGTAGAGGTCATACTAATGTAATAAGGGGGAAAAAAAGTATAAAAATTTGAAAGGAAGAAATACAACTGTCATTATTTGCAAATGGTATATGTAAAGACCAAAAATATCTATATGTTGTTAGAATGCTGGCTACAAAGTCAATATATAAAAATCAATGCTAAGTCTCTGTAAACAGAAAGTAAATTTTAAAAAATGACACTACTAACAATTACATGGAAGCAATGTCAAATGTCTAGAGATAAATCTAATACAGATCATTAAGACCAACACAGAAAACCATAAAATATTATTGGGAAAAATTAAGACCCTAAAGAAATGGAATGCTATACCATGTTCATGAATTAGAAAATTCATGCAAGAATGTTGATTCTCCCCATTAATCTATAGATTCAATACACTCTCAATCAAAATCCCAATAATTTTTTAGAAGGGAGTGGGTCAAATTTGACAGCTGATTCTAAAATTTATATGTAAATGCAAAGAACCAGGAACAGCCAAGACACTTATGAAGCAGGAGAAGAAGGTGGTGTTAAGAACTAAGCTGATGCAGAAAGAACTGAGCTGTCAGGTGTTGTGGTGGTCAGTTAAAACATGCCAAAACGATAAGGTATCAGTCAAGCCTTCGATCAGCAGTAGCATTAGCAAGAGGCTCAGCAGGAAAAAGTGCTGGCTCCTGCAGTGTTACATTCTTACCCATGGAACAGAGTCAAGCAAGCGTCAAAAGAATCAGCCAAGTATGGGGATCATCTCACTACTAAGACAAACCTGAATAAAAGGCTCCATCCATTTTATGGGCTTAAGGGCTGGTAGGAGAAAGAGTGAAAATTGCTAGGACTGGAAAAGTACTAAATACTGAAAGTGAAGACAAGTGGCATCAAGGTTCCTGATCCCAGTAAAAAGGTCTCAGAATTGTTTAGAGGAGGCCACCAATAAACAGACCTCCAAATAGAGGTGCTTGGTATGCAGATATGCCTAACAGCATGGCTGGGCTGGGGGTCTGGGTCCTTGACTGCAACTTTCTTCAGAGACTGCAATGCATTGGCTGTGCCCCAAGTCTGGCATGGGAAGCGTAGCTTTCCTTCATGAGGTGTACGGACTTTGTAACTGCCTATGGTTGGGCCTGAAAAATGACACATAAAATTTGGCACGGAGTCTGACTCTTCAAGTAGGATGATTTGCTCCACTGGATACCAGAACAATGTAAAGCTACAATAATTAGGAAAATCTCATATTGATGCAGGGAGAGCCAAATAAAGCAATGGAACGTAACAGAGAAACTAGAAACAGATCCATGCATTTTTGGAAAATTAATTAATGACAAATTGGCACTGTAGAACAGTGGGAAATAACAGGCATTCCCATAAGTGATGAAGGATGAAAAGAATATCCATATGGGAAAAGAATGAAATTAGACTTTACCTCACTCAGGCAGAAAAATAAATTTCAAATGGATTACAGATACAAATGAGAAAGCAAATTAGAAAACTTTTTAGAATGGTCGAGATTATCTTCTTGATCTTAAGGGAGAGAAAGAATTATACAAAAGACACAAGACACACACGAAAGAAAAAGACTGATAAATTTGACTATATTAAAATTAAAAACTTATCTTCATCAAAAGACACCATTAAGAGAATAAAAGGTAAGCTATAAAGATGGAGATAATATTTGCATCCTCTATGAAAAGAGCTCATATCCAGAATATGTAAATAATTCCTATAAACATGTAAAAAAATTGAACAGAACTTTCCAAAAGAATACCAGACAGTAATAAGTAAGCAAGGAAGCTAACCTACTCTTAGTCCAAGAGATGTCACCTCATCTTTCAAGGTTACTAGCTGCATGACAATAAAAAGTGGCCTGAGTAAGAGCTGCTATGCCCTTGCAATGTTGGCACACCCAACAAGACATGTAGGAGTGCAAGGCCCAAGGAGGATGGTCTCTCCCAAAAATGGTACACTGAGTTACAACATAAAATGGGTTTTTTACTGCACAAAATGTTTGAAGAAACACTGGTCTAAAGAATATGCTTCACACTTCTTAGCAGAACAAAGAATGTCATGGTCTGGTCATAATATACTACTTTCATATGCATATTCTATGATCCTTGAAATATAATCAAGGTCCATGAAAACTTCCTTCTTTACCCCCAGATGCATTGTGCTTTTTCACATGCTATTCTCACTGTACCTTCCCTCATTCCTCTTTATCATATGGCTCAAGAACTCATTTTTTTTCCTCCAAACTTTCGTCCTCCTCCAAAGCCTTTCCAATTGTTTTCGTGAGTCATTGTTAAACTTTCTTCAGTGCAAAGTACTCTACAAATCCAGTGGCTTTATCACAGTATTCGTTGTTTTCTATCTACTCTCTTCTCCCTGTCACCAAATAGCCTGCGAGTCCCCTGAGATTAGGGTGCTTTTTTTCACTTATTTTTGTATTCCTAGCACCTGGCACAAGACCCAACCTAAAACAAATAATCACTAGTACCTTACTTTGAGCTCAAAAGGAATAACCACAGTACACATATCCTGACTGCTTAATGGTTAAATTCTTCAACAAAATAAATTTATTTTCAGAAATAGCTCCTCCTTCAAAGTCTTCAGAATACCACTCACTGCTTAATATTTATAGTTGTGCTGGTTTGGAGTGGGATATGGCATCACATTCAGTGCTGATTCCAAAAGGGTGTCCTCCACCCAGATGACTGTCTGTAAACTTCCATTCTAGAAACAAACCAAGATAGCTGGGGTTAGAAAGATAAACATTAAAAACATTGAAGATAACAGCACAGAAATGGGGTGACAGGTCAAACAAAGGAAAACCTAGTCTCCTTCAATTGTCAAAGACAGGAAGAAGCAGGGCAAAAGAATTCACACATGAAGTCAGCAATGCAAAGAGAACTTCTTGAAGCCCTTCACTTCTGCTATAAGTACAGTATGTGTTTTAACTTCTCTAATGTGCCCAATTCCCTGAGTAAGGTCCATTTCCTCAATGTGAGCTCCAGAACCATGATCTTCTTTGCCTTCAATCCCCATATCCAGGCCTTGGGCAGGGCTGTAGGCACTACTCCAATACCAGAGGCTTCATCATGTGCTTTTCCACATGCATCTCTGACCTTAGTGCCTTCTGGTCACAAGTTGGCTCAGAGCTTCATGAGGTCCAGTGTGTTTTACAGCTGACTTGCCTGAAGTGCTGATTAGGATAATTCATGGAAACTGTGCATCCCTTTGCAACACAGAGCCTCTTTCTGAGAAGTGAACAACATTTCACCTTCCCAGAGAGCGTTCTCTATAATCTCTTCCAAATGTGAACCACTAAAGCTATTTGTAATTTCTATCAATTTGGCATATTCATCTTGAACCTCACATTAATTAAATTTCAGGAATAAAAAATTTCAGGACTATTACTCATGAGGGAGAAATCACTGTTAAAATAGAAAAACAGCCTAACCCGGTGGCTTATGCCTGTAATTCCAGCACTTAGGTAGGGTAAGGCGGGAGGATCGCTTGAGCAGGGGAAGTGGAGACCAACCTGGGTAACATAGTAAGACCTTGTCTCTCCAAAAAATAAGAAATTAGCAGGCATGGTGGTGCAAACCTGTAGAACCAGCTATTTGGGAGGCTGAGATGGGAGGATCACTTGAGCCCAGGAAGCTGAAGCGGCAGTGAGGTGGGATCACACTACTGTACTCCAGCCTGGATGATACAGCAAGATCCTGCTTCAAAAGGGAAAAAAAAAAAAAAAAAAAAAAAAAGGAAAGAAAAATAGTAACAAAGTAATTTTAAAGTCCAGATTTCTCTCCTGAGTTTCACATGTGCAAATACAGGCTTTGGAGATTAGGGTTAGGAAGTGAGATCACGGTCTGGTGGACAGCTCTAGTGCGATTCCCATAGACAAAGCAAAAACATTTTCAAAATCAAACTCACCTCTCAAATCTGAGTATTCTTGGTTGACATTAGGTATCAAGCTTCACATAGTCATCCTAAAACCAACACCAACCTCGAAAAATTCCCCAAATGTCCCATTATTATACCTCTGAGCCTTTGCATATACGACACCACACACAGCAGTGAGCTATGATCAGCTATGAGCAAGGGTCAGAAGTCAGAAATACTTAAATCTCCTCGGGAAGTTTTTGTCTTTGTTTTGTTTGCGTTGGTTGAGGAACCTCAGTCAAACTCAAAAGCTTATTGAGTCAGTAAGTCAAAAAAGGTTTAAGGCTTTTTGACTATGCAAGAATCTCCCTGAAAAATTATCTGTTGGGTTTCCTACCTAAAAAGATGCTCTACCTTCTGCCAAGAAGTCACAAACACATCTAATCATCCTAAGAGCACAGTGGTACATCAAAGGCAAAGAAAGATAAATGGGTTGGTATTTTCCAGATTCAACTAAGGATATGTCCTTCCTCTCTCACCAATTGCTTCCAATGTCAAAATCTAATGTTTTATCTATAACACCAACAGCAACAAAACAACAACAAAAGGCTTGCTCATAAGAGGAAAATGTTTGAATTGCTAGTTTGCTCTAAGCCAACATAAACTACATTATATACTATATGGTTTTTAAATGGCTTTACCTTATGAGTTGCAAAATTACATTCTCAGAAGTAGATGTGATTTTAGAGCCTTAGAAACAATGCTGATGGAGTTACTTTTCAGTGATTTCTCACTTCAGTATTTCAAGGATGAAGTGTCAATTAAGGGATTAACTTTAACCATACTCTTCTTTCGATGGTATCTTCTGATGTAACAAAAGCCCTTTGGAATATATTTGCCACATAAATCACTGATGACACTTTCCTTTGGCATGTATTTTCTGGTGTTTAGTAAGATTAGAACTCCCACGGAAAGCTTTCCCACACTCTTCACACTCATATGGTTTCTCTCCAGTATGGATTCTCTGGTGATGAATAAGGGTTGAGATCTGGCTGAACGCTTTTCCACACTCTCCACACTCATAGGGCTTTTCTCCAGAGTGAATCCTCTGGTGATTAATAAGTGCTGAGTTCACATAGAAGGTCTTCCCACATTCCTTACACTCATACGGCTTTTCTCCTGTATGGATTCTCTGATGCTTGATGAGGGCTGAGCTCACACTGAAAGCTTTTCCACACTCATCACACTCATAAGGTTTCTCACCAGTATGGATTCTCTGGTGTTTGATAAGGTCTGAGCTCACACTAAATGCTTTGCCACACTCATTACATTCATAGGGTTTCTCTCCATTGTGGATTCTCTGATGTATAATCAGGTGTGCCCTTACACTGAAGGCTTTCTTACACTCATTACAAGTATAAGGTTTCTCACCAGTGTGGATTCTTTCATGCACAGTAAGGGTTGAGCGCACGCTAAAGGCTTTTCCACAGTGATCACACTCATAGGGTTTCTCTCCAGTGTGGATTCTCTGATGTCGAACAAGGCCTGAGCTCTGGGCAAACTTCTTTCCACAATCATTGCATTTATACCGTCTTTCTTCCATGCGCCTACCCTCATGCCTTTCTAACTGGTCCTCATACTGAGAGACTTTTTCATACTCAGGAGTCTGTAAAGTATCCCCATTATATATGCTAGGGACCTTCTGGTGTGGGTCCATCCTTAGAAAAACCTTCCCTTCAGCCCTTCAGAGTTGACACCTTGTTCACACCTCTGGCCTTGAATCCTAAAATAATAAAGAGACCTTTGAAATGTGCTTTATTCCTGTTGCGAAAGCAATATAATATGATATAGACTAGAGCTCTCAAACACGTTCAGTAATCCCAGGACACGCCAATCATATGGCACTCACATAAAATGTTTTCATTCAGCCTGTATCATGTCTCAGTAACATCAAAGAACTGCTGGAATGAATATCTGACTCAAACGGCTATTTAAATATATCTTCATGGCACATGCCTATCATCTCAGCTACTTGGGAAGCAAAGGCAGAAGGATCACTTGAGTCTGGGAGATTGAGGCTGCAGTGTGCTGTGATCACGCCACTACACTCCAACCTGGGCAACAGAGCAAGACCCTGTCTCAAAAAATATATATGCATAAATAAAATATCCTCTATAAAGGCATCTAAAACATACACATACAATCTGGAATATAAATAAATATAAAAATAATATATAGTTCCTACTTTTAAAGGCGAATCATATTTAATTAAATTGGAAAACAAGACAGAAACTCAAGAGATTTGCAGATAGAGCAGATGAAGGAGTATGGGAATAGAAATGGCAATAGAAACAAATTCAACTGATAAGAAGTTTGGAAAAATGACAATAACACCATTAACAGGTATGTTTTACCACCCACAGGAGTCCATACTACTTGAGATGGAAGAGAGACATGGGGACGAAAAAAGCTCTGTTCATTGCTATGCCACTACTAATTCTGCAGCTGTTGTTGCTATGATAAACAGTATCTCAGCAACAGGGATGCTTTGTCTCTGCTGGAATTGTGACAGAATAAACCCTTCACCTCTCCAAAGAAAATGGATGGCTGCTACTTTCTTGGGAACAAACCTAATTTTGTGTCCAAACTTGATAAAATTTTTGCTTCCAACTCAAATTACACTAATTACCCCTCTCTGCTTTTTTCCACCTTACAAATTGTTTTATGTCTCGACAGTTATAAGTTAACAGTATGCACCCTTGATATGATGAGAATGGCACTTCAACTTTGTGGCCTTCCTCCCCAGAATGTATAACCTCAGTATAATAATGACAAAAACAGTTAAATCCCAATTGAATGATATTCTACAAAACAAACAAACAACAACATTACCAACAAAAACCAACACAAAGCAGAACTGAGGATCCAGACCAACAGAAAATAAGGTCTCCATACCTGCACCCCACTCTCGCAAATTTAGCCCTGTCAGAAAAGCAAGTCGGAGTCACTCCTCTAATTAGGAGTTTTAAGAGCCTCAGAGACAGCCAAGGACAGGACTCAAGACATCAGCCTGCCCCAGCCATCCTCTCTCCCAGGGTTTCTGAGGGTCTACTCTGCCAGTGCAGAAGGGCCAGGCAGGAGATGGGGTAGTGAAGGGAAAGAAATATAAGAGGGAGGATGATGGAGAGGGAGGAAAAGGGAGGAAAGAGAAAAGAGGAGGAGTGTGAGAAAGTGGGTGGAAGAGGGGAGGGGTGGGGAAGGATGGAGGGAAAAGGCAGGCCTGAGGCGACCTGGCACAGTACATAGTTTCTCCCATCCTCCGAGGGTGTCCACCCCAGGGCATAAGCAAAACCCTAGAAGAAAGTCAAGAGGGAACTCACCTGAAAAACTGCGATTAGACTATCTGACCAAGCGACTGAGGACAGCTGTTGGCCTAGAAAGCTTGACTTTCACTTCCACAGATTGTGCGCCTGGGCATCTGGTCATCTACTCTAGGATCCTGGAGGCTTCCCTCTCAGTGGTTTGTGAGCTGGCCAGAATGGACCGTGTGAAGAAAGGATCGCTTACTCCAAGAAGGCATTTTATGCTTTTTATCTCATTTAATCCTACAGGGCAGACATTCAAGTCCTTCTCGCATATATATAAAAACTGAGAAGCAAATAAATTTTCCGAGGTCAGGCACCTGTTAAAACAGCCAAGATGAAATTTCAATCTAGGGCTTGCTTCCCAGATTAAGCCACTTTATGGCTCCTCAGGGGTTAGTACTCAGAGAGTAATCTCCAAATTAATTTGTAAATTCAACACTATTTCCATGAAAATATCAACTTTTTAGAAGACTTTAATGTTCACCTAGAAGACTAAACATGCAGGACTACCTGGGGAAACTGAGAAAGAAGGGTACTTATCCTAAAGAACTTACATATTACAAAGCCTTAATACTTAAAGTGTGTAGTACTCATGAAAATGGTACAGAAGGCTCAGAAATAGGCACATACATTTAGCATACAATAAAGGTAGCAAATAAGTTAAAAAAAAAAAAGTGAACTCTTCAAATGCATGGTGAGAACTGGATAACCATCTGGAAAGATGGTAAATTAGATTTCTACCTTACTCTATAAACCAGGATATATTCCAAACAAACCAGTTTTAAATGTTATAAATGAAACCATAAAAGTACCAGAGGAAAACATGAGGTGAGTCCTTTATAACCTCAGAATAGAAAGGCCTTCCTCCTGGCCGGGCACAGTTGCTCACGCCTGTAATCCCAGAACTTTGGGAGGCCAAGGTGGGTGGATCACAAGGTCAGGAGTTTGAGACCAGCCTGACCAACAGGGTGAAACCCCGTCTCAACTAAAAATACAAAAATTAGCCGGGCGTGGTGGTGCATGCCTGTAATCCCAGCTACTCAGGAGGCTGAGGCAGGAGAATTGCTTGAACCCGGGAAGCGGAGGTTGCAGTGAGCAGAGATCGCACCACTGCACTCCAGCCTGGGTGACAGAGCGAGACTCCATCTCAAAAAAGAAACGCCCCCCTCTATGAGACGATATCCAGAGGTCATTAATGAAAAGATTGATAAACTTGACCCACATAGAATAAAAACTCCTGTGAGGTAAAACAAACAAACAAAAGCACTTTAAGTAAAGTCAAAGACAAAAAAATGGAAATACAGTTACAATTTCTATTTCTGAAAACTGGCAGCCAAAATGAAGCTCCTGAACGATAAAAAAAAAACGTGGAAATGGCAGATCTGAGCTGTATTCTCTCCTGCTCCAGTCTCACTCTGAACTTAATCAGACTCTGCTAAGCATTCACAACTCACTTATCCTGATCCTATCCTATAGCAGTTGTTTTAAAGTCTCCTCAGGTCCCTTACTTCCAGAATCCCCAGAAGACCACAAAACGCCAAGTTTAGCACAACTCTTCTGTAGAGGGAAGAGTCTGTCATTGACACCTCAGTGGCATATTCCTGGATGGCACTAGAGAATATCTTATTCTCCCTCTGCTTCCAGAGCTGGCATTTCTTGCCTACTTCCTGACTGTATCCAAGAGCTGGGACCAGAAAAAAAATAAACACATGAGTTTATGAAAGAATCGCTGTAGAAATGAATAAATCAGCAGAACAAGCTAATCCCAGGGAGGTAAGGAGAGTAAGAAATAATTACAACAAATACCTGGATAGCACTTCCTATGTAGCAGGTACTGTTCATGTAATCCTCATAACAACTCTAGACAGGTACTTCTACTATCCCCATTGACAGATGGCATATAGGCACAGAAAGATAAAATGACTTGGACAAAATCACAGTTAGTCTGGCTTCTGACTTACGTGCTTAAAAAGTAGGGGAAAAAAGGGAAGAATCCCTAAGGGACCAAAAGTTTTAAGATAACTTGATAGTATCTCTCCCCACCTGCTCTCTGGATTCACTCAATTCCTTGAAATCATCCAGCTTAGCCACTTCCCCAAGGAAAATCCTCCCTCCCTCCCCTGGTCAGTACTGCTCCCTCTCCCAGACCTGGTGTTCCTCAGATAGGATGATCAGGAACTGGCCTCAGCCACTGTCAACTGGACTGCTGGAGCCAGCTTACAGAATGCTGGCCTGTGGAGTTTTCTCATTAACAGAATCCTTGGAACCAGCGAAACCAACTCCTCTAAAGATGCAGTCAAGCGTCTTTTCCTGTAATTGAAGAGTCTTCAAGAACACTTCTGTAAAAGAAAAATTATTTTACTCAAAGAAAAAGCAAAGATTGCCATAGGTGTTACACTACTAAGGGTTTTGGGGGGAAAGAAGTGCAATGCTAAATAAGGAGCTATTTTGCAAAGGGCTCTCAGATCACATGCTGGGGCAGCAGGTCTGCAGTGGGAATCTTTCCCATTGCCTTTGAGCACTGGTTGGGATAGTGGAAGGGCTCATGAGAGAACAGCATTAAGGCTGCTGTAAGGTGGTCCTGGCGTGGATGGAGGTGACTGTTAAAGGGAAGGGTAGCCATTTACTGCCAAGCTGAAGTACAGAGAGAACGAATTCTGCATTCAAAATGAAATGTCACGGGGACAATTAAGTGGTAGAACAAGCCTCTCCTGAATTTAGAGCACCGAACACTTATTTCCAATTCTTTGCAATTTCCCCCTTTTGTTTGAAAAAGCTGAAGATCTGGTGGGCAGTGATACCAATTGGTACCAGAAGCACACTTGTAGTTGGTACTCAATGAAGTTCTGAAGACGGCAGTAAAGACCAGGGTTGTAACTGAAAGGGAAGTATCCCAACTCTGGGCCCCTGCAGCACTAAATCTCGAGGAAAAACCCTTTCCTGGAAGACTGCATTTGCATACAATCCCCACTGTCCCAGGAGGGGTTGCCTCTCCTGGGGTTCCTGCTCACATTCCACCCAGGCAGGCGCGGAGAGAGGAGGTCTGAGGGGTTGCAGCTGTGCAACACCCACCCAAGCGGCACCCAGATGCATACCAGCCTTTCTCTGCCTGTGCGCAGCAGCCAGCTCCGAGGCCTCGCCGCAGGGAGGAAGTCCCTCTCAGCACTTCCGGGGCGTGCCCCGGAAATCTCTGGGCGGGGCCTGGCTGCGCCCGAGTTTGCCAGAGAGGGGTTGAAACCTCAACCTGTCCAGGCTGTGGTACGGGCGGGGTCTAGACCGGGAGCGATTTGCTCTGGACCGTCGGCAATGCTATGACTTCCTACCTCACCTCTCCCGAAGGTTGTTTTTGCTTCCTGAGTTTTATCCAGGGCACGACCACCCGTGTATGTTGGAATTTAAAGATAGTACAGCTGGTGAAATATCTCGTGTGGGCCCTACAGGATCCCTTAAACCGACAAACGGGGCCACAGAAATCTGGTCTTATTAGTGATCTGAAAGCCAACCACTATATCCTGTGTGCTTTCTCAAAGATTAGAGACAAGAACCAAGAGCAATCTTTTCAAAACATGACTGCGATACTGCAAAATTTCTCCGGCTATTCAATTATTTATGAAAGAATTTAACTCAAAACACTGTAGTCAGTAAATATACTGGCTTGAATATAAAGCTGATAAAAGGAGTAATTCGTAAAACAAAACATTAGAGGTGGAGGCACAAAGTTTGAATCCATCTTATGGCAGAGCATGAATTAAGAATATACAAGGGTCACATCTGAGAGCATAACTAGGGGAGAATGGGCAAAGCCCCAGGAAACCTAACCAAGTGGCCTCTTTGAGCCTCCATTTACAGAATAATGGATTGGAACACTAAACTTAGCATTCTAGACTATGAATATTTAAATATGACAGAACAAGCAGTTATTTCTTTGGTGTATTACACATTTAAACTGATTTTCTAACTTGGGTTGAACTTTTGAGACCTCTTTCGCCCAGTGGCATAATCACAGCTCACTGCAAGGGCTCAAGGGATCCTCCCACCATATTCTTTTGAGCAGCTGGGACTACAGACGCATCCCACTACACCTGATTAATTTTTTTATTTTTTAAGTTTTTTTTTAGAGACAGTCTTGCTGTTGCTCAGGCTGCTCTTGAACTCCTGGCCTTAAGCAATCCTTCTGTCTTGGCCTACCAAAGTGCTGGGATTACAAGCATGAGCCACTGCACCCAGGGGTTGAACCTTTCTAAACCTGCTGGGTTTAGTACCACTGAACGGCAAAAGGAAGCTAGTGCTTCTAAAGGCCTACTTTTTAACGATTTAATTTAGGAAATCACATTTCCTCCTACATATTTGCCTTCCTAAATAGGATTAACACAGTATGTTAAAAACTATGTTAAAAACAAGTAAAGCTGGAATGGTTTTACTTGGCAAACTGACAATATTCTGGCTTGTGGTTTCCTTGGTGTGCTGGTAATTCCTGCCTAGTGGCTGTCCAAGGGACTGAGGGTCGTACGTTGACCTCAAGGATAAATCTTTGATGTTATAGCCCCTCTGCTAAAGAGACAGCCCCCAGCATTTTACCGTTGATGCTATAATGAATCAAGATGTGGAAGACTAAAACTAGTACTTCTGTAACACTTGTATGCTGAAACACTTGGCATAGAGATGATGGCAGGTCTGATGCTGAAAGCAACCTTAAAACATCATCAATAACTTTATTGTTTCTCAATACCCTGACATATGTTGCTGTGAATGCCAAACACTAAGTCTTCTTTTTCTTTTGTAGTCTTAAACACCACAAAATATGCACACACTTAGGATTCTCTTAAAGCTTGGAATAGCTACTTTTTCTAATTGTATTGCCAGTACTTCATATCTCTTTCTCCTATTTACCTTAAATATATCAAGTCTCGCAACCTCAGCATTAAGGATTTTGGGCCAGATAATTCTTTGTGGGGCGGGGGCAGGGGCAGGGGCAGGGGCAGGGGCAGGGCAATGTGGGGGGTGGGGTTGTCCTGTGCAAACATGATGCTTAGCAGCATCCCCAGCCTCTACCTACTAGATGGCCAGTAACATCCCAGCTGCCTACCAATGGTATGACCAAAAATGTCCCCAAACATTGCCAAATTTCTCCCAAAGAGAATCACTAATCTCATATACCAAAGCCTATTCTCAAGCACTTTTGGAATTATAACCTTAACACAATAGTCTTAGTGCTTATTTTCTTTCTTGACCAATAAGGCTGGCCAAATGGAAAGCTTCAGCTTTTTACACATAATTTCCTAAAGTTGAATTTTTTTGGCCTTACTCAGGTAGAGGCAGATCCTGACATACTATACTAGCATATGAAAATAGGTCTGTACATTTTTGAGCACCCAAAGTGGTAAGACACATTCTTGAAAACAGCTTAAAAATTTCTGTAGATAACACCACAAATAATCCACACAATACTTCAACAAGCATTTATTAAACGCCTACTATGTGCTCAGCACTATACTAGGCACTCGGGGGTGCAGAGATACAAATGTAAAAGTTATTATTCCTGCCCTCAAGGAGCTTACAATTTAATTTTGGAAATAAATACAAATATGAAACTATAACACAGAGTGCTAGAAAATAATTACAAAGCAACATATAAGTACATGGACCACAGTATAAACTCAAAAGATAAGTGCTGAGGCAGCACAGAATGAGGGAGGTCACCACATAAGGTGATGTCAATCAGGGAGAGCTAACTCAGAAGATATAAAGATAAGCTTTGAAGGGAGTGATGAACATGAGCTGGGACCAAAGAGTAATCTAAGCAAAAAGAATAGCATGAGAAAGGCACAGAGGCAAGAGCTTGTAAGACATCAGTAGAAGGCTGTAGGAAGTTTGAATCTGTTGAATCAAGGTGAATATGCTAGAGTAATGAAGGCTGATGAATATTAAGCATAGAGGTAATGGAGAATTTGGAACACCACTGCTCCACAGGAATTATCTACTGGGTGTTACTTAGTGAAAATGAAATTTTACAATAGAGATATTGTAAAAAACAGGTGTTTGAGGAGGATTGCCTTGGAAAAATTATCTACTGGGTGTTACTTAGTGAAAATGAAAATTTTACAATACAGATATTGTAAAAATGGAGTTTGAAGAGGACCACCTTGGAAACTTTATACAAGATGGGGATCCTGGGAGCAAGGAAATTGGAAAAAAAAGAATTACAGTAACCTGGGCCTCAGATCTATAAAGCTATAATGGGATGTGAGAAATGGGAGATCAAGCCTCAAGGAGAAAACTGATTAAAAACTAGACTGACAGCAAGTTTTTGGACATGGAGAATGGAGAGCAGAAAAAGATAACTCCAAGGCTGGGGTAAAAATATGAAAGGTGGTGACACTTTTCAGGGCAAAGGAATTAGGCAATGAGGCCTGTTTAAAAAGAAAACAGGAGTTGGCGATATATGGTGATGAATCCTGTTTTCAAATATCAAGTTGTACAGGTACCTGTGGAAAATTCCAAAAGTCACAAACTGACCCACAGGGTGGGAAAAATGAAGTCATTCGAATACAAATAGTAGGTATAAACAATCAAAATGGATAAACAGGAGTACAGAAAATAAAGTGAATAAAAGATAGACAGGGAGATTATTCTCAGCGGAGAAGAGAAGGGGGAGTGGGTGGAAAGATCAGTCAAAAAAAGAAAGCCAGATATTAGAGAAAAAGGTTCCCACAAGCCAAAGGAAGGAGAATTCAACAATATAAAATATAAATTAGATCAAAAAGGACATTTAAAAAAAAAAAAAAAAGGCCTTACTATTTGTCCACTGGTGAGTCTACGAACATTTCACTGCAATGCTAAGTATGAAAGCCAGCAAGAAGAAGTTTTAAGAACAGATTAAAGAAAAAGGGGGGGTTGAAAAGCGGAAGACATGTTTGAAAAACCATGAACAACAGAGGAGAAATAGAATGGTAGTTAGAAATGGGCAATGAGGTTGAAAGCATTTCACGTTTTATGCTGCAGATGAACTTACTATTGTTATCCTAACTGACCATCTGCCTGGCCTGGTACATGGATATTTCATTTCCCTCCACAATTCTACTTTCCCTTTGGCAGTTTAGAGAAAAATTATATTTGAATTTATTATTGCTTTATCCTCCCAGTTACTCTGTTAAATATGTTTTGTTTGCACAATTTAGTTTTATGGTACTACAAAGCATCAGCACTTAAAAATGATATAACTATAACCCCAAAGGGCATTTTCAACCAATTTACCAGTAATTCTAATGTATTTGCACTCTACTGTATATTCTCTTCCCCAGTACCTCTCATGACAAGGGCTACATATTTTTAAACAGCTGACTAGATTACCATGTACATTATACATAGCATAGCACAGTAGTCAGAAGCACAGGCTCTAGTCTAGAATCAAACTGTGTGGGTCAGAATCAGTTTTATCACATACTGGCTGTGTGATATTGGTCAACTCACTCAACTCTCTAAGCCTCCGTTTCCTCATCTATAAAATGGGGGATAAAATAATACCTACTGATATGGTTTGGCTGTGTCCCCATTCAAATCTCATCTTGCATTGTAGCTCCCACAATTCCCATGTGTCGTGGGTGGGACCAAGTGGGAGATAATTGAATCATGGGGGCAGAACTTTCCTGTGCTGTTCTTGTGATAGTAAGTCTCATGAGATCATACTGTTTTATAATGAGGAGTTCCCCTGCACAAGTTCTCTCTTTGCCTGCTGCCATCTATGTATAAGACATGATTTGCTCCTCCTTGCCTTCCACCATGAGTGTGAGGCATCCCCAGCCATGCAACTGTGAGTCCATTAAACCTCTTTCCTTTATAAATTACCCAGTCTCAGGTATGTCTCTTTATTAGCAGCATGAGAACAGACTAATACACTTATTATGAGCCTGAGAAAGGCATAACAGGGTTGGGCACACAGTAAGTGCTCAATAAATGTCGGTTATTATTATCTGGAGACTCAGAACCAACAGTAAAGTTAACTGCTCTGTTTGGGAATCAACCACCATATTCTAGCACTGCACCTTGCTCCACGGAGAAAATCTTTGAAACCTAACATGCCTCTCCCAGGGCTATGTTGGATGGCATTAGAGTTATGAAAGAACCACCTTATCATGTCAGTTCCTAAAATGAGAAGCTTAGGATGGGAGGAAAAAGTACTGATGAATAGTTCATTTCAGGTAACATAAAGATAGAATCTATAGGATAAAGGAGCTTAATGAATGCCATTCACAGTTAAGAGCTCAAAATAACACACAGCCTGGTCAATAATATTCTATGCTAAGAGTGTGAACTTGAGACAAAGAATGATTTATAATGATGTCCTCAAAGAATCCACAGCCTTTTTCTATTGTCTTATACCGTTTGGCTAATTCTATATATGTGCTGTATCAGCTTTGATAATTCTTTTAAGACACAGTCTTTTCTCACACCGAATATAACACTAATTTTTCTAGTCATTATTTTCTCCGAATTTATGCCAGATGCTTAGTGATTCTGAGATTTAAGTAATCTGGCTACACATTACTCTGAATACTGACACATAAAGAGACTTTAGCTAGTACATATGTACACATTTCAATATGTTGCTCTGGTCTATGGCCATACCACCCTGAATGCACCCAATCTTGTTACTATGTTGCTTTGCTAAAAGGGCTTTTTATTGGAATAGAAGAGAAGCGTTCTTCTAAAGTGTACGGCAGGTGTGTGTGTGTATACATACACATGTGTACACACACATGTATTTTCCCTCTGACAATGCACCTATCATATGTAATACCTGCATACAAGGTAGTACTGGCCCCAGGAAGAATCAGTATCTTACAGAGGGTAAGGCACAACTGAAACAGAGAGCGAAGATCTAGATATGACCAGATTTAGTTGTTTCTGGTTTCTTAAAATTTCAAATACAAAGAAATTAGGAATGGTAACTTATAAATCAAAAAAAGAAACAAGAGAAGGGAGAATAAAATAAAGGATAATGAAAAGGACTGTTGGAAACCAATTTGACAAGTGATGGGTGCCTTCATTCACCAATAGCTCAATGAAATTGATGTAGATAATTCTGATGTTGTTAGTAGTCAAAGTGGGCCATAGGGAGGCAGAGAAGGAATGTTATAGGGAAAGAATTTATGATCCAAAAGGTGGTCCTCTATGAGATAAGATTTTGATTGCTATTTTTGACCCATCAATCATAAAATAAAAATAATATGATTAAGTGTTATTTCTTTTCAAGATAGTCACAGGGTGAAATTATGAAGCTTTCATCAGAACCTATTTTTTTTTTCTGAATAGGCTTAATGTAATCAATTTTAAGTTTGAAGGTTAATTTTGGAAAGCCCAAAATTAAGTCCAACTCTGGTAAATAAGTGGCTACTCAAATGGTAAAACTAAAGTGTAAGAGTAATAGAGGGTTTTCTCATATGGGTTATTAAATGGGAATTCTAAGAATGTTCCAAATATTTGGAAGAATACAGTAGTACTATTGGAATAACAGTACTTGGGAATAACAAGTGACAACCCACATTGGATGCGTAAGTTCTGGCATGTTACTTTAAACCAGTCTCATTACTTTATATAGTATTCCTTGGTATAATGAAAGCCTCAAAGATGAAATATAGTGCCTGGTGATACCGAGTTTAATAGTACATCTCTGTTGGTAGATTACAGACATGGATTACAGATCAAGTGCACCAGAGTTCAAAAGAATGAAAAACTGTGAGGTAAGATATTAGATTACCACTGTGGATATTAAAGTCATATAAACTAATGGCAAGAAACAGATGGAGAATAACGAGTGAGGTGCTAAGGCCATCTAAAGAGGTGGGTGCAAGGTAGTGATAGGAGTGACAGACCATCTAGTCAGGGAATTTGCACAGGCTGATAAGAACCTGAGAAAGCAGTACTGTAATGGGCCAAAAAGGATGAGTATACATTCTTTGTAAGGTTTTTATCTTCCTAAAGCATCTTTGTCTCCTTCTCCTACCTGATGCCATAACTAGCATAGTGCAAACTATTTGTACCACAGTGTACAGTGGGGAGGTAGAAGGAGAGTCAGAAGTCAGCAAAATGTATAACTATCCAAGATCAAGAGCAGCTGGGCTGAGTCTCCACTCACCTCTTTCTCTGTATTACTCCCATAACCATCACTATATGTGTCCACTTCCTTTGCTGATACAGGTACTGGGACTGGGGGTGGTGAAGGATATATATAGATGCTTAATGACTCAATGGAGTCAGTGAAGGTGATACATGAAGAAAAATGCTGGAGTGCTGTTAAAAATATAGCATTCTGAGTTTGTATGGGAATACAAATTTCCACTGACTAGAAGGAATATTAGAATAAAAAAATGCACACTTAAGCATAAATACATTAAGTGTCTGTAAAATTTTCCTAGAAAGCTACATACAAATATAAGTTTCACACAGAAGCTACTTGTGACTCTAAAGCAGCTTCTTAGATCAGATTAGGAATACAAGGGCACCTTCAAGGGAATAAATGGCAGAGAGGGATCACAGGAGATAGGAAGAAGCAGAGAAACTAGGAGTAGCAGCCTCTCTCAAATCTATAGCTACTCACCTAAAAGACAAACTTAAGCGCCTCAAGCCACGACAAGCAACTTGCTCTAATGCTATTTTAAATTTCTAAAGGATACATTTGTCAGGAGCTCCATCAGATACTTTCAAAGACAGTCAAGCTAATCAAACCCCAAGGCACTGGGCCCAAATTACTGAAGAGCTATCCTAATTTTGCCACCACTATAGATTCTGACACTAAAGTTGTGATGACCTTTCTGCCTTTTAGTACACTGAAAGACCTCTCACTGATGTGTGGTTTCTCTAATGCTGAATAATGCTCAAATTGTAACTGAAGTTGTTCCTAAACGCCTATGGATTCAGATTTTTCACCACTGTGGATTCTCTGATGTCGAATGAGACTCGACCTCTGAATAAAGGCTTTCCCACACTCATTACATTGGTAGGGCTTCTCCCCTGTGTGAATTCTCAGGTGTTGAATGAGACCAGTGTTCCCATTGAAAGCTTTCCCACATTCTTTACATTTATAGGGTCTTTCTCCAGTGTGGATTCTCTGATGTTCAATAAGGCCTGACTTCTGACTGAAGGCCCTCCCACACTCATTGCATTTGTAGGGTTTCTCCCCAGTGTGGCTCCTCTGATGACCAATAAGATGTGAGCTCCGCCTGAAGGTTTTCCCACACTCATCACACTCATAGGGCTTCTCCCCCGTGTGGATTCTCTGATGTCCAATGAGGTGTGAGCTATGACTGAAAGCTTTCCCACACTCATTACATTCATAGGGTCTCTCCCCACTGTGGATTCTCTGGTGCAGAATAAGGCCCGCACTCTGACTGAAAGCCTTCCCACACTGATTGCACTGATATGGCTTCTCCCCAGTGTGGATTCTCTGGTGCAGAATCAGGCCTGTGTTCTGACTGAAGGCTTTACCACACTCCTTACAGTGATAGCGTTTTACTTTGTTGTGGATATCCTGATGTGAAAGAAGGGCTGACCTGTAACTGAAGGCTTTACCACACACATTACACTGATAGGGTTTCTCCCCAGTGTGGATTCTCCAGTGGCGAACAAGGCCTGAGCTCTGAGCAAAGCTTTTCCCACATTCATCACATTTATGTCGTCTCTCTTGTGTGGGATTTCCCCGCTGCCTCTCTAATCTGCCCAGAAGGTCTCGGGCTTCTCCATGCTCAAGACCCCTGATAATATCCCCGTTGCATTTTGCAGCTGTCTCTCCATGTGGTTGGATTCCAGTAGATATTACCTGTTTTGATGCTAATTCCCTGTTCTCATTCCTGGTCTCACCACCTGAATAAAAATGCAATAAATAAACATTAAGCCAATGTCACATCCTATTCTTTATGGTAGGAGAAAGGAACTGAAGATAGGGGAAAAGGAAAGTACACATGAACAGCTATAAGTAAACACAAAACTTCCGTCTCCAAAACAGCTTCTTAATAGTGACCTTGCTTAATATGAGCTAGTCAACTGGGAAAGAGGTACCATTAAAAAAAAAAAGGTAACTGGAAGGGGAACTAAAGTCAGGAAAGGATCAACTGAGGTAAGATGAAAGCTGGGGAGTGAGAGGAATATGAAACTACTAAAAAAACTAATGAGCAGGACAGAAATGGGAAAACACCCCAAACAGTCATCAAAAGGGAGGAGATACAATTAATTTATGTGAGAAAAATCTATGTAGGAATCCCATGACAACTTGGAGAAGAAATGTATGAACTCAGACAGCACCTGTGAGATGTCAATTTCCAACTGGCAAACACGCCAGTACCCTAGTACAAAATATAAGGAAGTTCTGGACAGGAGAACAGAAGTTTCATGTAAGATTTCAAGAAGTCTAAACATTATATCCCTCCGTTGGATCCTGAGCTTAAACTCAACTATGTCTTTCAGAAAGGCTGTAGCTACTATACACATAAACAACAAACAAACAAAAAATCTAAAATGACAATAATAACCACAGTTCTCCTTACCCAGGGAGAACACGTTTCTGAAATTTTCTGGCCTGTTATCTCTACTCAGATCCTTCTGTGATGGATCAAGAAGCCACTCCTCTCGAATAAGGGACACGGCCATGTCTTCAATCTTCTCCAAAGTCTGAAACAAAACAAGATACCCATTTGGGGACTGTGATTCTTCCACAGCTCAAACCTAGAGCTTGGGAGATCCACCAGTATTGGGAGAAGATTACAACTTGGAAATGTACTATGTAAAGGGATATGAATAGCCAGGAAGAAGAGGAAAATGCATGAGATCAATTGGGGGAAATTTAGGATCGATCTGTCCCTAGGCAAAAGAATTTTTGGGACAAGTTTTTGGGTAGGTACTGCTACAAACTAGACAGTCTAGATATAGGGCAGATGCCACAAACACTGACAAGCACAGCTATGGGGTTTCAGTGAGAAGGAGCACAACTCACCTGGAACCCTGCTGTGAGAAGTGTAGCTGTCATTTCCTGGTCTCCAGAACTTCCTTTCTGGGAAGGAGTAGGACTCTGGGAAGTAGACATGGCTGAGAGGAGAAAGGAGCTATGAATGAGACCAGTCCTGTCCTGTGGTTGTGGGAGTCGGCAGTCACCAATTCCAAATTATTTGTATTTCAGCAGATATACATGTATGCCAAAGATTTTGCACATGAAGTGCTGATATCTTGGATTCTGGGCCCATATCTATGGTTGCCCCACAAAACATATGCACCTCAATGTCCCTGAAGTCAGACTGAAGTTACATTCAAAAATAGAAAGTATACTGGTTTCCTAACAGGAATCACTTTTCAACTTCTTCTCTACCATCAAAACTACTTCTATCTTTGTGCTTGTACACAGTATTTCCTTAGGTCCTGTTCTCTTGGCAAACCAAGTATCAGAATCAATCAATCTCTATTAATTCATTATCTTTCTGAAATGTCTACTATGGCTTCCAGTATTTGCTTTCTATAGATATCAAACAACTTACTATTAAAATATAGATTACTGTATCTCAGGCAACAAGCTTTAGGACTTTAGACAAGAATTATTAAGAGTGTTTTAATGCCTCTTTAGAAATATTAAAAAGTCATATTTATAAACTAAATCGCATAAATGAAAAAATATGAAATGCAGGGGAAGATGAGATTGGAACATCTCATTCTGCAATAAAGTAAAAAAAATACTCAAAAAACGATGGGAAAATGTCAAGAGGATACAAGAGCCAGACTGAAGGGGCCTTCTGTGGCCAAATCTGAAATGATTTAGCAAAATAAAGACAGTGGCCGAGCACAGTGGCTCATGCCTGTAATCCCAGCACTTTGGGAGGCTGAAGTGGGCAGATCGCTTGAGGCTAGGAATTCAAGACCAGCCTGGCCAATATAGTGAAACCTCGTCTCTACAAAAATTAGCCAGGCACGGTGGCATGTGCCTGTAATCCCAGCTACTGGGGAGGCTGAGGCATAAGAATCGCTGGAACCCGGGAGGCAGAGGGTCCAGTGAGCTGAGATCACTGTGATCACAGTGAGCCACTGCACTCCATCCTGGATGACAGTGAGACTCTGTCTCAAAGACAAAACAAAAACAAAATAAAGACAGTAACAGAATATTTATGGAATAAATAGGAATTTATGAGTCCATATTGACAAAGAAAAAATAATAAAATTGGGACAAGGGAACACTCTCCTTTACAATAAAGAAATGTAGAAGAAATGACAGAGTTAGAAAACCACTACTTCATAACTATTTCAGTAATCACTAAGTTAAGAAGCACCAATGAACACTAAAACTAGTGTTTTAACAAGAAAAGTTTAATGAGGACTAAGATATTTAAATACACTCAAGAGTATCTTCCACAAATTATTTGTTACTTATTAGTTACAAATTACTTATTAGTTACAAAGGGAAAAATAGTAACTATACAAGAATAACTTTAACCAAGTCATCAAAGATAACACCACCAATAATAGGACAAATTCCTGTTGTACCCTTAAGAAGGAGTACAACATCTCTTGTTAAGATTTAGGACCTGTATCCTTGGCAGGGTGAGGTGTTCCTGCCAAGTATATATGACCTCAATGTAAACATGATCAAACATCATGCAAATCCAAATTGCAGCCATTCTACAAAATAACACACCTGTACTGTTCAAGAAAAAGAAAGGTTGAGGAACTGTTCCAAATTAAAGGAGACTAAAAAGCCATGACAATTAACCGCAAAGTGTGAATCCGGACTAGACTCTGAACCAGAAAGGACATAATTGGGGCAACTGGTAAAATATGAACTGTGGCCTAGGTTGGTATTGTAGCAATACTACATTTCTTAATTGTGATAAATTTAGGAATGTATTTATTTAAGTTACCTAAGAAATGCTCTTGTCTGAGGAAATACATACTGAGTATTTCCAAATGAAGTGGCATGACACTATCAGCATAACCCCAAAAACACCTGTGTTGTAAATGTACTGGGGTAACAGAAATACGCAACTACATAAAAAATAGCCAAATTATTTAATTTGTCCATGAGTTTACCACTAGAATGAATAATCTATATTTAAAGCCTAAACATTTAAACACAGACATTGGGACTGGTCTGTAAACAGGATTTTAGTTCCTGGGTCTTCAGGAACGAGATAGGTATCCCAAATGGACTTTTTTTTTTTTTTTTTTTTTGAGATGGAGTGTCGCTCTGTTGCCCAGGCTGGAATGCAGTGGCGTGATCTTGGCTCACTGCAAGCTCTGACTCCCGGGTTCATGCCATTCTCTTGCCTCAGCCTCCTGAGTAGCTGAGACTACAGGTGCCCGCTAATTTTTTGTATTTTTTTTTTTTAATAGAGATGGGGTTTCACCATGTTAGCCAGGATGGTCTCGATCTCCTGACCTCGTGATCCGCCCACCTCGGCCTCCCAAAATGCTGGGATTACAGGCGTGAGCCACCACACCGGCCCCAAATGGACTTTTATTTCTACTTCCCCTCCTTATTATCAATGAAATCTGGCTACTCACCTCTCTCTTGTGACCCTTGGGGCACTGGAGATTTATGCTGGGTTGCTTCAGATTGGAGCTGAGTATTTGGAGGCTCTGGTGCAGATTCTGAATGTACTACCTCCTCCCAGAGTACCCTATGTCCATGTACACGAGCTGAGACCTGGAAACAACAAACAGTTGGATAATAAGAAATTCCTTTGCGAAATGTAATGAACAATGAAAAAGGACCAAGAACACATCTATAGGGATACATACTTGGGGAAGGAAGCAGCGGACTCTCCCTTACTCCTTAGGGACAGTAAGGAACACCAATATGTAGATGAGCACAGAAAGAAAGGCATCATTTTTGTTTAGTACTAAAGGAAAAGATTTCTGCGGATGCCTTCCCTGCTACACAGAACACCAATATTTTGTGCTCCTAAGGCAGAAGAAGGAGGAAAATAACAAACTTAAAGCAGTGCTATGCAGCAGAAAAATCTTTTAATAAGGAACTAGAAAGCCTGATTTCTGGTCTCAAATTTACCTTTAATTATTTGGGTGTCCCTGAAAAAGTAACTTAAGCTTCCTATGCATTAAGTTCCCATCTGGCAAATAAGAACAACACAGTTGTAGGGACATTATGACAAAAAAAAAAAAAAAAAAAAAAAAAAAAGGATTTATATCCTTTACAAACATAAAAAGAACTCTACAAGTACGAGTCATAACTACACTAAAACTATTTTCATCCTTATCCAACAGAAACTGATGCTAAGCATCTGCTCTCCCACTGTGATGCCTATGTCCCTCTACCAAGCTTCCAGGACTCCCACAGTCACAGCATGCACACCTCCTTCTACTTACTGGTCGTCCTAGTATATCAATCTGCCTTTCCAAATCCTCTAATAGGGTCACCACCTCCTCTCCGTTCTCTAGCTGATGTTCCTTAACCAGAGTCTGGAGCTCCTCAGGTAGGATGGTCAAGAACTGCTCCAGCACCAGCAGCTCCAGGATCTGCTCCTTGGTGTTCAAATCTGGCCTCAGCCACTGATGGCAAAGTGCCCGTAGTTGGATCAGAGCTTCTCGGGGTCCTAGTGTCTCCTGGTAGCATAACTGCCTGAAGCGCAGGCGGAACAGTTCTTGGCCAGGAGGATTATTCTCATGCAGACTAGATTCCTGGTCCCAACCATGATCCTCCTCTACCTTGACGATTACAAGATCCTCTTCAGGAGTCTGGTCTGGTGGGGATGGGGCTGACGGCTTTCTTGATTCTTCAGCCATTAGAGCCTGAAAAGTTCAGTAGGTTCGTTTCCACTATCTTCTTTATCTTCTTAAGAGAAGACTCTTCTGAGGGCCTCTTTCTAAGGGTACTTCTTCATGAAGAAAATATGATAGTGTTAAGGCAAGTCAAAAGTCGCTGTAACTTACTATGGTATCTTAACAAGTTCCTTATCATGACATGGACTTCACGGTTCAGCCAACTAAATGATCCTCCCCACTGTTCCAGAAATAACTTCTTACTTCCCTAACTTTCTGCCATGCCAGTCACGCCAAACCCATCCATAGAAAAACCCCTTCCTTCTGCTTTCATCACCATGTTTGGGGATGTGGAACATGGCTAAGCAAAGTTAGGAAACTATGTAGACTGGGTCTAGTTGAAATTCTGTGTTCAGTCTCAGCTAGCCTTCAGGGCTGCTCATTTAACCCCTTTTAGCCTTTGTTACACCAGCTGTACTAACCTGGTTCTACACACTTCAGCTCTCAACCTTTCCCTTACTTGTAACAGATGAGACTAATTTCCATATAATCTAATTCAAGGTATTGTCAAAAACTTTCCTAACACTTTGCTCTTCTCCACCCAACATTCCTTATCCTACCTGTGCTCCCCATCTTTCCTCCTATCTCAAGGTTAATTTCCTCTACTATGGATGTGACCTCCAACTCAAAAACTCTCTATGGAGCACTCCAAGGAACCAGGATGCCCTATTGACACCTACAATCCAAAAGTCTACTCCTACACTCAAAAGGCTACATACCATATGATTTTATTGATGTGAGATTCTGGAGTGGGAATCTCACATAAAATCATATAGTATGTAGCCTTTTGAGTCTGGCATCTTTTACATAGCATAATACATTTGTTTTTAATCAATGATGCATCAGCAGTTTGTTCCTTACGTGGACGAATGTTTAAATGTTTATCCACTTCCCAGTTGAGCAATATCTGAGTTGTTTTGTTATCACTGAATAAAGCCACTATGAACATCTGCATGAGTTCTGGTGTGAGTGTAGTTTTCATTTTATTTGGGCAAATATTCAGAGGTAAACTTGCTGTGTCATAAAACACATATATGTATAACTTTATAAGAAACTGCGAAACTGTTTTCCAAAGCACTTTGCATTCCACTACCTGTATATGAGAGCTGCAGTTGCTCACCAATTTGACCAGCACTTGATATTGTTTTTGTTTTTAATTTTAGATATTCTAATAGGTGTACGTGTGGTGGCAACTCATTATGGTTTTAACATCTCGTATGATTTTAGTATGCATTTCTCTACCAATAACGTTGAGCATCTTTTTCTATGCTTACTTAACATCTGTATATCTTCTTTAGTGAAGTATTTGTTCAAAACTTTTACCTATTTTTTAATTTAGTTATTTTAAAATTAGGTTTTAAGCGTTCCTTATATACTCTGGACACAAGTCCTTTATGAGATATGTAATTTGCAAGTATTCACTCTTTTTCATTCTTTTCACAAGGTCTTTTGAAGAAAAAAAGTTCATTTTTTTTTAGTGACTGTGCTTTTTGTGTCATATCTAAGAAATCTTTGCTTAATCCAAGGTCACAAATATTTTCTCCTTTTTTTTACTAAAAGTTTTATAATTTTAGGTTTCACATTTAGGCCTATGATCCATTTTGAGTTAATTTTTGTATAAAATTTGAGGTATGGATGGAGGTTCATTTTAAGGATTCTCCTTTACGTACTCAACTGTCTTTGTGTATTTGTCAAATATCAGCTCACTATATGTATGTATATATAAGGGTCTATTTCTGGAATCTCTATTTTGTTATTTGACCATCTATTCTTTCACCAATACAGAATAGTCTTGATTGTGTGACTTTTAAAATCTTGAAACCAAGTAGGTGTGAGTCTTGCAACTTTGTTGTTCATTTTCAAAATTATTTTCACTTTTCTAGTTCTGTTGTCATTTGATACACATTTTAGAATCAGTGTATTAATTTCTACAAAAATTCTTGAATTGGATTTGTACTGAATCCATAGCTCACTTTAGGGACAATTGATATCTCAACAATACTGAGTTTTCCATTCCATGAATACAATATGTCACTCTGTTGAAGTCTTCTTTGACTTCTTTCATCAGTACTGACACTACCTTCTTAAAGGACAAGATAAAATACTGTTGCCTTTAAAATCCTTTCCTGGTGTCTCCAATTCTAAATTATTTTCCTCTCATTCTATACCTCTGTTATTTAAATGTGTATTGTTTTAATGTGACTTTCCCCATAACTGTATATTTATTAGTTCTAAAGGAATTCTGACTTCGTAACTTAATTGTATTTTCCCCAGAGGCAAAGGTCCATATCTTTATCTTATTGATAGACTCGAAGAACATTAGCTGTATTTACAATAGCAAACACAGAACATGTTTATATTTCTTGTAAGAGTGAGGTTTAAAAACAAGACCTGACGTCCAAAAAAAGTTCAATTTCATGATCTTATTTCTTTGTGAAATATGTCTATGGTTTCCATCTTTGGTATAGACATCATCTTTTGCCTAGAATTGCAATGGTAACTTTGGTTATGCTTTTTTCCCATTCATGTTCTACAGTATTGCCTACCGTGGGTTGAAATGTGTCCCCCAAAAAGATATGTTGATTTCCTAACCTCTAGTACCTGTTGATGTGACCTTATTTGGAAACAGGGGCTTTGCAGATGTAATCAAGTTAAGATGAAGTTATACTGGAATGGAAGCCAATACAACTGGCACACTTTTAAAAGGAGAAAAGACACAGAGAGACTCTCAGAAAGGAGAAGGTCATGTGAAGACACAGACACACAGATGAATGACAGCTAAGTGACTACAGAAGCAGAGATGGAGTTATACAGCGCAAGCCAAAGCTTGTCAATGACAAGAAGCTAGAAGAGCATGGCTCTGGCGACACCCTGATTTTGGACATCTAGCCTCCCTAACTATGAGACAGTAAGTGTCTATTGTATTAAACTACCAGGTTTATGATACTTTTTTTTTTTTTTACAGTAGCCCTATACTGCCAGAGAGATTTTTTAAAAATATGTAGTATGACTCACTTTCTGAAAATATTTCAATAGGAACCAAATTATTTAGCATGGTATGCAAGGCCCTTTATGAATGTAAACCTGGCTGGCTTTATCTACTTTAAACTCACATAAAGCCTTTTTGGGCTGTGGCTTTCTCATACTTCCATTCTACTACAGAGTTCTTTACTCTAGCTCAGTGGTTCAAAACTGATGGCAATATTGTCCTTACCCCCATCCCAGGGACCTTTGGTAATATCTGTAAATATTTTTGTTGTCACAACTTGGGGGGAAGGGGTGCTACTATTATCTCATACATAGAGGCCAGGGATCCTACAACGCTCAACACAGCCCCCACCACAAAGAATTATTTGGCCCAAAGTGTCAACGCCAAGGTTGATAAATCTTGGTCTAGCTAAAACCATTCAACTTTTTGTTTTTTTTTTTTTGAGACAGAGTCTCACTCTGTCGCCCAGCCTGGAGTGCAGTGGCACAATCTCGGCTCGCTGCAAGCTCTGCCTCCCGCGTTCACGCCATTCTCCTGCCTCAGCCTCCCAAGTAGTTGGGACTACAGGCTCCTGCCACCACGCCTGGATAATTTTTTTGTATTTTTAGTAGAGATGGGGTTTCACCGTGTTAGCCAGGATGGTCTTGATCTCCTGACCTCGTGATCCGCCCACCTCAGCCTCCCAAAGTGCTGGGATTACAGGTGTGAGCCACTGTGCCCGGCCTAAAACCATTCAACTCTTAACTATAATTTATCTATTAATTATAGATAAATTTTACAGATAAATTATAAATTTATCTATAAAATTATAGATAAATTATAGATAAATTATAGAAGAACTTATTCATGAGTTCTTCTCTGTCATCCCCCTGCCATTTGTCATTCCTACCAAAGCATTTTTTACATGGTCCAAATTTAGGACTTATCACATTGTGAGAATGGGTCATAGCCTTACTGCAAATGTTTATTGACAGAGGTGATCATTATCTTTGTATTTCAGGAAACACTGTAGAGAATGAAGAAGAATGTAAGTAAAGGTAGCATACCCAAAACCAGTTGTCATAAGATGCTAACATCAAGATAAAACCAGAGACCTATAGTCCACAAAGAAGAGACAGGTACTTAGGAAAAAAATCAGATTACTGTACATATAGTTCCCCATACGGATCATCAAGGCAGCGCTTATCTTTCTAGTTTTTGGAGTTGCGGCGGGGGGTGGGGGTGGGGGTTGGTTTATAGACTCTTCAACCTAAAGAAAACACAGAACTTCTTTCCAGCAAAATGTCCACAGATACAAAATTGTATATTCAATTTTAGCAGGGTTCACAGACTCAAAGGCCATCTAAGAATGACAGAAAGGTTAAAAACAAACAAACAAACAAATCCTCCATAGAGAGTATGTACAGAAAAGGAAGCGAATTTGAAAATTATTTTTAAAGTTAGACAAGGCCAGGAACAACAGGGTGGAGAGTAAACTACAGATTAGAAGAACCAAGGAGCAAAAGATATGGTTAAATATATCAATTAACATCAGGGGTATAGTTCACTGATTACGATTTTACAGGAAAGTGGAGGAATTTGCTAGAATAGTGAGATTTGGGGGAAGAGAGAATTTGAGGAAGATGCTGAGATTTTTTTGAGAAAGGGTAATCAATTTGGTTTGAACAAATTACCTATTTGTTTTTGTTTGAATAAATTATCTATAATTTTAAGATAATTTATTTTAAAATGATCTTAGCTCATTTTAAAATAATTTAATTTTTCAAATCAAAACAAACTTAAATTTTCTTAAAATAGCTTCTTGTGGTTTAATGTTAAAAAACTTAAAGGTCATTACATGGGACATAAATTCTAACTGTTTAGAATGTGATGTTATATAGTGATAGTCTTACCATGTTTTCTTGTAAATTTCCTTAAAGCCGAAGTTCATTTTTAACTACTGAACAACTGGCCATCTATTACTGAACAATCCTCATCCATAATGGTTATAAAATATTTATTATTATTATCATTATTATTATTTAGGGACAGGGTCTCACTATGTTGCTCAGGCTTGAGTGCAGTGTCTATTCACAGATGCAATCCCACTTCTTACCAGTACAGGAGGCTATAAAATATTTTAATGTGAAGTGTGCAGCATTCAAGAACTTTATATTGTTGATGTGGTATTAAAAAGTCTCAATAGTAATACTGATGAAAACCAGCTAATTACCAGGTTTGTTCATTTTTTATACCAAATCGGCCAACAGCTCTTGCCCATTGCCCATCTTGATTATTCTATTTAGTAGTTAATTTTCCATATTTTTAAGTCTCTTCCCTCTCTAATCAGCTAGTTTTTGAGAATTACAACCTATAAATAACTGAGTGCAAAATTACTCTACTATGTACTTTCCTCTCAGTTTTGTGCGTACATGTCTGTATTAAGTTGGTGAGCACTGTGTGGATACAGACTGATTTTTACAGTCTCCTTAAATAACACCTAGTCAAGTTTACATGAGTTTAATATGCCATCTTTAAAGCTTCCTCTGAATTTTAAATGCTGTAATCCTGTGAGATACTGAAGGCACAACTCAATTTTAACAGCATTATTTTTTCAATAGTTGTAGAAGGAATGTATTCTTCCTTCAGACTAAGTCTAATTTGAGAAATGTTTGGGAACTGAAAACAAAACAAAAAAGACATTTTCCAGGATTTAAAATCCAAGAAAAAGTAGGTGAAGCGAATACTATGCTTTGTTATCTCAAATTGCATTAGCTGAAAGTTTTAATTAACATCACATTTTACATTTAACCACAACAGAAATTCAAAACATGTATGTATTTGCTAAAACAATGACTGTTCGTAAATATACTCAACGGAACTAACAAACAACAGAAATATGTTTTTAAAGGTGGTGGTGGCAGTCAAAGTAGCCTGACAAAAATTATTCATGACTAACCAGAGTTTTGGAAATGGGGACCTCCCAGAGTTCCTCGTTGGCTAACTTCAGTTTGCTTTAACGAATGAAATAGGCATTCTGATAACGCTGAATTCTGAATTACCTTGAAATTAAAACAAAACAAAACAAACTTTCGTACAATTATCTAGTCAACACACCACCAGTTTCTGAAAACACTAAAGAAAGCAGAGTAACAGCAAAAATGGGTATGCATGGAAAACTGGGGCTTCCAAAAGCAAAATATGTCTTTTTTTAAAAACTGAGAATTTTGTTGTGACCGAAACGCAAAATAGCGCTATCTGAAAACAATTCAGACTCTGGAAATAATTGGATAAAAAATAACATGGGGGGGGTCAGTTCCCCATTTTAAGATAAACACGATCGACTACAAAATCATACCACAAAACGATTATCTATGAAGAAAGCTTCATAAAAGGTTCCCTCGCAAAAAGTTCGAGGGCAATGCGTGGGGACGTACTCTGCCTGTACCAGCAACTAAGGCGTCGGAATCGGTCCGCGGCGACGACCACCGCACAGGCCCCTCTGCGGACCCCTCACGCCAGTCCTCAGCTGCGGCCTGGACCATCCACAAAGCACCCACTTTTCTCCGACCCAGAGCCCGACCGTACTCACTGTGAGTTGCAGAGGCGCCCCGGCGGGGGGAAGGTACGCTGCAACGGATAAACACACCCGGAGAAAGGTCGGGAAGTAAAGGAGATGAAAGCTGTACTCCAACCAGGGCCCTCCGGCCACTAACTTCCAAATCTGCGGAGGCACAACACCGTCCAGCACGCATCTTGCCCCAAAGGCACTTCCGGAAGCTCTCTAGGAGTCCTGGAGGTCTAAAAGCTCTATGGTCTGCCGACTGCGGGTACAGGAGTACCACGCCCCTCACCTGCTGTGTGCTGTGCCTCGGGTTCGTCTGCGTGCCTCAGGCTTCCCCGTCGCTGGGGCAGTGAACGTGCTGGGGAATAACGGACCTTGGTGTCCCCTCTGCCTTGTGTGCTCGTGCAGCTCCGCGCGTTCGCTGACAATAGTAACGGCCCCCTGGGGGTAGATATCCGACGTAGGGAGGCTAGAGCTGTGTAAGGAGACTAGGAAAGTGTTGGAGGAGGGAGCACTTCATGGTTCCTTAGGATTCCAACTGGACTCGCGTTTGGCCCCGTTACATACCCTGTACTTTACTGTTCATAAATATATTCATAAATATATCCAATCCTCCCACATAGAGTACAAACTTCATGAGAAATTCCTGCTAATCACAGTTCATAGTTTTGTGAAATCCCTATGGCATGGCACTTAGGAATCGCATACTTTATTAAGTATTCAAAAAATCGTAATTAAATATATATTATTTTTGGATCTTTACATATTTCCCACTCTTTCCTATGTTAATGAATTTCAATTGCTTACAACATCTGCTTTGCTGCTTAGCTGTTTTAATGCTAAACCTATGATGTAAGCTTGGGGAGTAAACCCTAGTTTTAATACCACAAAATTTGGGGAACAAATCTATGTTCATTCTTTTTTTGCTAGTCTTTTTTTTTTGAGACGGGGCGCTATTGCAGTGTGTTGGTGTGATCATAGCTCACGGCAGCCTCAACCTTCTGGGCTCAAGCAATCGTCCCACCTAAGTCCCCCAAGTAGCTGGGACTACAGGTGTGCACCAACCTCAGCTTTAAAAAATTTTTTCTTGTAGAAACGGGGTGGGGGGGGTCTCAGTATGTTGCCCAGGCTGGTTTCGAACTCCTGGGCTCAAGTGATCCTCCTGCCTCAGTCTCCCAAAGTCCTGGGATTACAGGCATGAGCCACCGCCCTGGCCCTATGTAATGAACAGACCTGTTGCATTACAGCTTTTTAACTTTTGAGACTAATAGGATTTCAGGGGTGGAGGTTGTGGCAAGAGTTAATTTTTGTTGTTTAGGTCTCATGTATTTATTTCCTTCAGCGCCTTTCCCAACCACCTATTTATTGAGTTCTCAGGGCTCCTCCAATTTTCACCTTAATTTCCCTCTTTATCTGCTCCTGCTGGTAGCTACCACCACCGTTTCTATCCCTTCCCAATTACTAACTCCCCAAATTTTGTGTACTGACAAAGTTGTTTTGATTTAAGGGTTTTGTCATCTAATTATCACATGAAAACAAGTAAATAATAGTAAACACTAGGAAGCTACAGTGCTTCTGGACTCCTTCAAAGCACTTATTTTTGCTTTTTATTTCACAGCTGTTGCTTTCCACCTGGGATGGTAACTGGAAGTAACTGGTGACAGATTAGAACTCTACTTTGTTTCTTTTTTTACGTTTAAAAAATAACTTTTTTGGCTGAGCAAGGTGGCTCATGACTGTAATCCCAGCACTTTGGGAAGCTGCGGGAGGATCACCTGAGCTCAGGAGTTTGAGACCAGCCTGGCCAACATGGCAAAACCCCATCTTGGCAAAAAATACAAAAATTAGCCGGGCATGGTGGTGGGCTCCTGTAGTCACAGCTACTCCAGAGGCTGGGGCAGGAGAATCACATGAGCCTGTGAGGCAGAGGCTGCAGTGAGCTGAGATCCTGCCATTGCACTCCAGCCTGATCAGTGGAGCAAGACCCTGTCTCATCTTAAATAAACAAACAAATAATTTTTAAGTCTGAAGTTGTGCACATACGTAGTTGTACAAATTCAATGTGCACACAACTATGACTGCACATACTATGTATAAAATTGTGTACACATAGGAAGTAAAATAGCATCATGCTATAGGCAGTTTTCTCAAACTGGACACACAGACACCGATTATAACAGATAAAATTGATAAATTTGACTTCAAAATTTTAAATTTAAATTCTCATCAGAATTTAAATCTTCTCAAAAAAAGCACCATTAAGAAAGTGAAGAAAAAGCTATACACTGGAAAATATTTGTAATACATCTATCTGACAAAGAACTATCCAGAATATATAAAGAACTCTCACAATTAAATGAATAAGATAATTCAACACAAATAGGCAAAATATTTGAACACTTTGTTTACAAAAGATAAAAGAATGGCCAGTATGCACACTAAAAAGTAATAATTATTCATCAGGGAAATGCAAAGTTAAAACCACAATGAATTACCACCACATATCCATTAGAATGGTTGATAATATCACCAATTTCTAAGTTATCCAGGTTTGAGAGGCTTCCTTAGCTTACTCAATGAAATATGGAGATAAAGGAGAAATTATCAGCACCAGATTTCTCCTTTGAAATGTTACTTTTCTCCATTAATGTAACCACCATCCTCAGTTCTAATTAATTCATACCTATGTGACTGCAACAGACTTGAGATAGTCTTCCTAACTATCCAAGACGTGGTCCTTAAATATCATTATCATTCTTCCAATCACTAACCCTGAGTGGTTCCTTATCTCTAAGTAAAATTTAAACTTCTCTGTTTGCCTTTTATTTTTTGTATTTTTAAAAATAAATGAAACATGATATATTATGTCAAATTATTAAAAGCTGGTATCTCTACCCTCAAATGGTATTTACCTAGAATGTTGGGAGATAATTCTTTAATGGTCTCTCAAATTACTCCTAGTCTTATGGTAGATTTTTCTTTCAGGTTAGCTTTTCAAGGATATTTGTATCTCCTTTTAGAGCACAGTTGTTTCCTGACCAGGATAAAGATAATGGCTCATTCTGGGGCAAGGCTAAGCAAAGGATGGGCTTCCTAAGCTTGGCATTCCTCTGTTAGGTTGCAAACCCACTGTTCCATCCTAGCAGAGGAATGCCAAGCTTAGGCCACTCTGTGGGCTTTGGGAACATAAGCTTTGGGAACAAGGGAATATAAAGCTTATGTTGCCTGTGTTATTAAGTAATAAAGTCTTATGTCTCTGACGCAGGAGTCCAGTGTCTTCTGTTAGTATCCATAAAACTGTGGCAAGTTAAATTGTTAGCTTGCAAAGTAGGGTAAAAGTTTCACAATTTTCGACATGGGGTAATCACTGTTAAGTCTGGAGTGCATCCTTTTCCTGTACAAATACCCCACAAATTATATCTATATACACAAAATTTTTCAACAAAAATGGAATATATATTGTTCTGACACTCCTTTTGTCACTGATCATTTATCATTTTAACGGTTGAAAGGTATTCCTCAATAGCGTATGTCATATGTAATTCTTCCCCGTTGATAGACATTGATAAACAAGTGTTTTCCTTTTTTTATACCACTAGCATCCAGTCTGCCTTTTATTGCCTTCCAGAATGACCTTCTCCCTATCCCATACCCCTGGTCACAATTCCCCTGTACCCCCAAGTCAAAGGACTTATCTCATTGCTCACTACTCAATCTAAACACTCGTCTATTATTCTAATAACCCCCTCTCAAGACTTTATTATTCGATTTTGCACTGATCACATTCTGTCTTATATTACTTGCTATTGTTACATTTGCTGTCAATAGATTAAAGCTTCCATAGTTGAGGTGTCGGTTCTGAGATCTCCCTCCCAGTTCTAGTAAGTGGTAGCCCTTGAAATATGCAGATGTGCCATACATTTCTGACAGGAAAAGTGGTTTGCCTTTTTTTGTCAAGTAGCTAATCAATCTGATTCATCCTCTTCCTTCAATTCTAGTCTTATTCAATAATTCCTTCTCCTTAGGTAGGTCCTCATTCACCCAAGTACTTATCAAGCACCCACCATGTGACAGACGACAAGTGAGGAGAAAGTGCTGGGATGAGCACCTCTGTCATCCATCCATCTTTTGTATCCTTCTTGGTCTTTCCTTTACCCAAGTCCTGTACTTCACTCTTCTTCACCCGTGCTTCAGAAAAGCGGAAGTTGGTTAATTAATTCCATTTGTCTGACTTGGATGAGAGTTGACAGCAGACAAGGGGAAAGGCAGGGAAATGCCCTTAGACTGTTCTTACATGCACTCTCACACTTAATAGTCAAAGCCACCCTATGAAATAGGCACTACGTTATTAGCCTGACTTACATAAACGAGTAAACAGAGGCTTGAAGAAGTTAAAAAATAAATTGCCCTAAGTCCTCACTGGAGAGTGGTGGAGTCAGAATTTGAATCCAGGTTTAAAGAATTCCAGTGCCGGCACTCTGCACCTATTTCGCTCTAGACACTCATTTCCCCTAAGGATCAGAGAAACTCAAAATAGGCCCCTTGTCGTCTCCGTAAGTCCGCAAGGTCCTGCCAGTTCCCAGTGAGCAGGGCACCGGCAAATACAGTCTGCGACCGCGAGACGTAAAGGGAGGAATGCTCCTCGGCGCCCCTCCCCAGTCTATCCTAAAGTCAAGAACGTCCGAGCCCGCCTTTCTCCGGGGGCGGGCTGCACTAAAACAGTAAAATCCCCCATTCCCCATCAGCGGTCGACTGGGGGCTCTCCCGAAGCGGCAGCTCTATAGGACCACTCTTCTACCCCAAGATCGCTCGGCTTCGGCCCCCTCGGTGCCAGGGTTTGCGGGACCCCACGCTCAAAGTCTCAGGCTGGGGTCGACAACTGCAGAGAGGGTCGGGATAGGAAATTGCGGGTAGCGGCAGATGCGGGTCCCCAGGCATCCCGGAGGTTCCCACAGGTCTGCAGTGGGCCTACTTTGCGAAAAGGGCCCAGCTGCGGCGAGCCTCGTTCAAATCAGATGCCAGACAGTGTTTCTTCGGATCCATCCAAATAGGTCCCTAATTTCTCCTTGTGGGAGCCCTGGGCCTCCTTCCAGGCCGGAACCCAAGTGTTTAGGCGGCTGGGAAAGACCGGCCCCCTTTTTCAGGTCTCTCGCGACCTCTAGCCACTTCCGGTTGCTAACGGTTCCCAAGCAGCCCACGAAAACGCTACGTGAGCTGGGCCCTGGGCCAGAGGCAGAAAACGGACGGAAGAAAAGGTCTGGCCGGTGAGTGTCAGAGTGAGAGCGAGGTTGGGTGGTGTTCTCTGCCGGTGGATAGGCTCGACCGTCCGGTTTGGGATTGGGGTTAAGTATTAGGGAGCGGTTCAAAATTATGCTAATTGTTAAGATTACGAGTATTATTTAAAAATACACACAACAGCAACAATACAATGAGTCCATGTAGATCAAATGTCAGTTAACTGATTTAAGCAGCTTTGATAGGAAGAAAATGCTGAATTTAAGGCTAACAAAAAGATCTAAGTGCGCTGTTAGGGACTAAGACTTTTATAACATTATGGGCCAATCACTCTTCTAAACCTTTCACATTTGGTCACTCATTTAATTCCTACTTTATGAGGTAGATATCATTATAATACTGTTTTACAGATGGGGAACCTGAGTTTCAGAGAAAATAAGTGTATTAGCCAAGGTCATATAACTAGTAACTGGCAGAACAAAGATTCATACTCAGGCATTCTTCCTTTAAATTCTGTACTCTCGCCTTTCGTTGATAACCTGGTTTTATCAGCTTAGGAAATTTGCTGTCCAGATGAAAGTATAAGTTTCTACAGAGATACGTTATTGCAGCAGTGTTCTGAATCTCATCGGGTTTGTTGGCAATTTGTCTTTAAACAAAGGGTTTTTTGTTTGTTTGTTTTTGTTTGTTTTTTCTTTTTCTCTCTTTCTTTTTTTTTTTTGACAAGGGTGCCTTCCACAGAGAGATTTAAGGAGAAGAGAACAATAAAAATTTTCATTTTAATAAATAAGCCCCATTTCAATGTCCCCTCTCCAGTTTCATGCCTCTGATTCTTCTCTGTCATTATTTGTTTCTATTAGGTTAAATCATTTTACCTTTCTGGTATTTAACCATTTTGACCCACAAAAACAAGGGATTTCATTTGTTTAACCTAATACAGAGACATCTTTTCTGGCCGGGCGCGGTGGCTCAAGCCTGTAATCCCAGCACTTTGGGAGGCCGAGACGGGCGGATCACGACGTCAGGAGTTCAAGACCATCCTGGCTAACACGGTGAAACCCCGTCTCTACTAAAAAATACAAAAAACTAGCCGGGCGAGGTGGTGGGCGCCTGTAGTCCCAGCTACTCGGGAGGCTGAGGCAGGAGAATGGCGTAAAAACCCGGGAGGCGGAGCTTGCAATGAGCTGAGATCCGGCCACTGCACTCCAGCCTGGGCGACACAGCAAGACTCCGTCTCAAAAAAAAAAAAAAAAAAAAAAAAGACATCTTTTCAAGCAGAATTTAGGAATCTACAACAATGAGCAAGATTATATTTTCATCTCCAAAATGTATCTTAAATCTGTTTGTTTCTCTTTATACCCACTGGGAACCCATGGTCCATGCCACCACCTTCTCTCACTTGGGTTACTACAGTAGCCTCTGGACTGATTTCCTTACTTCTGCTATTTTCTCATTCTTGCCTCTTTAAGGAGCCAGAATGATCTTTTAAAAACAAACATTGGATTATGTTCCTCCCTTCTAGTAGTTCCCCATCACGTTTAGAACACACATCCCGGCCCCTGCTCACCTCTCTAACCTAATCTTGTGTGACCTTCCCCTTAATCCAGTGCTTTCAACACGTGACCTTTTTCAGTTCCTGTAACACATCAAATTCATTCCTAATCAGAGACTTTGCATTACCTCTCTCCTTTGTGTGGAATGGTCTTCTGCAGAACTGAAGGTCAGTTCTGTCTAATAAATAGGAAGATAATAGGATTCACCTATGTAATTTAAAACTTTCTTATTAATAGCCATATTAAAATGCAAAAAGGCAGGTGAAATTATCTTTAGTTTAAACCATCATATCCAAAATATTACTATATCAACATCTAATCATTATAAAAATTATTAATATCCTATATTCCATTTTTTGAAAGCCAGTGTGTTTATACTTATTGGACATCTCAATTCACATATTACATTTTCATAAATAATTTATACTGAGATTACATAAAATTTAAAATGGAAAAAATAGATTCACATATCCAAATTATTTCAAACATACTTAAAAGTTACCTAGTGAATTATGAGTTTTAAAGTTTAATTAAAATTATAAATTTAGTTCCTCAGTTGCAGAGCCGAATGTACTTCGTGGCTACTACACTGGACAGTACAGATTTAGATCAAGGATAAAATGTCTATGTTCATGTTTGGGTCAAGGGGCAAAGAAGAAAATTGCACCAGAAGTGTGGCAAGGAGGGAAGGGGAAGGTCTGCAAAAATGCAGTGTAAGCTCTTTATGCAAGTCACACTGAAGTCACATTACTAGTCCTCACTAGTAAATAAGGTAAGGCTTTCTAAAGTAGACTACTTTTTAGCATCATTGCTGCACTGATTTTAGGTATGTTGGGAATAATTTTCTGGGGTAGGAAAAGGGTCCAGTAGTGCTGGTCACATGCAGCATTTCTTTCTTCTCTTTCCTTCCTTTCCCTCCTTTCTTTCCCTCCTCTCTTTCATTTCCTTCTTTCCCTCCTTTCCCTTTCCCTTCCCCTTTCCCTTCCTTTTGTTTCTGCTGTTGTTGCCCAGGCTGGAGTGCAATGGCACGATGATCTCGGCTCACTGCAACCTCTGCCTCCCGGGTTCAAGCCATTCTCCTGCCTCAGCCTCCTGAGTAGCTGGGATTACAGGCATGCGCCACCATGCCCAGCTAATTTTGTATTTTTAGTAGAGACGAGGTTTCTCCATGATGGTCAGGGTGGTCTGGAACTCCCAACCTCAGATGATCCACCCACCTCGGCCTCCCAAAGTGTTGGGATTACAGGTGTGAGCCACCGCGCCCGGCCACATGTAGCATTTCTAAGTAGAATTTTATTGTATATGATGTGGAACAGTCATAGAAATCTGATTATTTTCCTATAGTTCAGGGGTTCTCAACTGGGGGTGATTTTGCCTCTCAGGGGACATTTGCCTCACTCAGCCTGCCCACCAAATTGCCTGGAGACATTTTTGGATATCACAAGTGGAAGTACTAGTAACATCTAGTGGGTAGAGGCCAGGGATACTGCTAAACATCCTACAGTGCAGAGGACAGCCCCTGACATCAAACAATTGTCTGGCCCAGAATGTCAATAGAAATAGTTTCTCAAGGTTGAGAAACCTTGCTCTAGAGGATCTGAGTAAGAAAGACTGAGATACCTACTCTTTTAAAACCTCAGCCTAACTCCCTTGTAATAGTATGATGGGAAAAACAGGTTGTTTTGAAGCATTTCCGTTTCCATTTGTTTCCACTGTTGATGGATTTTGTGATGAGACTATAATAAAATAATTTCATCCTCAGGATAAGAATGTAGACCATTTAATAAAGCTAATATAGTGTGTGCTGTACACATAAGACTCAAAGCACTTGGGATCAGGAGCTAGTCTTTTTACCTTTATATGGCTTGTATCAGATGATCCACTGTCTCCAACAATGATTGATGCCAATATATTAGAATCACTTGTCTATCTTTCCTATCTCCATCCCTTGTTTTATAGTTGTTCCTCTCCCTATGCCCTTGCCCTCCTTTTAAAATTATTCTCTTTTCATCCCTTTCTCCTCGTTTTCCCCCTTTTCATCAATACCCACTGACACCTCCTATAAACCCTCCCTCAACACTCATCTATTTGTTCCATTCATACCTGTTGACACCCTCACTTAGAACTGCCAGTTCACTACCATCCCATCTGTGTCTGAGAGAGCTGTCCCCCATAATCCCTATAGCTGTCTGTTGTAATTACTGTCTTGTTAGTCCATGAAACTACAAAATATAAATTCTTGACTCCTCCCCCAGAAAAAAAAAAAAAAACCCTCCAGAAAGATATGAAGAACAACAACACATTTGCTTTCGACACAACTCTCTGAGGAACTGCTTTCGATGTTCAGGGTTTTTTTTTTTTTTTTTTTTTTTTTTCAGACCAGGTGCTGTCCATTCGGGATGGCTCTCTTCTAGAACTGATACAGTGTCCAAAATATTACACCTCCTCTTCCAAGAAATGTGGCTTGATTGAGCTGTGTTATTTCCAACTGGTTGCACTCTCACCCGTTTCTTCTGTGGGTTTCTACATGCTTACTAAGACACTGCCTGCGTCTCCATAGTACCAGCAACTACTTCGATTTCCTTTGACCTCATGCCTCTTTTGCCTTTTGCCTGCAATTATCCTAGATCCCACTGACTGTTCTTCTCTTACCTACATCATGCTAGGCTGTCTCTGGCCCCATGTCTTTCTGTCCCTCCCTGACTCCTACCGTTACCCTTCTGATTAACATTAGACCAAACCTGTGGTGGGCACTGTGGTGGCAATTTGGAATCAACATAAAATCTAAAAAGGGGCCGGGCGCGGTGGCTTAAGCCTGTAATCCCAGCACTTTGGGAGGCCGAGACGGGTGGATCATGAGGTCAGGAGATCGAGACCATCCTGGCTAACACGGTGAAACCCCGTCTCTACTAAAAAATACAAAAAAAAAAAAAAACTAGCCGGGTGAGGTGGCAGGCGCCTGTAGTCCCAGCTACTCGGGAGGCTGAGGCAGGAGAATGGCGTGGACCCGGGAGGCGGAGCTTGCAGTGAGCTGAGATCCGGCCACTGCACTCCAGCCTGGGAGACAGAGCGAGACTCCGTCTCAAAAAAAAAAAAAAAAAAAAAATCTAAAAAGGGTAGAATGGTTATACTGCTTCAGACTGCTCTTCACTCAGCCTTTAAGGGTGCAGAACTCTAAGACTAGAATAGCTCTTTGTACATAATACGTATTCAAAACTACTAGCTGAATGGAATGTTCTGTCATATATAGCAGAAGTCCCCACGTCCCCGCCATGGCCAGGAAATCAGGAGGTGAGGGGCCAGTGAGCAAGCAAAGCTGAGCTCTACCTCCTGTCAGATGAGCAGTGGGATTAGATTCTCACAGGGTCGCAAACCCTATCATGAACTGCACATGCGAGGGATCTAGGTTGCACTTTCCTTATGAGAATCTAATGATAAATGAAACCACACCCACTTCCCTGTCCCTGGAAAAATTGTCTTTCACGAGACCAGTCCCTGGTTCCAGAAAGGTTGGGGACTGCTGATACAGAGGATAAAGGAAAATCAGTCTGTCATGTGTTTACCAATTTTAGGAAATCTACTCTTGGGGTAGCCAAAATCATCTTTCTTACCATTGCAGAAGCCTCCCTAAATTCAAGGAAGGATAAGATCAGAAACGTGAGTTTCCCCTTTAAAGATCTGAACACTTTCTAAGCATTGTAGTGTTTCTCAGAAAGATTAAAGGTAAAAGGGGAAAAGCCATTATTCAGAAAGCACCTAACTTTATTTTTAAAATAAGGATGTTTCTAATACTAATATTAAATATTTCATACTTTACTTTTCAGGACCATTAAAGAAATTCCTTTCTTTGACTGTTTCAAATTCTTTGAAATATTGCTCAGGTAATTACAGTAAGTCACAAAACAAGTATTCGTGTGAAACATGACATTAAAAAATGTGTTGATGTAAGATATTCAAAGTAAATATACATTTTTTTTAAAGGACCATTATGTTAAAGGGACATAAAAGCTCAGTTTATGTTTAGGGCATTATGAGAAATACCTCAAGATTCATTTTCTTGGCGGGGCATGGTGGTTCATGCCTGTAATATCCAGCACTTTGGGAGGAGGATGGGAGGATTGTTTGAGGCCATGAATTCGATACTAGCCTGAGTAACATAGTCAGACCCTATCTCTAAAACAAACAAAATACCCAGACACGGTGGTGTGTGCTTGTAGTCCCAGCTACTCTAGGAAGGCTGAGGTGGGAGGATCGCTGGAGCCCAGGAGTTCCAGGCTGCAGTGAGGTATGATTGTGCCACTGTACTCCAGCCTGGACAATGAGGCTAAACTCTTTATTATTATTATTTTTTAAAGATTCATGTTCCTATAGTTGTAGACATAAAAATGATTCTTGTAGTTTTCCTGATCTTAAACACAACGATAAAGCAGGTGTTCTTAATAGATATCTTCAATTGAAATCTCTTAATTGAAAACAAGAGATTTGAAGAGATTAGATCACTTCTTTCCTGATTGTTTTGGTGATCATTATTCCTAGAACTAAGCAAAGAACCAGAGTTCTGCTCTTGGCAGTTTGATTGGTGGTGTGAATTTGAATGTGCAAGGCCTTCGGCCACAATTCCTGTCATGGTATAAGATTCTCAAATTAGTGATGTGGCCAGGTGTGGTGGCTCACACCTTTAATCCCAGCACTTTGGGAGGCTGAGGTGGGCAGATCACTTGAGTTTGAGACCAGCCTGGCCAACATGGCAAAATCCTGCTAAAAATACAAAAATTAGCCAGGCATGGTGGTGCATGCCTGTAATCTCAGCTACTCAGGAGGCTGAGGCAGGAGAATCGCTTGAACCCGGGAGGTGGAGCTTGCAGTGAACAGAGGATCACTCCAGCCTGGGTGAAAAAAAGACAAAAAAAGTGTGTATCTGTGCTATCCAATATAGTGGCCACTAACATGTAGCTATGAGCACTTGAAATGTGAGGAACTGAATTTTCCATTTTATTTGAGTTAATGTGAGTACTGGCCACCAATCTGGACAAACTGGACCAAGTTAGATCAACCCCTTCCTATCTCCCTCAGTTTAAAATAACCTGAAATCCAGAAAAGAAGTTATTTATCTAGTTATAGATCCTTTCCTCTCCCTAGCAACTCCTAATGATCACAGACTGCCTTCTCCTCCATTTTGTTTTCCTCAGCCTCCTTTTTTTCTTCTTTTTGAGATAAGGTCTTGCTGTTGCCTAGGCTGGAGTGCAATGGTGCAATCACGTCTCACTACAGCCTTGAACTCCTGGGTTCAAGTGATCTTCCCACCTCAGCCTCCTAAATAGTTGTGTGGGACTACAGGTGTGTGCCACCATGCCTGGCTAATTTTTCTTAATTTTCTGTAGAGGTGGGGTCTCGCTGTGTTGACCAGGCTGGCCTTGTCTTCTGATGGCTTATTCTTTATCACTGGCAAACAAAAATTTCCAAAAAATAATCATACTCCCCATTTTAAGATAAAAAAGGGATATTTAGGATATTATATGAGTAATGATGGAAAACAAATAATTAGCATTGTTTTATATGTTAATCTCAAAAGTAGTTTTCATCTGTTTTAACTTGTCAAAACATACCTGGTGAGCTTCCATTATCATCTGTACAGAAGGGGAAATGAAGGCAGAGAAAAACTGTATGTCTTGCCTAAAGTCAGACAGTGAATGGTCAACTAAAAGGATCTAGAGCAGAGACAGAATTAATTCACTGTCTTTCATCCAGGAACCATTGATCTTGGACTGCAGGTGACCAGTGTTGTCAGTGGACAAAGCTTTCTGAAAGAATTCTTGATTCCCCCTCAAAACTGAACTAATTTGAAATAAAAGGACATTTTACTCAGGTAGATTCTTTGGTGCCAGAGAAATTTAATGATGACTGAAGCTTTGACCACACTGAGGAAACTCAAGGTTTCTAAATTAGATTCTCTGGTAACTAGTTAGGCCTGAGTGTCTAAAGAACTTTTGATATCACTACTATATTAGTAGAGTTTATTTGCTGTATGAATTCTTTGATGTCTAATAAGAGCTGAACTTACTCGGAAAGGTCTTCCACACTCATCACATTCATAGGGTTTTTCACCTGTGTGGATTCTCTGATGTTGAATAAGACCTGTGCGCCCACTGAAATCTTTCCCACATTCTTTACATTTATAGGGTTTTACTCCAGTGTGTACTCTATGATGTCCAATGAGATGTGAGCGCTGAATGAAGGCTTTTCCACACTCGTCACATTTATAGGGCTTCTCTCCAGTGTGAGTTCTCCTGTGTTTACTAAGGTCTGAGCTATGACTGAAACTTTTCCCACATTCATCACATTTATATCGTCTTCTTTCCCTCTGTTGCCATTCTGATCTGCCCTCATTTTCCATAATATCTTTGGACTTAGGATGCTGAGGAGTATCTTTGTTCAGTCTGTCATTTATCTCCCCAAGGAATTCCTTGTCTTTGGGCATATCTTCCTTCTGGAACAACTCTTCATTCTTAGTCCTAGTTTTATCACCTGTAACAAACAAACAGTACACAAACGGGTCCTATTGTATGTTTGAGAAGCAAACAGCCTATGGAAGAAAGAACATGTAAATGTTATAAATGTGTTATAAAATAATGAGAAGTCAACATAACAACACACATATCAAATATTTGGTACCATCTTATTTTTGGTATCATCATAGCACAGAGTCACAATGGAGGGAAGAAATAAAGAAGGAAGATATAAGCAGAAGAAGTTGTTTGAGAGTAGATTAAGAAGAAAAGGCAAAAATAGAGCTCAAAAGATAAGCTAGCAATACTGTGTAAGGGAAGAAGGATAAATGAGAGGACTATAGATATGCCAAGGTTAATTAGAGAGACTGGAGAACAGAGATGGGGATGGAGGTAAAAGTTTGGGAGAAACATGCAGGGGCCTGAAACATAGGTGGCAAGTAAAATCAAGTAAAAGTGAATGGAGAGGATAATAGGATTTGGGGTCTGAAAGGAATATAGTGAATAGGAACCATCCAAGGAGAGGCGTGTGTTTGAAGGATAATAATTAGCTGGAAGCAGGGTGACAACATGCAGGTCAGGGTAAACAGAGGAATGAAAAGGAATAGGAAATGACAATGGATAGTCAGTGTATATGCTGGATAAAATATTTTTTTCCTGAAACTGATGTTCTTGCGGTTATCGCCTCCTGTCTAAATCCTAGCTTAGTGGTTTCAAACCTTACTGTGCATCAGAATCAGCTGGATGGTTTATTAAAACACAGATTGCTGATTTTCCCTCCCACAGATGACTCCTTATCAGAATCAAACTCAGAGCAGTTGCTATTCTTAGAATATTATTCTCTGATGCTTTTTTCTCTGTTTCTTTGCCTAAAATGTCACCACCTTTCAGTTCCCACATGACCTTCTCAGCTCAAGCAAGCCTACTCTGTGATACTTTTGCAGGTGCACCTTAGGGATAGCTATCCTCTTTGCAGTTCACAGTGTATCTCTAGTACAGTAATTATTATGCTATTGTAAGTGCTCACTCTCCTGCTTCTTGAAGAGAAGTAATGTAAGTGTCTTACCTTTGGATTCCTTACATTTATTTTAGTATAGTGCCTGGCATACAGCTGCTACTTAGTAAATGCTCAATGAAAGATGAATGAATCAAAAGATGGGTTGAGCTAGGCACAGTGACTCACGCTTATAATCCTAGCACTTGGGAAACTAAGGTGGGAGGATCACTTGAGCCCAGGAGTTTGAGACAAGCCTGGGAAACGTAGTGAGACCTCTCTTCTAAAATAAAATAAAATAAAATAAAAATAAAAAAGAACAGATAGGAGGTTCTCAATCTCACTTCTAAAGTCAAACTAACCAGTACTCCACTCCTAGAGTTAAAGCACTTAAATGCTTCTTTATGTTACATATAATTAAATGTCATCCTTTCCAGATAGCAGCTAGGAACATCTTCGCTCAAAATAATCTTTCAGATTAGACAAATCATTGGGTAGGGATCCTACAAAATGGGAGAACTATATTGGTAAAACTTAAGTAGTAAGAATACAAAATAGGCTGGAGTAAAAGGAACTACCCGGAGAGGCATTATTAGACATGAGAGCCTCTAGAGAAAGGGCGGTAAGCACTGAAAAAGGTAGGGTTTGGACAAACTGGAATTTAAAATTCACCTGCTTTTTAATGTAGCCTGGGGGATACACTAGACACCCTCGTTTGTAATTAGGGAGCTGGGATGGGGGACCAAACCCAGTTAATTTGACATGCAGATAAAAACAAGAAACTTTGCTGTACTGACTGATCATTGTCTCTTTTCCCTACTTCTTTCATCATGGGAATGTGTTATGGATTGACTTGTCTTCCTCCACAAATTCACACATTGAAGCCTTAACCCCTTTCAAACATTACTGTATATGGTGATAGGGCCTTTAATGAAGTAATTAAGGTTGAATGAATTCATAAGGGTAGGACCCTAATCCAGTAGTACTAGTGTCCTTACAAGGGGAAGAGACACCAGGAGTGTGTGTGTACAGAGAAAGGCCATGTGAAGACACAGCAAGAAGTCTGCAAGCCCAGGAGAGAAGCCTCACTAGAAACTAACCCTGTAAGCATCTTCTTCTTGGACTTCCAGCCTCCAGAACTGTGAGAAAATAAATTTCTATTGTTAAGCCACCCATAAGTCTATGATATTTTGTATGGCAGGCCTCGCTGACCAATACAGGGTGCCATAAGTTCTCCTGTCTCAAAATGGAAATTTAGGGAGATTTGGAACTAGAATCATTAGATAACAACAGAATTATAAGGATATTAAATAAACTCCATCCTCATCCCTTGGGCCAAATAACAGCTTTTTTTGTCCAGTGAGAAACTAAAATATAACTCTATCATGGAGCAAGGGTAATAACAGGAGAAAATTATCCACAGTGAGGTGGAGGACAAGCAGGGAATCTTTAAAAGGAGAAAGTTCTCCTCTCACCTAAGGAAGCACCTCTTCCCTCATATACTTAGAGCTGTTCCTGCTTACCATTCCTTTGTGGTTTCCCAGCTTCCTGCTCCAGTTGGGTCTTCTTGGGATGGAGCTGGACAGTCAGTGATTCATATGGCCTTCCCAAGGGGGCCAACTTGTCCATGAGTATGTCCTGTCTCTCTGAATTGCCTGGGACCTAGGGAAAATAAGGTGTGTAAGGTGAACTTTATGGAAACTTAAGTAACTTCAGATAATCAAATGAAACATCTGCCAGGGACATAGGAAGGGGGGACAAAGTCTCATTTCATTGTAAATGGCAATAATGGCTAGGAAAAGGAACAGAGGCTAATCTCTACAATTGAGGACACTAGAGAGTAAAATTCAGTGTCTCTTCTTTCATTGATCTGCAGAAGTCCAGGATCAGAGCACTGGGATTTGGAAGGTAGCTTAAAAATCATCTAGCCCAACTTCCAGCAAATGGGAGCATTTCTTCTATAACCATTCTGTCTGATATGGTAGTCACTAGCAAAATGTGGTCACTGAGTACTTAAAATATGGCTAGTACAAATGAGATAAATATCGTGGGTTAAAAATATATTTCACCTGTTTTTGTTTTTTTAATGTGGCTACTAGAAAATTTAAATACATATACAGCTTTCATTACATTTCTGTTGGACAGGTCTATTCTGCAATATCCTTGACATCTACTTGAATCTCCGCTTGAATACCTATATGGAAAGGGAGTTTCTTATGGGGTAGCCTATTTTATTTATGGGTATCTATGAATGGCAGAAAATTATTTCTTTTCCTCTAATACCTGATTGCCTTTTGGTAACTTCCCATTGATCTTAGCCTTCCAAACAGGCATAGAATCAGTCTAGTGACTCTTTTCTCTTTACCCAGCCACACTTTAATTATTTGACATAGGTAGTCAGGTCCTTTCCTATGCCTTGTTCTTTAGAGTATAAATATTTTGAGATGTTTTTTCATATGCCTTTTGCTTTGGCTCCGTCCATATGCCCTTATCACTCACAGCCAGATGACTGCCCCTTCACACCTGCTTTCCAGGTTCATCAAGCTCTCTCTCCAGATCCTCCAGCACAGTCACTGCCTCCTCTCCAGTCTCTGGATGGTGTGCCTGCACCCATGCTTGCAGGTCTTTAGGAAGAATGCTCAGGAACTGTTCTAGCACCAGCAGGTCTAAAATCTGCTCCTTGGTGTGGCATTCTGGCCTCAACCACTGACGGCAGAGCTCCCACAGCTGGGTAAGAGCTTCACGGGGTCCAGGTGCATCCTGATAGCAGAGCTTCCTGAAGTGCTGTCTACAGAGTTCCCTCCTGTGAGGACTGCACTTTGGTGAGCTGGAATCCTGTCCCCAGTAATGGTCTTCTGCCTTAATTATCGGAAGTCCTTTTCGTTCCTCAGGTTCCAGGGCTGTGGTCATTCTGGGCTCTGTCAGGAGAGATTGAGTCAAAGAGAATCTCTTAGAATCCTGCCTCAGAGACACTCCTAAGGCATAAAAAGTTGTTACCATAGAGAAATTACAAAAATTGCTGTGAACATAAACACATCATAATGAAGCCAAGCCACCAGAAGTCAATCAGAGAAAACAGTCTTATAGGAAGCTGAAAACAACAAAACAAAACAACAGTGACGCAGGGACATGGTTTGAATCTGTGCTCTATTGTGTAACTTGGGAAGTTATTTATTTGGACTAGAACTACAGATCCTCATGTACAATTCTCATGTGTGTTACAGGGTTGATACATAGATTACATGAGAACGTATGCAATGTCTCTGGCATGGCAGCAGGCACTAGTAAGCACTAAATAAACACCAAGTATTATTAACTGCTTTGTTAAAAGGCTCTTCATTCTGTTACTATGAGATGCATGGGCCATTTGTGTCCCCAGGATTCACTGGTTATAGGATATGTGTGCCAACCCTGGAAGGGAATCAGATGCCTCTGCAAAGGAACCCGCAACCAGTGTCCCCCTTCCACCCGTCCTCTCCCAGAAGGTCGGGCCAACTCCTCTCCCGTAGATCTGTTGGGGGACGGAGGGAGGGAGAGGAGTATTACACTCTGCCCGCGACAGGGAGGTGTGGGGAGGGTGTTGCTGCTGACCACAGCTGCGCCTTGTCCCCTTTTCTCCACCTGGGAGCCGGGAGACACTCACCTTACGCGCAGGGAGGAACAGGTGCAATAGCTAGCGTCCTTTGGACAGCCCCGAACAAAGACTAGACTCAAAGACACCAATCAGCGCCCGGCCGCTTCAGCCGGGCACTTCCGGGCCGCTCTAGGAAGCTTCGCCTCTGTGGCAGCTTTAGGGCTTGCCTCCTCAGCCCTAGGCAGTGGAGGACCCGGGTTCTACACCTCGTATTGATGGGATTGCGGGGCCTGCAAGCAAGTCTTATTTCTACTTTTTAAAAATGTTTTCCGGTTTAATTATTAAATAAGTAATATGGATAAGTAATGCATTCACATACATTTATTAAAAAAAGTAAATGTCCCCCAGCGTCTAGTTTGACAGTATTTTTCGTGACTTGTATATCCTTCCATAGATACATTACACCGTTATAGATTGTCTGCGCTTTTTCCCCTCTGCATAAAGAGTAGCATTTCTGTAACTTTCTTATTTTTCTTTTTACCAAGTGATCTTGGTAAAGACTGTACATAACTGTTTCCTTGATCTTGGTCTTTTTAAACAACTGCACAGTATTCAACTGTGTATTATGTGCCGTAATATATTAATAAACTACCCCATTGGTGGCCATGAGGTTGTTTCCAATTTTTCTTTTTCAAACATTGCTGCAATAACTTACCGTGAACTCACATTTTTCATGTGTAAGGATATATCCATAGTCTGCATTTCTAGAAAGGGAGTTACTACAGCATAGAAGAGGGAAATTTGTACTTTTGTTAATGCCAAATCACCAATCATAGAATCTACTAGCAATATTCTTATTTACCTATACTTGTCAACACAGTGTTATAAAATATTTTGATCTTTGCTAAACTGATGGTTGAAAAATGCTCTTAGTTTTTTTCTCCCTCTTCCCGTTTCTTCCACAAATATTGATTTACCTACTATGCCAGGCACTATTGTGGAAGCTGGAACTAATTTTGAGCAAAACAATGCCCTTTCTTTCATGGAATTTATAATCGTGTGTGTGTGTGTATGTGTGTGTGTGGTGGCAAGGCAGGCAATAAACCAAAAAAAAATAGTGTATAGATGGTGAATATTAGTGCTAAGGAGAAAATAAAGGAAATAGGGAATTTGGGGTGAGAATGAAGTGATACAGTTTAAATAGGATATTCATGGAGGACCTGACTAGTAAATTGACATTTGAGCAAAGATTGAGGGAGCTGAGGGAATGGGCCATCAGGGATAAAGATGTTTCAGGGAGAGGGATAACAAATGCAAAAGCCTGGAGTGAGGTGTGTTTTAAGTAATTTGGGCAAAGGAAGGATACTTGTTTTTCTGGAGCTGAGTGAGCAAAAGAGCATTGGGTGGAGAGAGAGTGAGAACCTTCGGTGAGTGCAAGGGTATTTTTACTCTAAAATGATAAAATGCTAAGCTACTGAAAGTTTATTTTTCTTTTCTCTTTTCTTTCCTTTTCCTTTTTTTTAAGTGATGGGTCTCATTCTGTCACCCAGACTGGAGTGCAGTGAGTGGTGTGATCATAGCTCACTGCAGCCTGAAACTCCTGGGCTCAAGTGATCCTCTTGCCTCAGCCTCCTGACTAGCTGGAACTACAGGTGTGAGCTACACAGCATGGCTCATTCGAGATTTCTGAGTAGAGAAGTAACATGATTAAACTTGGGTATTGAAATTATTATTTTGGCTGCTATGTTAACAGTAGACTTGAATGTGAAGGGGTTGGGCAAGGGCAGAAGCAGGGAGACAGGTTGGAAAACTGGACTGGGAAGGGGCTTTTTAAGAATAACGCAAAACCCTAAAGACATAAAACTGAAAAGGCCATGGAGGAAAAGATAAATGAAACTGGTCTTGTAAAATTAAAATATTTGAATGAAAAAAGTAAAAATAAAATATAAATTAAAAGTAAAATATGCTACACATCTAAAAGACACAGCTGATTTTCCTTATATACAAAGACCTTTTATCTTACCAAAAAATAAAAATATGAACAAGCCAATAGAAAAATAGACAAAGTACTTAACCTGCATACATTTATTGTCAGGCCTCTGACAATATGATACAAAGCCATCATAACCCCTGTGACCAGCAAGTATACATCCAGATGACCTGGAGCAACTGCAGAACCACAAAAGATGACATTCCACCATTGTGATTTGTTCCTGCCCCACCCCAACTAATCAATCGACCTTGTGACATTCCCCCCACCCCCGACAATGAGTCTCATGATCTCCCCACCCTGCATCTTGTGACCCCCGCCCCTGCCCACAAGAGATAACCACGTTTAACTGTAATTTCCCACTATCTACCCAAATCCTGTAACACTGCCCCATCCCTATCTCCCTTTGCTGACTCTCCTTTTGGACTCAGCCCACTTGCACCCAAGTGAAATAAACAGCCTTATTGCTCACACAAAGCCTGGTGGACTCTCTTCACACGAACTCAGATGACATTTATAGAACACAAAACTAAGAATAATGAATATGAAAAGATTCACTAATAAGAATTTAAATAAAACAAGAAAGATGTTTAAAAATCTTTCAGATTGCTAAAGACAAACAATTTATAATATTCAGTGTTAGGAAGTGTATGGATATACGGGCATACTTAGTTGTACATTTTTAGAAGGTAAGACTTATTTAGAAGGTGAGAAGTTGTCCATACCCCTTGATTCAAAACTTAGCTTCCTGGATTTATCTATATAGAAATGCTTACTTAAATGTTTGAACGTATGTACAAAGAAGCACTGTTTATTTAAATTGGGAAACTCGAATGCCTAATATTTGGAATTTAAATTTCTATATGTCTATTCATTAAAATACCACCCGGTTTTTAGAAACTAAGAGATGCCAAAGGTATATTGAGTAAAATAAAAAGTTACAAAAGATATGGTATGATTGTTTTTGTGAAAATTATTATCTTAAAAATGTTGGCCAGGCACGGTGGCTCACACCTGTAATCCTAGCACTTTGGGAGGCCAAGGCAGGCAGATCACGAGGTCAAGAGATCGAGACCATCCTGGCCAACATGGTGAAACCCCGTCTCTACTGAGAATACAAAAATTAGCTGGGCGTGGTGGCATGTGCCTGATAGTCCCAGCTACTCAGGAGGCTTAGGCAGGAGAATCACTTGAACCCAGGAGGTGGAAGTTGCAGTAAGCGGAGATCATGCCACCGCACTCCAGCCTGGTGACGGAGTGAGACTCTGTCTCAAGAAAAACAAAATAAAGTAAAATAAATAAATAAATAAATAAATAAAATTCACCGTGAGTATCAGTTGGGGTAATCTTAAGGAGAACTTGCATTTTATACATTGTATATTTCTGGAATATTTCAATTTCTTATGAAGATTTGCTACTGGGATATGGGAAAAGATAATTGTTCTTAAAACCCTATTTATTCTCCACAACCTACAAATTAATGGAGAATTTCATCAATATCTATTTTCCTCCTCTGAAATTCTTTGTTTGACAAGTCAAAGATAAGTAATGAATTCACATAAATTTATTAAAAAGAATAAATGTCCCCAGCATCTAGTTTGACAATTTTTTTTTTTTTTGTGAAATGTATATCCTTCCGTAGATATATACCTTTTGTAGATATATACCTTTCATCTTAAAGGAATTATGCCTTGTAAAAGGGTATAATTCCTTTAAGATGAAAATCAGATTCAAATTCCCTGTGCTTTTAAACAGTAAATATAAGTGAGCAAATAAATTTGTGTGAAACATTTAGAAAGTGTAGATATAAATAATTTTCAAATAAACTTTAGAACACTCTCCACTCTGGAAAGAAAATTTTAGAAAAAGTATAACCCCTGCATTTCTTTCCATTAGAAGTACATGATCAAAAGCCAAAGTCCCTTTTTCCCTTGACTGTGACATAACATGTCCCTCATAGGCAACTGAACAGATAAAAAATCCAGACAATGCTTAGTAATTTCCTGCTTCCCCTTTAGTGCACAGTGTATTATCAGTATATTTTGCTCTCTTTATTTTAAATATCTTACTGAATTAAATTATCTCATCAGGTTTTTAAGCACAAGCCCAGCCTGCTTTCTGGATGACACCTGCCACAGGTCAACCTTCCTGAACTTCCTAAATAGCCCAGAATATTCAAATATGCCCCTGGCTCATCATCCAACTTCGGAGAATTAACTGGCTAGCACCTTGGAGCACCTGCTGTGGTAACGTGAGTGGCTGAACACCAGACAAAAGGAGGATTCCAATCATTGTCGCAGATCTTGTTAAAATCCTGGCTCTATCCTCAGCTTAGGTGTATTCTTCCTGTACTAGGATAAAGCCTCTCTGACGTCTTCATTAGTCTAAGTATATAGTCTGGTATATGACAAGCAGGACCTTCCTCTCCTGCCCCTGTATCTTCCAAAACTACAAAAACAGAAAGCCCCAACCTTCTCACCCCTGCCACACACAAATCCCTACAGTGGACTATTTAAAAAATAACAGTACTTGGTAGATGTATATTCTCACTTGCTTTCGTTATAGAAAAAAGAAAGAAAATAAATGAACTAAGCATCCAACTCAAGGAATTACAAAAAGGAGACAGCCTCCCCTGCCCCCAAGGAAAAAGCTAGAAAAAAATAAAGTAAAAGCAGAAGAAAATTGATTAGAAAATAGAAAATAGAAAAATAGTGACATTAATAAATAAATACAAAAATAAAATCTTTGTTAACAAGCCTATGGTAAATCCAATTGAGAGAAAACATTTAAACATTATAAATCACAAATAGCAGAGGAAAATAGCCTGCTAACATTTTTGAAAATCTCAATGAAATTAGTGATTTTCTGGGAAAAAATATTAGTTCCAAAATTCATTTGAGAAGTGGACAAATCTAAATAAACTAACCCTACCCTAAAGACAATAATTGAAAATGTTATGAAAGAATAATCTCTGGACTCAGATAATTCTGTAGCATTTTAATTTTTCAAAAGCATTTACATGTGTGTGATGAATTCTTTCTAACTTTTCCATTTGGAATATACGAAATTGGAAGAAAAAAGGGGAAATCTAATTACCTAATTACCCAAATACAGTTGAGTTTGTTGTAATTTCCTTTCAATTTTTTAATATTTTAAATATTTTACATAGTTGTGATTATATTATGTAATATATTCAGTGATGAAAAGAACACAAGCACGGCTATGCTGCTTGACTTTTTTTTTTTTTTTTTGAGACGGAGTCTCGCTCTTTCCCAAGGCTGGAGTGCAGTGGCGCTACCTCAGCTCACTGCAGCCTCTTCCTCCCAGGCTCAAGTGATTCTCCTCCCTCAGCCTCCCGAGTAGCTGGGACTATAGGCGCACACCACCATGCCCAGCTAATTTTTGAATTTTTAGTAGAGACAGGGTTTCACCATGTTGGCCAGGATGGTACAATCTCTTGACCTTGTGATCCACCTGCCTCAGCCTCCCAAAGTGCTGGGATTACAGGTGTAAGACACCATGCCCGGCCCGCTACTTGACATTTTAATGTAATAAAAACTTGTCATTTTATTATAAACTTTTCATAAGAATAATTTGTCTATACATTGTTTAAGAAAATATATAGAACCTAAAAGAAGAATTGGAAAGTTTACATTAAATATATAAGGTGCTTGGTACAATGTCTGAACCACAGTAAGTGCTCAACAAATGGCAGCTACTATTGCTATACTTTATAAGGGCTTTTCCTTTTGCATGTATCATTTATTTAATTCAGAATGAGTATTATTATCTCAGAAAATACTGTTGCAGGGTGGAGAGGGGGAATAGACAAACTTCTTCCCACAAAGGAGCACTCTGGATGCCTCTGGAGAAGCCAAGCATATATTTTTGCTCCTCAGGAGAACCTTTTTTGCTGAAGTGGCATCTAGGCTGAGCAGGATTCAACAAATTGGGGCCTAGAGTGGTAGACAGGAGAGGTATCCTGTGTCAACACTCAGAGACTAACACAGGGCAAGGATCCTGAGTGGCCCTCAAGGAATAGTAGTAAATTTAGATTTGGGTTAGGATCCTTCATATAAGGCATTTGGCTTACATGGCTTGGAAATAAAAGGTTGATTATTACTCTGAAGTCAGTGATAAAAAGAACATAAAGTACTCCTACCTCCAGAGACCTTCAGCTTCCATCTCACATTTCTCTAAAGGTTGCTGCGTTCTCCCCTACTATACTTTCACTAGCTTGGCTTCCATTTCCTCTTTTTAGTTTGTTTTTGTCATGTCCTTGTCCTTTTTAACCACTTTTTCCCTTCCCCCCTCCTAATTTCTCTTCACTTTCCTTTGCTCATAGAGTTTATTCCCATCCTTCCCTTATTCTTCGCTGCTTTTTTCAGCCTACCTCTCCATTTTCCCACTTTGGCCCCATTCTACCGTTTTTCCCACAACTGCTCCTAATACTAAATACTTCAAATGTAAATGATTCTCTCCTCAGTTTAATACCTGCTTTTGGCCCAGTGTTTTTTCACTATTACACTTAATGTTGACCCCCTTCATGTGTTTTTTATCTTACCCAAAGAACTAGTCTTTAAGGAGTCTCCTAGAAGCTATTATAGTTGACTTCCCATAGATTACCTACAAATTCTATCCAAATAAGATTTCGAAGTGGCTTTCCTCTAAGTTCAGGTGATCAAAGAATATATTTAAAATTTTTAATCTAAATCTTCAGATTTGTTAGCAGAAAACCTATTCTTCATAGAAAAATTTAATTGGAAGGCTAATATATAAAACTAATGAAAGTGAAGCTGTTTGGGTGGTAAAGCATCTACAGTCCTTGAAGCCTCACTAAGAAATCCTTAGGGCACACAGTTTAAATGGGTGAATGAAGGGGACAGTGAAGGGGTGGCCTGCCCCTCCACACCTGTGGGTGTTTCTCCTTAGGGGGAACCAGAGACTTGAGAAAAGAAATGAGACACAGAGACAAAGTATAGAGAAAGAAAAAGTGGGCCCAGGGGACCGGCGCTCAGCTTACAGAGGACCCACGGCCAGCCCAGTCTCTGAGTTCCCTTAGTATTTATTGATAATTATCTTTACCATCTTAAAGATAAGGGAGTGGCAGGACAATAGGATCATTTTAGGGAGAAAATTAGCAGTAAGACATATGGATAAAGATCTCTGTGACATGAATAAGTTCAAAAGAAAATACTGTGCCTTGGTACACATATGCAAACATCTCCATAAACCTTTTAGCAGCATTGCGCCAGCGAGTCCCACCTTATGCCTTAAGGCGGTTTTCTCCTATCTCAGTAAACAGAGCACACACCGAGATGTTTCATTGCCTAGGGACGGGCAGGATTTTTAACCAGCAAGCTGCCTTCAGGCACTTGTTTAACAAAGACACATCCTGCACAGCCCAAAAGCCATTAAACCTTGAGTCACCACAGCACATGTCTCTTGCAAGGTCAAGGTTGGGGGTAGGGTCACAGATTAACAGCATCTCAAATACAGAACAAAATGGAGTCTCTTAATGTCTACTTCTTTCTATATAGACACAGTAAGAGGCTGATCTCTCTTTTCCCCACAGGACAGTATAAAGCAACAGAAGCTGTGTGGCAGTGAGGACCGTGTCCAACTGGAGAGTAGAATGAATTTGAATGAATTATTAGAATGAATTATTATTTACACAGGTAGGATGGTTCAGTGAGGGTAAAACAAGATTCGTCACGCAAATTCCCAGTAACCTTTCACATCTTAAAGATGGCAAACAGTCCAAATGGGCTGTATTTGGCCTGCACAGGCATTTCCCCACCCAATGCAGTATTTTTAGTACTTTGTGTTCTAGGTGAGAGTAGAATGAATCAGCTCGTCAACTGCTGCCATGTGGGAATGTGGTGTCTAATAATGTAGTCACGTCATGCATTTTTGTAAAAGTATCTGGAAAGTTAGATTTTATGTGAAATCTCCAGATTCTTAAATAATGGCAATAGTTTTAAATATTTTTAAAAATACTGCATTGGGAGGAAATGCCTATGCAGGCCAAATACAGCCCACTTGGACTGTTTGCCTTCTCTAAGATGTGAAAGGTTACTGGGAATTGGTATGATGAATCTTGTTTTACCCTCACTGAACCATCCTACCTGTGTAAATAATAATTCACTCTAATATTACAAAATGGCTTTTGTATTTCACAATGCTTTTAGGGTAAGTAAGTAAAAAGCTATAGTATTTTATCAAGTTAAAAAAATACAGGGCTTTTTTATGTAGATCAGATGTTCTAATTTCACACTCTAGAGAAGATTATTACTCCAACTTCAAAGAAAGCAAATAGAAGAGGAGAAAAAGGGAAGGGGAAAGAGAACAGTAGTAATTGCTAAAACCTCCAGTATATGTCTAATAGAATTTTTAGATTTCCTGAGCCACTTGCTTTAGAGACATTTTGAGAGTATGGAATAAGCCCCTGCAGAGTCCCAGTTTATCAGGGGATGTGCCTAATGGCAGAGAATCAGAAAGCCTTGTTTAGCAAGCCTGCAGGTGCTTGCCCATTTCAGCCTTCACATATATTTTCTTTCCTTTTTTCTGGGACAGAGTCTTGCTCTATTGTTCATGCTGGAGTATGGTGGTGTAATTATAGCTCATTGCTGCCTTGAACTCCTGAGCTCAAGCAGTCCTCCTGCCTCAGACTCCTGAGTAGCTGGAACTACAGGCATGCACCACTATGTCCAGCTAATTTTTAAATTTTTTGTATGTTGTATGTAATTTTTTGTTATATGTAATTTTTCTATGTTGCCCAGGCTGGTCTTGAACTCCTGGTCTCAAGTGATCCCCCACCTTCACCTCCCAAACTACTGGGATTACACGCCTGAGCCACCATGCCTGGCTGTATTTTTAAATGACTGCTGAAATTGCAATAGTGATTGCAGAGTTCCCTACAAGACTGTATTGGTGGCATCTTTTTCTAGTTGGGCTTTTTTGATGTTCCACAGGAATGAGCGTAGATGAACAATGTTGCACCACGCTTGACATCACCGGGGATTCTTTTCAGTGTGGATTTGCTGATGTAAAATGAGGTGTAAGCTCCGCTGGAAAAGTTTTCCATATGCACCACATTTGCAGGGCTTTTCTCCAGTATGGGTTCTTCGGTGTCCCAAAAGATGTGAGCTGTTACTGAAAGCTTTCCCACACACATCACACTCATAGGGCTTCTCTCTACCATGGATTCGCTGGTGTCTAACAAGAGCTGAACTGTATCTGAAGGCCTTTCCATGCTTGTCCCATTCATATGGTTTCTCTCCACTGTGGATTTTCTTGTGACAGAAGAGGCCCAAGCACTAGCTAAAGCTTTTCCCTCACTCACTACACTGCTATGGCTTCTCTTCAGTATAAACTCTGATGTTGTCTCAGATATGAGCTCAGAGAGGATTTCCCACAATCATTACACTGGTATGGTTTCTCTTCTGTGTGAGTTCTCTGGTGTCAAATAACATCTGAGCTGTCATGAAAAACTTTCCCACACTCACTACATTGGAAATGTTTCTCCTGTGTGGGTCCTTCAATGCTGAATAAGATATGAACTGTAATAAAAGACTTTCACACTCATCACACTGATAGGGTTTTATTTGGCTAAACTAAAATTTACCGATGGTCAGTAAGTTGTGAGCTCTGAGTAAAAGTTTTGATACATACATTACATACATGAACAGCGTGTCTTACGGTACAGATTCTTTTATGTCTAATGAGGCTTGAGTTTTGAGTGAATGTTTTCCCACATTCATCACACTTATATTTTCTCTCAGTTGATTGTGTTTCTCTGATATACTACTTTGCTTTTTTTTTTTTTTTTTAAAGACGGAGTCTCGCTCTGTCGCCCAGGCTGGAGTGCAGTGGCGCGATCTCAGTTCACTGCAACCTCCAGCTCCTAGGTTCAAGTGATTCTCCTCTCAGCCTCCCAAGTAGCTAGGATTACAGGCTTGCACCACCACACCTGGCTAATTTTTGTATTAGTAGAGACGGGGTTTCACCATGTTGGCCAGGCTGATCTCAAACTCCTGACCTCAGGTGATCCGCCCATCTCTGCCTGGAGTGGTGGGATTACAAGCCACTGCGCTCGGCTCTCTGATATATTTCTGTCCATCCTTCATGTTCTTGGGTTTCTCCTCATTCAGAAGCCTTTCCATTGATTTTGCCAGGCAAATTTTCTTGGGATTCCATATCTACAGTAAGTTCCTGCCCTTGAATCAGTTCTATATTATTGATTCTGATAACATAATCTGAAATAAAAAGTAGAGCATCCAAATGTCACTGGGGTATACAGGAACTAAAATCATATACTAGAAGTAAATGGCTTAAATATACCAACAAAATGGTTTTAAAACATTTGAGGAGGAAATTGGGGGATGGCAATGGAAGAGAGGATGGACAGAACTTTGAAGGCATGATTGAAGAAAAGAATGGAGAAAAGTAGGGAGGAATGATAATCATGATCCAATGAGCAAGCACAGTAAACAACAGAAGAGATCTAAGATAAAAATATGTTCACCAGGAAAGGCCAGAAGTTGAGTAGAGAAAAGTAAAAAGAGAGACAGGAAGTCAACAGTGGCAGGTACCCCGTGAGTGCCATGAAATAGTTCTGTGCAGGTTGCCCTGAAGGCCTCTGGGAATACCGAAAAAGTCAGGGAATCAGAGCACAGGGAAGTATCCCATTTCCCATGTGCAGAACAAACAGATTAGGCACCTTAGACAAAACAAGATGTTATCACGGGAATAGAACAGAAATTACTTTGGTCCCTAAAGACCTCACTACTTTTTTTGTAGAGAACACTGGGGATCTGTCAAGCTTGAAACTGCATTCTGTGGGTCATTTCAGACTTCCCAGGCTAACAGTCACTAATAGAGAGAAGGTTCTTTAACAGACCCTCAACTTGCATCTGTCTTTGCCCAGGGGATCCATGTTCCTATAATTCCTCTGCCTATATTTTCTGGAGAGGTTCCTCTGAGCAGGGTCTCAATACCCTCATTTCTTCAGGGCAGGAGATGTGGCCATATCCTCAGTAATCTATAGTTTTTGAAAACATGAGATTTTCATACCCAAGGCATATTTGCTTGAACTTAATCCTATTTTTAGGACCCAGAGTAAAGGGGAGAATTTGTAACTACATAGGAAGAACACAGAGAAAAGCAGTGTTTTGAGTGGATAAGGAACATTAAATGGAAAAAAAAAAATCATGAAGACAGCTGAAGCACTAGGACACGGACAAGTCACAGCTAACTCTAGGCAGAGGCAGTGGGATTCATTGTGCTAAAATGTGTTGACTAAACAGACTCGGATGAAGAAGAGAAGGAGCCATGGTGAGACAGTGAATTCAAATCTTTGAGAATGTGGATGAGGAATAAAGTTCACTAAGCAATCTGTCTGAGAAAAATGACTCTCATCTGGGTCTTGGAACTTCTGTGAAGGGCAGGAACAAGGGATGAGGCAGAGCTGAGAAAGCACATTGCCAACAGTGAGATCAACCTTCTCTGGGGGCCTCGTTTTACACCAGAGCCTGCAATAATCTCACCATACCAGCTTGCCACACTGCTTAAAAACCCCTCACTGTTAGTGGCTATTTAAGGTTATCTTAAAGTCTTTGGGTACTTTAAAACTTTATGTTACAGCTACCTGTCTTGGTCCATTTTGTGCTGCTATAACAGAATACATAGACGAGGTAATTTATAAAGAACAGAAATTTATTTCCTGACTTCTGGAGGCTCGAAGGTCCAAGATCAAGATGCTGACATCTGGTGAGGGCCTTCCTGCAGTGTCATCCTAGTCAGAAGATGGAGGGGAAGAGAGAGAAAGAAAAGGGGAAAGAGGTGTTGGAGGAAAAAACACACCAAACTCATCCTTTTATTAGGAACCTACTCCCATGATAACTAACCCACTCCCACAATAAAGACATTAATCTTTTCATGAGGGCAGAGCCCTCATAACCTAGTCACCTCCTGAATATCTCACCTCTCAACACTGTTGCACTGGGGATTGAGTTTCCAGCATGTGAACTCTGGGGGACAGGTTCAAACCATAGGGCTACCTGAAATATATCTGTGTGCAGAATCTGAAAGCAAATTTCACAGATACACATTTATAAAAGAACATAGTCTTTTAGAACCATTAGCAGATAAAAAAGTGACTATCATAGATGGCATCCAAAAGACTACTACAGATATAGTAACTAAAATCCATATTAGCATCAGAAGAAAATATATGGATTATTATAAAAAAGAAGCACAACATAGAAACTCAATTAGTAACTGAATAAAAGAGGTTGAGGAAAATGGTGTATTTCCAGTCAAGATGGCACAGTGAGTTTGAAGGGGTGGCCTGCCCCTCCACACCTGTGGGCGTTTCTCGTTAGGTGGAACAAGAGACTTGAGAAAAGAAATGAGACACAGAGACCAAGTATAGAGAAAGAAAAAGTGGGCCCAGGGGACCAGCGCTCAGCATACAGAGGACCCACACGGGCCCCAGTCTCTGAGTTCCCTTAGTATTTATTGATAATTATCTTTACTATCTTAGAAAAAGGGAAGTGGCAGGATAATAGGATCATTGTAGGGAGGTGGTCAGCAGTAAGACGTATGAATAAAGATCTCTGTGACATAAGTTTAAGGAAAAATGCTGTGCCTTGATAAGCATATGCAAACATCTTCATAAACCTTTTTAGTGCATAAAGAGCGGCATTGCGCTAGCAAGTCCCACATTTCGCCCTAAGGCAGTTTTCTTTCTCAGTAAACACAACATACAATCAGGTTTTACACCGAGATGTTCCATTGCTCAGGGACGGGCAGGAGAGAGATGCTTTTCTCTATCTCAACCGCCAAGAGGCCTTCTTTCCTCTTGTACTAGTCCTCCTCAGCACAGACCCTTCACGGGTGTCAGGCTGGGGGACTATCAGGTCTTTCCCTTCCCACGAGGCCATATTTCAGACTATCACATGGGGAGAAACCGTGGACAATACCTAGCTTTCCTAGGCAGAGGTCCCTGCCACCTTTGGCAGTATATGTGTCCCTGGGTACTTGAGATTAAGAGAATGGTGATGACTTTTAACCAGCAAGCTGCCTTCAGGCACTTGTTTAACAAAGCACACCCTGCACAGGCCAAAATCCTTTAAACCTTGAGTCACGACAGCACATGTCTCTTGCAAGGACAAGGTTGGGGGTAGGGTCACAGATTAACAGCATCTCAAACACAGAACAAAATGGAGTCTCTTACGTCTACTTCTTTCTATATAGACACAGTAACAGGCTGATCTCTCTTTCTTTTCCCCACAGAATTCATACTTCACCTCCAAATACAAAAAGTAATAGATAAAAATTAAAAATCTGTAAACACATCTGTGCTAAAAAAAAAAAAAAAGGAAAAGGAAAAAAACCCAACAAGATAAACATTTCTGTGTACCAGAAAGGAAGCAAAAACACAGAATGGTGGCTATAGCTGAAGCTCTGGGCCTGCTGGGCTCCTGGTCTTAAAAAATGACTGAAGTCTTGTCACCAGGGGAACCTGGAGAACTACAAGTGCTCCATGAGAGGAGGGACTGGCACCATCACACTGCATGGTGCCAAAGGCTAGGTGGAACAGACAGGCACCCACATACACAAGTACCTTAACATGCACAGAGCAAGACAGTACCCTGTGGCCAAGAACCATGTGAAGCCATCTGGAAGCCTGTGACTACGTTGATGATATTTGTGATATCACATGGAACAGGAGTCCTAAAATATCACTGTATAAAACCTCGTTCTGGAGGACGAGGTGCAGGTAAAGGTACAACAGAATTGGTAAACAAATAAGAAGAGAAAGTAAATAGGCCAGAACTCCAAATGAGGCTAGAAATAGAAATTTCAAAACGAATGAATTGAATGCTAAGAAAGATGGTGACAAAATCACCAACTGGAAGATGAATTCAATCCAGATGAAATTACTTTCATCAAACATCCTGATGAAATTAATAGATTAATGATATGGGGAAAAAAGATAAATAACATACCATCCATGGCAAATAAACATAAATTTATGAAACGAAATAAGCAGAACAAGGATAATTGCTATGAAAACTGAATAGAAATTTTAGAAGTAATAGTTTTTGAAATAAAATCTTCAGTGGAATGGATAAGCTGAAGACAGTCAAAGGGAGAATAAACTGGAAGATAGTAGAAGAGGAATCCACTAGGATGTACCACAGAGACAAAGACATAAAACGTGAAAAAGCAGTTAAGTGGAATCGATGATTGGTAAGTGGTTTTAATGAGTACATGTTGGAAGCCCCAGCAGACGATAATGTAAGGAATAAAAAAGATGCTTATTTAAGGAACTCATAGCTGAGAATTCCCCAGATTGAAGAAAAACATGGGTATTGGAGCAAAAGTGTGCATTTATAGGCCAAGCAAGCTGAACAAAGATAAAACCGTACTGGACATACTTAGTGAAACTCAGAGCATAAAAGTTAAGAGTAAATTTAAAAAGCTACTAAAGAGAAAAAATGGAATCTTTTTTTTTTTTTTAAAAGGCAGACTACTAGTAGCTTTTTGCTAGCAAACAATAGAAGCTAGAAGAGAGTAAAGTATTAATAGTATCTTCAAAATGCTAAGGGAAAAAAAATGTCAGTTTAGAATTTTATCCCAGCTACATGATTTCAAAGGAAGGGTAAAATAAGAGAACTTTCAAACATGCAAAAGCTCAGTCTACCACCCAAAGAACCTCACTAAAATAATTTTTTTTTTTTTTTTTTTTGAGACAGAGTCTCACTCTGTCGCCCGGGCTGGAGTGCAGTGGCACAATCTCAGCTCACTGCAAGCTCTACCTCCCAGGTTTACACCATTCTCCTGCCTCAGCCTCCTGTGTAGCTGGGACTACAGGCGCCCGCCACCTCGCCCGGCTAGTTTTTTGTATTTTTTAGTGGAGACGGGGTTTCACCGTGTTAGCCAGGATGGTCTTGATCTCCTGACCTCGTGATCCGCCCGTCTTGGCCTCCAAAGTGCTGGGATTACAGGCTTGAGCCACCACGCCCGGCTAAAATAATTTTTAAAGGATAGACTTCAACAAGAGTGAACCCAGAGGAAAGGTGTTAGTATACAAGAATGGTGACCTCGGAAATTGATAAAAATTATCAAAAAATTTAATTTACTATTAAAGAACTCATCTGTTGAGCATACAAGCCCTTCATGATCCTAGAACTGGGATTCTTGACCCTAGCTACACCTGGAGAGTTAAGAAAAAGCAAGCCCATGCCTGGGCCCCACTGTAGTCCAAAGAAAATCCACTTTCTGAGGGTGAGGCCCAGCCACTGATAAATTTTTAAAGTCATCCAGATGCACAATCACATGACTCTGATGTGAGACTGCCCTGCCTACCTTTCCAGTTTCATTTTCCTAACTCTTCACCTCTCTCATTTTTACATTCCATCTCTACTATAGAGTTAAGAACATGGGCTCTGGAGACAGGCTATTTAAATTCTACATCTGCTATCTATTAATATGGCAGTCTAATACCATTTTAGGATAAATCTGATAGACCTATCTACCTAGAGCCTCTAAGGGCAGCAGTGATTTGCAGGCCAGAGTGAGCACTCATGTCCATAATTTATAAAAATTTCTAAATTATGAACAATAGTTTTATTATTAATTAAATTAATTGTAATTAATTTAAATCTTCATGAAAAGGATCATTTGTGTTCACCCTACTCCAAGAATATGTTATACATCTTAGTAAGATGACCATTAAATAATAAAGTTTGACCAACAAATGGCAAGCTTCAGTTATTTAGGGAAACCCTAGCATGTAGAACACCTTATTTTCTAATAATGCTCTTACTAGAAAATTTGGAAAACATGCATTTCACAATGATACCAGAATGAACAAACATACCCCTATAGGTAAGATGTATCCTACAGTCATTAAAAGTCCTCCCTAGGTATAATGAGGAAAACCATTATGAAGAAAACATAGCTCATATTTTTTAGATGACACTAGTTCCAAAAATTATGTTCTTCATTTCCATTGGGAAAGTGAGCATCATTTCCACCCATCAGACATAGGAAGATTCCAACCCTGATACCTGGATCCTTACTGAAGCCAGGAGAGGTGTCAGAAAGAGCCATTCTGTCCTCTTTCCAGTATGCTCTGGAGCTTTAGGACAAGTGATCTAGCTAAAACTCTCGCTCCCTCTCCATCCACCACCTGAAGCTGCGCTACTGTTGGCCCTCATAATGTTGAGTTGCAACTATAGCAACAGTCTTTAAAGTGGTCCTTTTTCTCCTCCCTCTGCAATACAGCTTATATCTAGTTTATAGGGCACATGTTAGTTCCTGCTTGTATAGTTGGTTTTCACACTGCTATAAAGATTGAGACTGGGTAATTTATAAACAAAAGAGGCTTAATTGACTCAGTTCTGCCTGCCTGGGAAGGCCTCAGGAAACTTACAATCATGGCGGAAGGTTAAGGAGAAGCATTGTGGAAGGTTCAGGAGAAGCAAGTACCTTCTTCACAAGGTGGCAGGAAAGAGAAAGTGCACAGGGAAAACTGCCACTTTTAAAACCATCAGATCTCATGAGAACTCCCTCACTATCACGAGAACAGCATGGGGGAAACTGCCACCATGATCCAGTCATCTACCACCAGGTTTCTCCCTGGACACATGGGATTACAATTCGAGATGAGATTTGGGTGGGGACACAGAGCCATACCAACTGCTCAAATTAACCCCCATCTCAAGAAGAAAAGAAAAATAGGCTGTCTACAATTTTGTTCCAGACCACCTAGTTAGCATTATTCCTCTATTGGCTACTCTGTCTCAGCCAAACTGATACACTCACATCCTCTTATCATTGTTTGTACTTTTCCACAGTATTCCTCTGCTTAGACTTCATCATTCACCTTTACTGAGCATTTTCTACATATCAGTTGCAGGGGATACACAAGAACTTCAGACAAGTGAAGCAGTTAATACAGTATGCTAATGCTATGACAGAAGTATGCATAAGATGCATCATATAACTCAAACATGTGGGGGGTATCAAGAAAGGCTTCCTAAAGAAGGTGACAACTGAGTTGAATCTTGAAGAATAGCTATGAATTGGGTTGGCAGAACAATGGAGAAGGTTTGGTCAGAGGTGGTATTTTACAAGACTAGCTCAACAAGGTGGAGGTGTGTGTGTACATGTGAGTATGTGGCAGTGGGGTGGAAAAATGTTGGCCATATTTGCAAAAAACTAAAATGTACCATGGGTCCGATGCAAAAATCTGAAATGTACCATGGGTCTGATGGGACAGGGAAAGAAACATTGAGAGGAAAAAAGGGATGAATGACTGTAAGTCTTAATGTGACAGAAGAAGATAATAGAGGGACAGAGAGCTAGAAGAGGGGTAAGTATGAGGAACATCGTTCCTGATACTGTCTGCCCAGTGAAATGTTACCAGTTCTTTATGATCCAGTTCAAATTCCAATCATTCCACTAACATTACCATCAGGGCCTGAAAAGACAGATTTCTCCCTTCTCAGAACTGTTATCTCTTATTTGGCAATCATTCATTGCCTCAAATGAGGCAATCTTTTTATTGGTACCCAACTCCTTTAGGGCAGGGACCCTCATAGAAACCAGAGCTAGGTTTTACACACTGTGAAAGCTAAATATTTAGTGAAGTTTTGGTGGGGGGACTGGAGTCTCACTGTGTTGCCCAGGTTGGTCTCAGACACTTGGACTCAAGCGATCTTCCTTCCTCAGCCTGCTGAGTAGCTGACATTTTCTTTCTTCTTAACAGGAGCCACGAAGCTCTCATGTCCTGGTCCCTGACCACCTCTTCTCTGGGGCTCTGCCTCCATGCTGCAGTCACACTGGTTTTCTTTCAATTCCTCAAACCCACCAATTTCTTTCCCACTCCAGTTTTTGCACATGCTCTTTTGGTCTGGAATGCTTTCCTTTCTATTATTCACTTAGCTAATTTCTACACCACCTTTAAGATTCAGCTCCCATATTACTTCCTCAAAGAGGCGTTCCCTGACTACCCTCTCTCCCCATATACAATCTGTCACAGTGTATTTATTTGTGTGTTTAGTACCTCTGTCACAAGACTGTCTCCATGAAAGCAAAGATCATGTCTGCTTTGTTCACTATTCCTAGAGCCTTGCACAGTGCCTAGCACATAAAAAGTAAATATATATTTGCCAAATGATGGATGATTCTAAGGTCTCCAGGGGAGCCATATGACCCAAGTGTCAACACTAACCACAATCCTTTTGCTGTTGAGAGTCCTGAGAGTCACTTTTAAGCTGAGTCTCCACGGAAGGATTGAGAGGCACTGAAGTCTCAGAAAGCACTTCCTGACCAGGTGCAGTGGCTCACGCCTGTAATCCCAGCACTTTGGGAGGCCGAGGCAGGTGGATCATTTGAGGTCAGGGGTTCAAGACCAGACTGACCAACATGGCGAAACCTCGTCTCTACTGAAAGTACAAAAAAATTAGCTGGGCATGGTGGCATGTGCCTGTAGTCCCAGCTACTCGGGAGGCTGAGGCAGGAGAATTGCTTGAACCTGGGAGGCGGAGGTTGCAGTGAGCCAAGATCGTGCCACCGCATTCCAGGCTGGGCGACAAAGTGAGACTCTGTCTCAAAAAAAAAAAAAGAAAAGAAAAAGAAAAAAAGAAAGCACTTCCTGCACATGGACCTGGGCTGAAACCTGAGGACTAGCAGGCTCACTTGGGCATCTGAAGGGGCGACAGTGTACATGATCCCCAGAGATCCCACAAAGGACCAGCTTGGATACCCTCTCCAGGCTGTTCTACCCAAGTGTATAGGACCCTTTCTTAACTCCAGCAAAGCCACTGCCTCCTCTCCATTCTTTGGATGATGCTCATACATCCAGGCCAGGAGCTCCATGGGCAGAATGGCCAGGAACTGCTCAAGCACCAAGTCTAACATCTGCTCCTTGGTGTGCATCTCAGGCCTTAACCACTCACAGCAGAGCATCCAGAGCTGGCTCAAGGCCTCACAGGGCCCAGGAGTCTCCTTGTATCAGAACTGTCAGAAGTGGTGGCAGAATAACTCCTGTTTGTTTGGGCTACTCCTTTTTGGGCTGGATCCCTGCTCCATGGCAAGGCTTTCTTTGTTGTTTACTTCAAAGAGCTGCTTTGTCTCTTCAGGAGCCCATGAAAGGGACACAGTGGGCATTCTAGCTCCAATGGGCTAAGAGGATTGCTGCTGTAAGTGTTATGTTAAGACACACTCCTAAGGTAACAGAAACTATAGTTCAAAAAATAAAAGTGTAAAGCAGTTCAAACCTTTTCTCAAATAGAAGGAATGTTTGTCAAGAAACAGCAGTTTTCACAGTCCTGAGAAAATTTTTGGATGCTTGTTTCCCAAAAGTAACAACAAAACAATGTTGGTAAGGCAAAATGAAGTTTATTCTTGTGGGTGATAAAAAGCACTACCTTGACAGAGTCCTAGTAGCATCTCTGAGGGAGGAAGGCAAAGTCAGGATATTTACAAGATTTGAAAGGTTTAATGCTGATCTTTCAAAGCAGAATTAGGACTGGGCAAGGATGGTGATACAATAATTTAAGGTTGATGGACACATTCATTAAGATGAAGGTTTTGAGGTGAGGGTTTCAAAAAGTCTGGATGCTAATTATTTAAAGTTGAAGAATGTGATGTTCATTTAAATAGATTTTTTGAGGGGGAAGTTCTTGAAACAAAAATATTTGCAATTTTTATCTCCTACAGCAATAATGTCCTGGAATACTAAAGTCATGTTGATAAAGACAGTACAATAGTAGTATCACATTAGTAAAGACAGTTGAATAGTAAAATTATGCCAACGTAGTTAGGAGGCTGTGTGGGTATAGGCATTTCCAATTTTCCAAGTAATAACTGATTTAGGCAGGGCCTATCTGTTACCCAGGATTAACATGGTGGGCAGTGGTTAAGGGCATGGGCTGAGAATTCCAAAAGTCCTGGGCTCGAATCTTGTCACATTCTCTTATGTGTAGTGGCCTAATCTCTCTAAATTTCTATTCCCCTTCCGCTGTTAAAAACAAACTTCTAATTTTGTTTGTAACTTTTTATTTTGAACTAATTTTAAACTTAGAGAAAATTTCCAAAAAGGTATAGAATAGTCCCTATATCCTTCACCCAGCTTCCTATTATATTAACATCTTACATAACCATAGCACAATTGCAAGGCCAAAAAATAGTATTGGTACAATGTGGTTAAACCACAGACCTGATAATATAGGGTTGTTTTAGAAAAATTACAAAAAGCATTAGATGCAGTGCCTGGAAAGCATTAGACTCAGTGCCTAGCACTTAGTAAGACCTCAGTAAAGGACTGCAGTTATCGCTGACCTGGTCATCCAGGGGCTGGCAGGGGAGTCCACACCTGGTGCTCAGGGACACTTCTCTGTTTTTTGGCACAGAACTTAGGACCACGCAATAAGGCCCTCTACTGCCTTCTCTGTGCTTAACTTCTGTTACCCAATCGGCATCTTTGAAAGATATCTTCACTTCCTGGGCTCTAAGGATTAATTCAGGGGCTTCTGGAGCAGGTTTGGAGAAAGGCTGTTTCAGGAATCATTCAAGATAAAGGACATGGAAGCGGGTTCTACAGGTTGCCTTCCACTAGTTTAGATCTTTGAAAGAATAAGGCAAAATACATGTTAACCAACGAGACTGCAAACACCTTCCCTGTTTACTCTGTAACATAAACGAAATGGCAGATCATCAGTGGACAACCATAACGAGCCTCGGACTCAACAAGATCTGGCTATGTTCCTTAAGCCATCAGGGCCTGACAGATCCCAAAAAAATTCCAGTAATCGGCGGTCACGTTGGAGAAAAGGGTGGTCCGCACAGACCGACCAGGTCGGCGTCTGTGAACCAGAGTCGGACTTCGCAACGTCTGGGGAAACGTCTGGGCCGCGTGGGGAGCTGGGCTCCGGTTAGCTAGGGCAACCCGGCGGTGCCAGTGCCGGGAAGCCCACCAGTCCGCCCCGTGCAGTGTCTCCGGACGGCGCTTCCAGCGAGGGGATGAGCAAACACGGGGCTCCTCCCGCCTGCACCTGGCTGAGCTGGGAGACTCCGGCGGCGGCGTCCTGCTCTCTTCCCGCCAGTCCTACTACCTGGGCCGAGTGGCCGCTGCAGCCCAGCTCTAACTAGCTCTTCTGCGCCCTGCCTGGCCGCCGGCGGAAGTGCGTTTGCGAACCCCTTCCGACCTTGCGCCCCAGCTTCCAGAGGCTTCAAAGAGGTGCGCACCGTTTGAGGTCCCCAGTGCGCGCCGCGGAGTCTCTAAATGGGGTCACTTAGGCATGGGGTTTTGTTTCACAACTTGTCTCATCCCAAACAAAGGATTTGAGTGCCAGTTCTGCAGCGATGAGTCCGTCAGTACTCCCCGCTCGCTCGGGTCGGCAGGCGGGAACCTCCCCCACTTCATCCCTGTCCACATACCTGGAATTTCAGTTTTCTCACAAAAGTACACTTTTCCCAATCACTGTAACCATAAATGGCTCAAAATAAAAATGAAGTCTTTCTTGACTCTGGAAAACAAAACGAAAAAAGAATCAGAATTGTTTCAAACAAAATGTCATAAAAGATCACTGTAGTCTTCTATCAGATTAGGCCTATGTTATTAATTCTTGTTCTGCTTGATGTTGGGTTTGTAATCTTCATGAATCCATCAGTTTTTGTTTTTGTTTTTGTTCTTTTTTTAAGAGTTCTGGAAGTTTTTAGTTAGTCCAGTGGTGTGATTTCCAAAGTTATCGGAGACCTGCATTCAAGAGTACTTGGCAGTGTCCTTTCCATGAATTTCCTTGAAGAAAAATAAAATTTTAGACTGTAGCGAATTGTACATCACTTTTTGAGAAGTAAAGAAAGACAATAATTGTCTGGGGATGACAAAAGGCTTAGAGTAGCCATGGTTAAACACACAGTTAACAAGAAAATTTGGTTACTTCTGTGGCCTACAAAATTTGCCATAATCATAATTATGACTGATAACAAAGACACGTCAGAATTTAGGAATATACGATTTTGGAACACATGTTAAAAACATTTATACAGATGTGACTGAAAGTTTTGGGGTTTTTTTTTTTTTTTTTTTTTTTGCCTTTTCCCACATCTTCTAGTCAATGAAAGTTAAATGCCATTTCTTCTTTGACAATGCTTCCTGTGTGATTTTAACATGCCAAATAAGCCTAATATGTTTCTCTTGACCTATCAGACATTCCTTATAGAAAATACTTAATTTTAGAATTTGAAATTTGATTTTGGGAAGTATGCCAAATATCAAAGTCTTAAAACCTTTGATATCAAAAATAAGATCACAAGTCATAATAATCATTTATTTAGCCAAAGTGATAATTGAAGTATTTCAAAAAGCATAAACCTTTACTCTTTGAAAGAGAGGAGATTCAAAACAAGAATCTCTCTCTCTCCTTTTTAAATTTTTAACAGTTTATTCAAAAGATGAACACCAGTCTTATATCTCTTATTAATACTATATTGTTCAAGCAAGACAATGAAATTCTACTTTGTATCAGTGTATTGTTAATATTAAACATAATTTTAATAATACCTTATAAACAGATCCATCTATTCTCATAAGCTTTGACCATGAACTTTTTAAAACCTTTTCCACAAACTTTTTATAACCTTTTACAATTTTTCCTATTCTCTTTTCCCAAATTTCTGTATCCATTCAGTTTATTATTCTTTTTAAGCCTTTCACTTTAAAGCAACCATTTTTAAAAAAATTTTACTTTAAATTCCGGGATACAAGTGCAGAACATGTAGGTTTGTTACATAGATATATGTGTGTCATGGTGGTTTGTGGCACCTGTCAACTCGTCATTTACGTTTTAGGCCTGCATGCATTAGCTATTTGTCCAAATGCTATCCCTCCCCTTGCCTCCACCCCCTGACAAGCCCCCATGTGTAATGCTCCCCTCCCTGTGTCTATGTGTTCTCATTGTTCAACTCCCACTTATGAATGAGAACACGCAGTATTTGTTTTTCTGTTCCTGTGTTAGTTTGCTGAGGATGATGGCTTCCAGTTTCATCCATGTCCCTGCATAAAGGACACGATCTCATTTCTTTTCACGGCTGCATAGTACTCCATGGTGTATATGTGCCACATTTTCTTATCCAGTCTATCATTGATGGACATTTGGGTTGGTTCCATGTCTTTGCTATTGTGAATAGTGTTGCAATAAACAGACGTGTGAATGTGTCTTTATAGTAGAATGATTTATATTCCTTTGGGTATATACCCAGTAATGGGATTGCTGGGTCAATAAGTATTTCTGGTTCTAGATATTTGAAGAGTCACCACACTGTCTTCCACAGTGGTTGAACTAATTTACATTCCCACCAACAGTGTAAAAGTGTTCCTATTTCTCCACAGCCTCACCAGCTTCTGTTGTTTCTTGACTTTTTAATAATCGCCATTTTGACTGGCATGAAATGCTATTTCATTGTAGTTTTGATTTGCATTTCTCTAATGATTAGTGATGTTGAACTTTTTTCCTTATGTTTGTTGGCCACATAAATGTCTTATTTGAGAAGTGTCTGTTCATATCCTTCACCCACTTTTTGATGGGGTTGTTGTTTCCTTGTAAATTTGTTTAAGTTCCTTGTAGATTCTGGATATTAGACCTTTGTCAGATGGGTAGATTGCAAACATTTCTCCCATTCTGTACGTTGCCTGTTCACACTGATGATAGTTTCTTTTGCTGTGCAGAAGCTCTTTAGTTTAATTAGATCCCATTTGTCAATTTTGGCTTTCGTTGCAATTGCTTTTGGAGTTTCGTCATGAAGTCTTTGCTCATGCCCATGTCCTGAATGGTATTGCCTAGGTTTTCTTCTAGGGTTTTTATGGTTTTGGGTTTTACACTTAAGTCTTTAATCCATCTTGAGTTAATTTTTGTATACGGTGTAAGGAAGGGGTCCAGTTCAGTTTTCTGCATATGGCTAGCCAGTTTTCCCAGCACCATTTATGGAATAGGGAATCATTTCCCCCATTGCTTGTTTTTGTCAGGTTTGTCAAAGATCAGATGGTTGTAGATGTGTGGTGTTATTTCTGAGGTCTCTGTTCTGTTCCATTGGTCTATATGTCTGTTTTGCTACCAGTACCATATTGTTTTGGTTACTGTAGCCTTGTAGTATATAGTTTGAAGTTAGGTAGGCATGATGCCTCCAGCTTTGTTCTTTTTGCTTAGGATTGTCTTGGTTATATGGGCTCTTTTATGGTTCTATATTAAATTTAAAGTAGTTTTTTCTAATTATGTGAAGAATGTCAGTGGTAGTTTGATGGGAATAGCATTGAATCTATAAATTACTTTAGGCAGTATGGCCATTTTCACGATATTGATTCTTTTTTTCTATGAGGATGGAATTTTTTCATTTCTTTGTGTCCTCTCTTATTTCCTTGAGCAGTGCTTTATAATTCTCCTTGAAGACATCCTTCACATCCCTTGTCAGCTGTATTCCTAGGTATTTTACTCTGTTTTTAGCAATTGTGAATGGAAGTTCATTCATTATTTCGCTCTCTGTTTATTACTGGTGTATAGGAATGCTTGTGATTTTTGCACATTGATTTTGTATCCTGAGACTTTGCTGAAGTTGCTTATCTGCTTAAGGAGTTTTGGGGCTGAGATGATGGGGTCTTCTAAATATACAATCACGTCATCTGCAAACAGAGACAATTTGACTTCCTCTCTTTTTATATGAATGCCATTTATTTCTTTCTCTTGCCTGATTGCTCTGGCCAGAACTTTCAATACTACGTTGAATAGGAGTGGTGAGAGAGGGCATCCTTGTTTTGTGCCAGTTTTCAAAGTGAATGCTTCCACCTTTTGACCATTTAATATGCTATTGGCTGTGAGTTTGTCATAAATAGCTCTTGTTATTTTGAGATATGTTCCATCAATGCCTAGTTTATTGAGAGTTTTTAACATGAAAAAGATGAATTTTATCCAAGGCCTTTTCTGCATCTATTGAGATGATCATGTGCTTTTTGTCATTGGTTCTGTTTATGTGATGGATTATGTTTATTGATTTATGTATGTTGAACCAGCCTTGCGTCCCAGAGATGAAGCCAACTTGATCATGGTGGATAACCTTTTTGATGTGCTGGTAGATCTGGCTTGCCAATATTTTATTGAGCACTTTCACATCGATGTTAATCAGGGATATTCGGGACTTGAACTCAGCTCTGGATCAAGTGGAGCTGAGAGACATCTACAGAACTCTCTACCCCAAATCAACAGAATATACATTCTTCTTAGTGTCACAGGGCACTTATTCTAAAATCAGCCACATAATTGGAAGTAAAACACTCTAGCAAATGCAAAATAACTGAAATAATAATAGTTTCTCAGACCACATTGCAATCAAATTAGAATTCAAGATTAAAAAACTCACTCAAGGCCGGGCGCGGTGGCTCAAGCCTGTAATCCCAGCACTTTGGGAGGCTGAGACGGGCGGATCACGAGGTCAGGAGATCGAGACCATCCTGGCTAACACGGTGAAACCCCGTCTCTACTAAAAAATACAAAAAACTAGCCGGGCGAGGTGGCGGGCGCCTGTAGTCCCAGCTACTCGGGAGGCTGAGGCAGGAGAATGGTCTAAACCCGGGAGGCGGAGCTTGCAGTGAGCTGAGATCCGGCCACTGCACCCCAGCCTGGGCGACAGAGCAAGACTCTGTCTCAAAAAAAAAAAAAAAAACTCACTCAAAACCACACAACTACATGGAAATTGAACAACTTCCTCCTGAATGAGGTCTGCTGTTAGTGTGATGGGCTTCCCTCTGTAGATAACCTTGACTTTCTCTCTGACTGCCTTTAACATTTTTTCCTTCATTTCTACCTTGGAGAATCTGATGATTTTGTGTCTTGGGGTTGATCTTCTCGTCAGGTATCTTAGTGGTGTTCTCTGTATTTCCTGAATTTGGATGTTGGCCTGTCTTGCTAGGTTGGGGAAGTTCTCCTGGATGATATCCTGAAGTGTATTTTCCAGCTTGGTTCCATTCTCCCTATCTTTTTCAGAAACTCCAATCAATCGTAGGTTTGATCTTTTTACATAGTCCCATGTTTCTCGGAGGTTTTGTTCATTCCTTTTCGTTCTTTTTCTCTAATCTTGTGTGCATGCCTTATTTCAGCAAGAGGGTCTTCAAACTTTGATATCCTTTCTTCTGCTAGGTTGATTTGGCTGTTGATACTTGTGTATGCTTCACAAACTTCTCGTGCTGTGAGCTCCATCAGGTCATTTATGTTTCTGTCTGAATTGGTTATTCTAGTTACCAGTTCCTGTATTTTTTTTGTCATGTTCTTACCTTCTTTGCATTGGGTTAGAACATGCTCTTTTAGCTCAGCAGAGTTTGTTATTAGCCACCTTCTGAAGCCTACTTCTGTCAATTTGTCCATCTCATCCTCTGTCCAGTTCTGTGCCCTTACTGGAGAGGCACTGCAATCATCTGGAAGAGAAGAGCCACTCTGGCCTTTTTGGTTTTCAGCATTTTTTCATTGATTCTTTCTCATCTTCATGAATTTTTCTAGTATCAATCTTTGAGGCTGCTGACCCTTGGATGGGGTTTTTGTGGGGAGTTTTCTTTTTGTTGTTGATGCTGTTGTTGTTGCTTTCTATTTGTTTTTCTTGCAATGGTCAGGTCCTTGTTCTGTAGGGCTGCTGCAGTTTGCTGGGGGTTCACTTCAGGCCCTATTCACCTGGTTCACTGCAGCTTACAGTGAGACCAATGCAGAAGGTGAGTGATTTCTGCCTTTCCAACTGAGGTAACTGGTTCATCTTATTGGGACTGGTTAGACAGTGGGTGCAGCCCACAGAGGGCAAGATGTCACTTGAGGACTCTGGAGAGCACAAAATGGGTGCCTGCTCCTTCCTCTAGGATCTCTGACCTCAAGGGGCACCGAACTGATACCAGTAGGAACACTCCTGTATAGGGTGTCTGACAACCCCTCTTGCAGGGTCTCACTCAGTTGGGTGGCACAGGGAACAGGACCCATTAAACGAAGCATTTTGACTGTCCCTTGGTGGAGGGGGTGTGCTTCTCGGGGGAGAAGCCCACTCGTTTGGTCTGCCTAGATTCCTCAGAACTAGCAGCAGGAAAGTCTACATCTTTTGGTCTGTGGAGACTATAGCCACCCCTCTCCCTAGGGGCTCAGGCCAGCAAGTGATCCTATTGTCTTGGCCTCCCAAAGTGCCAGGATTACAGCTGTAAGCCACTGTGCTGATCCCGAGTAAGCAATTTAAGCAATTTTCATTGTTATGTACCAGATGCAGAGTCCAGGACAAAAGATAGATTTGTGAAGATAATGTCTGGTGAAACTAACCCTTCCTAGCATGTCCAGGAGATACAGCTGAGCCAGGGAGAATATACTTGTTTGGTACTTCCCTGCAGCTATTGGCCGAAGTGCTGTCATCATACATATATTCCCAGGCCTTAACATGGCCACCTGTCTAGATTCCAGAATTTAATGGCTCTAAGACATATGCTCACACACAAATTGAGCAAGTATCAAAGAATATCACAGAAGGAACAGTTTTATGACTTAAAACATTTAGTAGAGATAAGCCTAAACCTGTCTGACCAGCAGACCCAAGCAAAATGTCTGAATTATATTTAATACTGACAATTCTGAAGACATTTTTACTTTACCAACAATGTTTTTCCTAGAGATACGAGCACAAAAGAAAATTTACCAACAACTTTAAAACTAGTTTTATTTAATGAAGATTACTAAAGTCCCATGAACCTGAAAAATATTTGGGCTTATTAATTCATGAGTGCTCAGTTATTTATAAGTCAACTTGGTACCATGTAGATAATATACAAACAGATAGGTATACAGGTATACATAAAAGTAGAGACAAAAACTTTTATAGCATTTTTAAAAATTATTTTATTTTTATTTATTTTTTCTTTTGTTGAGACAAAGTCTCACTCTGTCGCCCAGGCTGGAGTGCAGTGGCATGATCTCGGCTCACTGCAAGCTCCACCTCCTGGGTTCACGCCATTCTCCTTCCTCAGCCTCCCGAGTAGCTGGGACTACAGGCGTCTGTCACTGCGCCTGGCTTTTTTTTGTATTTTTAGTAGAGATGGGTTTCACCATATTAGCCAGGATGGTCTTGATCTCCTGACCTCGTGATCCACCCACCTTGGCCTCCCAAAGTGATGGTATTACAGACATGAGCCACTGCGCCCAGCCTATAGCTTTTATTTTAAAACTTTTCCATGAAGTAGATAAAACTCACTAGTTTAAAAGGACAATTTGTGCCTTTGTAAATGGAAGAAGTTAAAGTTTATCTGTTTCACAAGGCTGAAGCCTTAACTGAGTTTTAGAGAACAAGGTAGCAAGTTTACATCTCAAAGTGAAGAGAAAGAGTTTAAGCTTTCCAAAAGGCCAATTAAGTTTTACATTTTTCTCAGCAAAAGTCATGACAAAGGGATCTGACAAGATGACCCAATAGGAACAGCTCCAGCCTGCAGCTCTCAGCGAGACCAATGTAGAAGGTGGTGATTTCTGCATTTCCAACTGAGATACCCGGTTCATCTCATTGGGACTGGTTAGACAGTGGATGCAGCCTATGGAGGGTGAACAGAAGCAGGGTGAGGCATCGCCTCACCTGGGAATTGGCAAGGGGCAGGGGACCTCCCTCCCCTAACCAAGGGAAACTATGAGGGACTGTGCTATCTGGCCCAGGTACCATGCTTTTCCCATGGTTTTTGCAACCCACAGAACAGGAGATTCTCTCATGTGCCTACACCACCAGGGCCCTGGGTTTCAAGCACAAAACCCAGGTGGCTGTTTGGGCAGACATCGAGCTAGCTGCCGGAGTATTATTTTTCACACCTCAGTGTTGCCTGGAACCTCAGGGAGACAGAACCATTCACTTCCCTGGAAAGGGGGCTGAAGCCAGGGAACCAAGTGGTTTTGCTCAACGGGTCCCACTCCCATGGGGCCCAGCAAGCTAAGAACCACTGGCTTGAAATTCTCACTGCCAGCACATCAGTCTGGAATCAACCTGGGACAATCAAGCTTGGTGGGGGAAGGGGCACCCACCATTACTGAAGCTTTAGTAGGCGGTTTTCCCCTCACAGTATTAAGGAAGCCACCGTGAAGTTCGGATTGGCCTTTCTAGATTCCTCTTCACTGGGCAGGGCATCTCTGAAAGAAAGGCAGCAGCCCCAGTCAGGGGCTTATAGATAAAACTTGCATCTCCCTGGGACAGAGCACCTGGGGGGAAGGCAGCTGTGGGTGCGGCTTCAGCAGACTTAAACATTCCTGCCTGCCGACTCTGAAGAGAGCAGCGGATCTCCCACAGCACTCAAGCTCTGATAAAGGACAGGCTGCCTCCTCAAGTGCATCTCTGACACCCATGCCTCCTGACTTGGAGACACCTCCCAGCAGGGGTCAACAGCCACCTCATACAGGAGCACTCTGGCTGGCATCAGGCAGGTGCCCCTCTGGAATGAAGCTTCCAGAGGAAGGATCAGGCAGCAATCTTTGCTGTTCTGCAGCCTCCACTGGTGACACTCTGGCAAACAGATCTGGAATGGACTTCCAACAAACTCCAGCCAACCTGCAGAAGAGTGCCTGACTATTAGAAGGAAAACTAACAAACAGAAAGCAATAACATCAACTTAAACAAAAAGGACGCCCACCCCAAATCCCCATCCAAAAGTCATCAGCGTCAAAGATCAAAGGTGGATAAATCCATGAAGATGAGGAAAAACCAGCCCCCAAAATGCTGAAAATTCCAAAACCAGAATGCCACTTCTCCTCCAAATGATCACAACTCCTCTCCAGCAAGGGCACAAAACTGGACAGAGAATGAGTTTGATGAACTGACAGAAGTAGGCTTCAGAAGGGGGATAATAACAAACTCCTCTGATCTAAAGGAGCATGTTCTAACCCAATGCAAGCAAGCTAAGAATCTTAATAAAAGGTTACAGGAACTGCTAACTAGAATAACCAGTTTAGAGAAGAACATAAATGACCTGATGGAGCTGAAAAACACAGCATGAGAACTTTGTGAAGCCTACAAGTATCAATAGCCGAATCGATCAAGCAGAAGAAAGGATATCAGAGATTGAAGATCAACTTAATGAAATAAAGCATGAAGACAAGATTAGAGAAAAAAGAATGAAAAAGAATGAACAAAGCCTCCAAGAAATATGGGACTATGTGAAAAGACCAAACCTACGATTGATTGGTATACCTGAAAGTGACAGACAGAATGGAACCAAGTTGGAAAACACATTTCAGAATATCATCCAGGAGGACTTCCCCAACCTAGTAAGATGGGCCATTATTCCAATTCAGGAAATACAGAGAACATGATTAAGATACTTCTCAAGAAGAGCAATCCCAAGACATATAATTATCAGATTCTCCAAGGTTGAAATGAAGGAAAAAATGTTAAGGGCAGCCAGAGAGAAAGGTCAGGTCACCTACAACGGGAAGCCCATCAGACTAACAGTGGATCTCTGCAGAAACCTTACAAGCCAGAACAGAGTGGGCGCCAATATTCAACATTCTTATAAAGAAGAATTTCCAACCCAGAATTTCATATCCAGCCAAACTAAGCTTTATAAGCAAAGGAGAAAAATAGAATCCTTTACAGACAAGCAAATTCTGAGGGATTTTGTCACCACCAGGCCTGCCTTACAAGAGCTCCTGAAGAAAGCACTAAATATGGAAAGGAAAAACCAGTACCAGTCACTGCAAAAACATACCATAATATAAAGACCAATGACACTATGAAGAAACTGCATCAACTAATGTGCAAAATAACCAGCTAGCATCATGATGACAGGATCAAATTCACACATAACAATATTAACCTTAAATGTAAATGGGCTAAATGCCCAATTTAAAAGACACAGACTGGCAAATTGGATAAAGAGTCAAGAGCCATTGGTGTGCTTTATTCAGGAGACTCATCTCATGTGTAGAGACACATGTAGGCTCAAAATAAAGGCATGGAGGAATATTTTCCAAGCAGGAAAAAAAAAAAAAAAAAGCAGGGGTTGTAATCCTAGTCTCCGATAAAACAGACTTTAAACCAACAAAGATCAAAAAAGACAATGAAGGGCATTACATAATGGTAAAGAGATCAATGCAACAAGAAGAGCTAACTATCCTAAATATAAATGCACCCAATATAGGAGCACCCAGATTCATAAAGCAAGTCCTTAGAGACCTACAAAGAGCCTTAGTCTCCCACACGATAATAGTGGGAGACTTTAACGACCCACTGTCAATATTAGACAGATCAATGAGACAGAAAATTAACAAGCATATTCAGGATTTGAACTCAGCTCTAGACCAAGCAGACCTAATAAACATCTACAGAACTCTCCAACCCAAATCAGTAGAATATACATTCTTCTCAATATCACATAGCACTTATTCTAAAATTGACCACATAATTGGAAACAAAACACTTCTCAGCAATTGCAAAATATCAGAAATCATAACAGTCTCTCACACCACAGTGCAATCAAATTAGAACTCAGGATAAAGAAAGTCATTCAAAACCACACAGCTACATGGAAACTGAACAACCTGCTCCTGAATGACTACTGGGTAAATAACGAAATTAAGGCAGAAATAAGTAAGTTCTTTAAAACCATTGAGAACAAAGATAACATACCAGAATCTCTGAGACACAGCTAAGGCAGTGTTTAGAGGAAAATTTATAGCACAAAATGCCCACATCAGAAAGCAGGAAAGACCTAAAATCAACACCCTAACATCACAATTAAAAGAACTAGAGAAGAGCAACCATATTCAAAAGCTAGCAGAAGACAAGAAATAACTAAGATCAGAGCAGAACTGAAGGAGATAGAGACACGAAAAAGCCTTCAAAAAATCAATCAATCCAGGAGCTGATTTTTTGAAAAGATAAAAAAAAAAAAAAGACCACCAGCCAGATTAATAAAGAAGAAAAGAGAGAAGAATCAAATAGACACAATAAAAATGGTGAGGGGGATATCACCACTGGTACCACAGAAATACAAACTACCATCAGAGAATACTAAAAGCACCTTTATGCAAATAAACTAGAAAATCTGGAAGAAATGGATAAATTCCTGGACACATACACCCTCCCAAGACTAAACCAGGAAGAAGTTGAATCCCTGAATAGACCAATAACAAGTTCTGAAATTGAGGCAGCATAATAGCCTACCAACCAAAGAAGCTCAGGACCAGGTGGATTCACAGCTGAATTCTACCAGAGATACAAAGAGGAGATGATCCGATTCCTTCTGAAACTATTCCAAACAATAGAAAAAGAGGGAATCATCCCTAACTCATTTTATGAGGCCAGCATCATCCTGATACCAAAACCTGGCAGAGACACATCAAAAAAAGAAAATTTCAGGTCAATATCCCTGATGATCATCAATGTGAAAATCCTCAATAAAATACTGTCAAACCAAATCCAGCAGCACATCAAAAGCTTATCCAGCACAATCAAGTCAGTTTTATCCCTGGGATGCAAGGCTGGCTCAACATACACAAATCAATAAACGTAATCAATACACAAACAGAACCAATGACAAAAACCACATGATTATCTCAATAGATGTGGAAAAGGCCTTCAATAAAATTCAACACCCCTTCATGCTAAAAACACTCAATATGGTGGATGATGCCCGTAATCCCAGCACTTTGGGAGGCCAACGTGGGTGGATCACGAGGTCTGGAGATTAAGACCATCCTGGCTAACACGGTGAAACCCCGTCTCTACTAAAAATACAAAAATTAGCCTAGCGTGGTGGTGTGCGCCTGTAGTTCCAGCTACTCAGGAGGCTGAGGCAGAAGAATTGCTTGAACCTGGGAGGTGGAGGTTACAGTGAGCTGAGATTGTGCCACTGCACGCCAGCCTGGGTGACAGAGCGAGACTTCATCTCAAAACAAACAAATAAACATGTTCAATAAGCTAGGTATTGATGGAACATATCTCAAAATAATAAGAGCTATTTATATCAGACCCATAGCTAGTATCATACTGAATGGGCAAAAGCTGGAAGCATTCACTTTGAAAACCAGCACAAGGCAAGGATGTCCTCTCTCACCACTCCTATTCAACATAGTATCGGAAGTTCTGGTCAGGGCAATCAGGGAAGAGAAAGAAATAAAGGGTATTCAAATAGGAAGAGAGGACGTCAAATTGTTTCCGTTTGCAGATGACATGATTGTATATTTAGAAAACCCCATCATCTCAGTCCCAAAACTCCTTAAGCAGATAAGCAACTTCAGCAAAGTCTCAGGATACAAAATCATTGTGCAAAAATCACAAGCATTTCTATACACCAATAACAGACAAACAGAGAGTCAAATCATGAATAAACTCTAATTCACAATTGCTGCATAGAATAAAATACCTAGGAATACAATTTACAAGGGACGTAAAGGACCTCTTCAAGGAGAACTACAAACCACTGCTCAAGGAAATAAGAGAGGACAAAGAAACAGAAATGGAAATGGAAAAAAATTCCATGTTCATGGATAGGAAGAATCAACATTGTGAAAATGGCCATACTGCCTAAAGTAATTTATAGATTAAATGCTATTCCCATCAAGGTACCATTGACTTTCATCACAGAATTGGAAAAAAACTACCTTAAATTTCATATGGAGCCAAAAAAGAGCCCATATAGTCAAGGCAATCCTAAACAAAAAGAACAAAGCTGGAGGCATCATGCCTACCTAACTTCAAACTATATACTACAAGGCTACAGTAACCAAAACAACATGGTACTTGTAGCAAAACAGACATATAGACCAATGGAACAGAACAGAGACCTCAGAAATAACACCACACATCTACAACCATCTGATCTTTGACAAACCTGACAAAAACAAGCAATGGAGAAATGATTCCCTATTCCATAAATGGTGCTGGGAAAACTGGCTAGCCATATGCAGAAAACTGAACTGGACCCCTTCCTTACACCTTATACAAAAATTAACTCAAGGCCGGGCGCGGTGGCTCAAGCCTGTAATCCCAGCACTTTGGGAGGCCGAGACGGGCGGATCACGAGGTCAGGAGTTCGAGACCATCCTGGCTAACACGGTAAAACCCCGTCTCTACTAAAAAAAATACAAAAAACTAGCCGGGCGAGGTGGCGGGCGCCTGTAGTCCCGGCTACTCGGGAGGCTGAGGCAGGAGAATGGCGTAAAAACCCGGGAGGCAGAGCTTGCAGTGAGCTGAGATCCGGCCACTGCACTCCAGCCTGGGCGACACAGCGAGACTCCGTCTCAAAAAAAAAAAAAAAAAAAAAAAAAAAATTAACTCAAGATGGATTAAAGACTTAAGTGTAAAACCCAAAACCATAAAAACCCTAGAAGAAAACCTAGGCAATACCATTCAGGACATAGGCAAAGACTTAAAGATTTCATGACGAAAACTCCAAAAGCAATTGCAACGAAAGCCAAAATTGACAAATGGGATCTAATTAAACTAAAGAGCTTCTGCATAGCAAAAGAAACTATCATCACCATGAACTGGCAACGTACAGAACGGGAGAAAATGTTTGCAATGTATCCATCTAACAAAGGTCTGATATTCAGAATCTACAGGAACTTAAACAAATTTACAAGAAAAAAGCAACCCCATCAAAAAGTGGGTGAAGGATGTGAACAGACACTCCTCAAAAGAAGACATTTATATGGCCAACAAATATAAGAAAAAAAGTTCAACATCACTAATCATTAGAGAAATGCAAATCAAAACCACCATGAGATACCATCTCATGCCAGGTAGAATGGCGATCATTAAAAAGTCAGGAAACGAAAGATGCTGGAGAGGATATGGAGAAATAGGAACACTTTTACACTGTTGGTGGGAATATAAATTAGTTTAACCATTGTGGAAGACAGTGTAGTGATTCCTCAAGGATCTAGAATCAGAAATACCATTTGACCCAGCAATACCATTACTGGGTATATACCCAAAGAAATATAAATCATCCTACTATAAAGACACATGCACACGTATATTTATTGCAGCACTGTTTACAATAGCAAAGACTTGGAACCAACCCCAATGCTCACCAATGATAGACTGGATAAAGAAAACATGGCACATATACACCATGGAATACTATGCAACTATAAGAAAGAATGAGTTCATGTTCTTCTCAGGGACATGGATGAAGCTGGAAACCATCATTCTCAGCAAACTAACACAGGAACAGAAAACCAAACACCACATGTTCTTACTTATAATTGGGAGTTGAACAATGAGAACACATGGACACAGTGAGGGGAACATCACACACTGGGGCCTGTTGTAGTGTTGGGGGCAAGGGGAAGGAGAGCATTAGGACAAATGCCTAATGCATGCGGGGCTTAAAACCTAGATGATGGGTTGATGGGTACAGCAAACCACCATGGCACATGTGTACCTATGTAACAAACCTGCACATTCTGCACATGTATCCCAGAACTTAAAGTATAATAATAATTAAAAAAAAGAAAAAGAAAAAGAAAGTCATGCAAGCAAAGTGAGGGACCAAGCATATAATTAAAAGGTGGTTTATGTTGACGGAAAAAACAAACAAAAATTCCTGGAAACAGAATCCAAAAGAGAAAAAGCGGAAAGGCCATATATACATACATCTCACGCACACACACACAGACTCTCACACACACACACTCACACACACACACGCACACACTCTCTCTCTCTCACACACACACACGCCTGATTATCAGCTTTTAATTAAGCTGACTTCTGACCATAGAGCTCTTAATAAAATTCTTTTCACATCTTTTATCAGATTTCATCTGGGACAAACAGCCAATATTCCGAGCTTTTAAGCTTTTTTTTTTCTTTCTTTTAAACCAAAGGTACCTTTTCAAGTGACTCACCTGAACCAATAAGCCTTACCTAAGGCCTTGTGATGCACAAGGAAATCTCCAAAGAGGTGCAAAGCAGTCCTCACAAGACCCAGAACCAACTCAAATGTCAAAGAAAGAAATTCTTGCAAGCCACAAATGGTATACAACCTATGTTTTAGTCAGGCCATATTCTCTAGGGTCTCTGCTTCTCAGCTGATGTCCTACACATAAAGGCCAAATGGAAGATTGAAAGAGACAGCTGGTAAAACAGGAAAACCAAAGGTGCCTATAGGGGTAGTGCCAAAGGTGGGAAAATATGGAAAAGTAAATTTATGGGAAGAGTAAAGTCTGCTTCTAGATTCTCTGGGGCTGTCTCTGAGCTGATATGTAAGCTTTGTAGAAGGACCAGTCTTCAGGTGGGAAAAGGCAGGAAAACCTTTGTCTTTGAAAATCGCTTTCCTGCCATCAGGCAAGCAAGGAAGGAGGCAGAATGTCCTCATGCATTTTCACCTTTTCTAGCTCAGTATTTTAGAGAGGAATATTTTAGTTTCCTATAGTAGAAAGAATTACAAATGAGTACCCCAAAATGTCAAGAGTCATATGAATAATTTGAAACAAATAACTCAAATTTATTCTAATATATGTTTGTTTGTTTGTTTTCCCCTGAGCTAATGGTGTCTGCTAGAGGTGTTTGAACCAGAGCAACCCCATCCTGAAAAGGAGCTGGGCAAAATACAGGCTGAGACCTATTGGGCTGCATTCTAGGAGGTAAGGCATTCTAAGTCACAGGATGAGACAGGAGGTCAGCACAAGATACAGGTCACAAAGACTTTGCTGATAAAACAGGATGCAGTAAAGAAGCTAGCCAAAACCTACCAAAACCAAGATGGCTAAGAAAGGGATCTCTGATTGTCCTCGCTGCTCATTATATGCTAATTATAATGCATTAGCATGCTAAAAGACACTTCCACCAGCACCAGGACAGTTTACAAATGCCATGGCAACATCAGAAAGTTACCCTATATGGTCTAAAATGGGGAGAAACCCTCTGTTCTGGGGAATTACCTATCCCTTTCCCAGAAAACTCATGAATAATCCACCCCTTGTTTAGCACATACTCAAGTATTATCAGTCAAGCAGCCCAAGCTGCTGCTCTGCCTAGGGAGTAGCCATTTTTTATTCCTTTGCTAATAAACTTGCTTTCACTTTACTCCATGGATTTGCCTTGAATTCTTGCACGAGATTCAAGAACCCTCTCTTGGGGTCTGGATCAGAACCCCTTTCTGGTAACATATCCACTGAGGAAAGGAATTTTGTGATGGCCTAAAGAATTTTAACTCTTTCAAATCTGATCTCAGCTAGAATGCTGCTTAGCTAATTCCTTGGATGTTAACATTTCAAATGAATAATAAGATTTATATCTTCAAGAGACTGCAAAATCCAGCAAGACATTCAAAGGGTATTGGCTGATATTGGGTAAGGATTTAATCGGGTTTACTTCCACTTTAATGGTGGCAGCTGAATACATTTTAGCAATGTCAGTGGAGGATTGGGACCATAAATGGTCTGGCAAAGCTTGCAATAAATTATCACTGGCATTTATTAGTCCCAGTGTAGAAAAATATTATTGGATATGTATTTTTTATAATCTTAGGAGTTTCATTCTTATTCCGTAGTTGTTCATTTGCTCCTTCTGTTACAAATTTAAATACATTTGTCCCTTTCAAGAGAAGAAAATGTGTGCATTTTGAAATTCCAAAAAATATTTGCCTAAGAGATATACGGGAGCTGAGGGAACAAGCAGAAAGGAACAACACTGAGGAAACCTACCTGGAATTCTAAGGTTTTGGACTTACATACAGTAATAGGTTGATTAGATACGCCTACCATTTAGTTTCATTACTCTGAAGAAGCAGACAGTTTAAGGTAGTAGGGTAGAGGACAGAAAAAGTAGCTCTAGTGTTTTGAGGGTATGTGTCTGTTCTCCATTCATGAAGATGTAAGATACATTTGGAGAAATGGGAAAGCCCCCTTTTGGTCCTTCAAGCAACCCTACTTATCTTGTCAGGCCCTGTCCTCTTGTTGTTCCTGTTGTCATTTAAGTTTTCCACAATCCTTTTAAAAATGGCCAGGCATGGCTGGGCACGGTGGCTCACTCCTGTAATCCCAACATTCTGGGAGGCCGACAGGGTGGGCGGATCACCTGAGGTCAGGAGTTCGATATCAGCCTGACCAACATGGAGAAACCCCATCTCTACTCAAAATACAAAATTAATCGGGCGTGGTAGCACATGCCTGTAATCCCAGCTACTTGGGAGGCTGAGGCAGGAGAATCGCTTGAATCCAGGAAGTGGAGGTTGCGATGAGCTGAGATCGTGCTCTAGCCTGGGCAACAAGAGCGAAACTCCATCTCAAATAAATAAATAAATAAGTAAAATGGCCAGGCTTTTTGCAATAGAAGCAAATGCCTCTTTTGTCATTAGAAAGGATCATTCATCTTTTCTCAAAAGGCCTAGTTTGACTAGTCAATTGTCATAGTTACAAACTAAGGCCTCTTTCAGGCCTTAGTTATTTTTTTTTTCTTAGTAGCTTTAGAAAGTTGATCTGCTAAGCTTGCTAATTCATGAATTTATATATTCACCCAATTAAGCTGGTGTCTTTTAATTAAGATAACCAAGTCCTCATTTAAGTCGTTGAGGAAAGTAGAATTTATAAGATAATCATTCTGTTGATCTTGGAGATTAGAATCAGCCATTCAGAATTTTGTTTAAAAGTTTTCTTCAAATCGTTCAAAATAATCAAGTACAGAATCAACTGATGTTTGAGTACCTTGTGGAATTCTACTCTAATCTACATGTTTAGAAAAGACCTAGGAGACTTCCTCAGGCAGTGATAATGGAAGGAGAGGCAAGTCACGACAGGGGAGTTCAGATAAGAAAGAATATGAAGGCACAGGGATGTAACCACTCAACAGATTTACCTTGCCCACTGCCTAGACAAAGCTGATATATCAAGACAGGGGAACTGCAATAGAGAAAGAGTTATTCATGCAGAGCCTATGGTGTGGGAGACTGGAGTTTTATTATTACTCAAATTAGTCTCTGTAAACTCAGGGATCAGAGTTTTAAACTATAATTTAGCAGGTAGGGGCTCCGGAATTGGGGAGTGCTGATTGGTCAGGTTGGAGATGGAATCACAGGGGGTCCAAGTGAGTTTTTCTTGCTGTCTTCTGTTCCTGGGTGAGACTGCAGAACTGGTTGATCCAGATTACCGTCTGGTGGTGTCAGCTGATGCACTGGAATGCAGGATCTGCAAAATATCTCAAGAACTGATCTTGGGGTTTACACCAGTGATGTTAGTCCCAGGAGCCCCTTGAGGAGGTTCAGACTCTTGCAGCTGGAGGCTGCATGGCCTCAAACAGTAATCTTACAGCTAATTTGTTAGTACTACTAAAGTAGACTGGTCCCCAGGCAAGAAGGATTTGTGTGTTTTGTTTTGTTTTTTTGTTTTGTTTTTCTGGGAAAGGGCTATTATAATTTTTGTTTCAATGTTAGATGATAAATTCCTTCCCAAGGTTAGTTCGGCCTATGCCCAGAGATGAACAAGGACAGCTTAGAGGTTACAAACAAGATGGAGTTGGTTAGTTTGATCTCTTTCATTGTCATAATTTCCTGAGTTATAATTTTTGCAGAGGCTATTTTAGGAGTAGAAGGAGGAGGAGCTGGAGGTGAAAGAAAGCAAGTCTCTGAAGTCTTTTAAAATTCAGAAATAGTTTCAGATATTCTTTTGTTTACCTCTTGTGAACCCCGAAAACCTGAGACAGGTCTCAGTTAATTTAGAAAGTTTATTTTGCCAAGGTGAGGACACACACCCATGACACAGCCTCAGGAAGTCCTGACGACATGTACCCAAGGTAGTCAGGGCACAGCTTGGTTTTATACATTTTAGGGAGACATGAGACATCTATCAATACGTATAAGAAGTACATAGGTTCGGTTCGGAAAGGCGGGACAACCTGAAGCAAAGGCAGGAAGACTGGAAGTGGGAAGGGGGCTTCCAGGTCACAGATAGATGAGAGACAAACGGTTGTATTCTTTTGAGTTTCTGATTAGCCTTTCCAAAGGAGGCAATCAGATATGCTTTTATCTCAGTGAGCAGAGAGAAAACTTTGAATAGAATGAGAGACAGGTTTGCCCTAAGTAGCTCCCAGCTTGAGTTTTCCTTTCAGCTTAGTGATTTTGGGGGCCCAAGGTATTTTCCTGTCACATTCTTGAATAGAGAAAATTTTCTCAGAATTTCTTTAGAAGTTTCTAGTTGCCGTTGGAAGTAAGTCTCCCCATTCAATTTGTCTGGTTCTAAACCAGCTTCTTCCAACTGTGTGCACCAATAAATGATTTAGCCATTTCTAAAGATGCCTATTTTGGCCATTGCTGCTATGACCATCCTGGTTTAGGTGGGTCCACATTCCTAGGTGTTTATAAGAGGACACTCCGTAAACATTATAAATTCAATTGGTATTTCTAAAAGTGGCTGTCCCTTAAAAGAGTGCTTAGATTTTTAGGCTTGATTTCTCATATTTTAGGAACTTTTCAAAAGTGACTAAGGCTAGGAATGTGTTTTGAGTCCAAGTGTGCTGCTTATAAGCGTCACTGCTCTAGGTGTCACCCAAGAGTTGTGAATTGCTCTCTTACATATCTTGGGCTATCTCTAACTACCAGGTGACATTAGAGTGCTCAAGGTATAGGGGACCATACCCTCATATTATACCTGAAGAGCAGAAGGGGATCCCTAAAATGTTATTTTGGTGAGGAATGCCCTACAAGGCCACTTCACATCCTAGGCCATATACCTGACACCTCTGCAAAGTCTTCAGTCATCTGGAACACCTGAATGGGTCAGAAGGCGCAATTGCTTCTTTTCTTCAGGTCAAGAGAACTCACCCTCATATATTTTTCAGTTATAACTAACAGGAATTAGTAACAAATGAAAATCTACATCTGGATTTCCAGCAATAGAAAACACCTGTAGTCTTAAAAGCATGCCATGTAAAATGAAACCACCAGTGCCTAATTGCTAGTACTTTGAACTGAACCCTTTGTGGGACAGAGGTGGAAAAGGCAGGAATTCTCTGCAAAGCTCTTTGCCTGACTGTGACCTAAACCTTCTGTCCTCAGGCAGAGGCAGAAAAGGCAGTTTTTCCTGTAACCCAAATCTTCTATCTGCAGGGTGACAACAGAAAACCTTCATTCTAGAAAGGGAGGATTGGAAAGAATAACTCAAACAAAGTATAGACTTTAAACCAAAAAGTGAAAAGGTACAGATTTTCAGTAGAACTTACCCCTTTATCTTCAACAATTTCTCTCGGAGTCAGAAGAATGAACATAAGGGGTTGGAGGCAGCCAACCTCTTGAGTCCAGGAGGAACGTTGGATGGTAGGGGATGGGTTGTTCTGAATCCTGCTCACAGTGCCAAAAATGTCAACCTAAAAGGAAGAGATTGAGGCACAAAATATAATTTAAGGAGTTTACTTGAGCCAAAGTGAGGACAGCTGCCCAGGACACACTTCCAAGTTGCCTGGGGAGTGCTGTGCCAGCCTTGGTTACAAGCAGGCTTTTAAAGTCAAAGGGAACAAGGAGTGAACTGATGCAACAATGTTTGACAGTAATTCTCATTGGTTTACAGAGATAACATTGATTAATGATTGGTTATATGTTAACATTGGCTATATGAACTATGGGGTATGAGTTATGGTGTCCAGCATATTGTACTTTATTGCTTCTTGGCATCAGTTATTTGAGAGTCCACACAGCAGGTGGCTTCAAGAGATAATTATTTAACTTGAGGTGGAGTGACATGACTGCTGTTTCATTCTAATATCTCTCTGGGCCTGATAATTTAAAGGGGCTCACATTTCTTAGATAAAAGGTTTATTTTCTTTTCTTCCCCCCACAACCCAAATACACTTTTTTGACATAAGGATTATTCTGAGAAACAGCAAACATGGGAGAAGATCTGAAAACAAGGTAGAAGTTACCCTAATGAAAGTGAAACTTGTATTTATGAAACAGGACATCTCTATTTGTAAGGGTGTCTCCCTCTCTATACCAGGAAGAGAAGGAAGACTGAATTACAAGACAGTCATATCAATGGAGAAGGCACAAACTTTGATTTGTACAACAAACCTTATTCTTGTTTACTTTTCCTGGTCATTTCCATAACTGGTCTCTCTCACACCTCTGTTTTTAGCTAAAGATGGTGTTTAAGCCTGAATTCTAAGCCATCTCTTCGAGAGTTACTCTTTCTTTGAGCTTTTCCCCATGCATACATGAGATATAATACATGTTAACCATCTTATTTGTTTTTTTCTTATTAATTTGTCTTTTATTACAGGGGCCCCAACAAAAACTTAGAAGGGTAAAGGGAAAATTATTTTTCCCTCTTTTATAGACCAGTCAGGGAAACATAATAGCTAGGGGTGTATTTTAAATTATTAGCATTAATTTTATTGTTCATCTTTATATTATGCAATGCCAGTTTTAAATGCAAACATAAAAGGATTTATCTCATGTGTAGAATTACCAAGATTACACAAAATTCATATTTTGTAGCTTCTACATGCATATATATTTTGTTCTTACCACATTAGTGAAAACACTGTATAAAACGAACTCATCACTTGAAAGGCACACAGTCTACCAAAACTCTCTATCTTTAGCTTACTGATGAGTTAGGAAGGATTGAAAGAAAAAAGAACTATGAGTTGCTCAATCTTTCCCTTTCCTTCTGTGTCATTTTCAGGAAGTGTTTGCCTAATATAGAAAGTAACATGAATAAAAAAGAAATACTTTTTCCTTATGAAACACAGGAGTCATGGCTGACACACCTATAACAAAAGACATATTAACAAGAGGAAAGCATTACAAATTTATCTAATTAAAGTTTTACATGCCACAAGAACCTTCAGAAATGAAGACTGAATCAGGTAAAACTGTATTTTTAGCCTAAGTATGATGAAAAAAGCAGATGGTTGTGGAGAAACCTGATTGAACAAAAAGGGTATGATTTTACGGTAATAAACTGAGCAAGGTCTCTTTGTTCAGATTCTTCTTGGTCTCTCTGCATGAATTCCTTTCCTTTAAGTATAAGGCAGGACATCTGACCCATGAGGATCTTGTGACCTACTTTCAAGGGAGGTAGGTCACAGAGAGTGACCTTAGTAGGTGTTATAGTTTGCTTTGAGAAAGCAAACTATAAAAAGAGAAAGATGGGCAAGAGACAGGAGGGAGGAGAAGGTCAGAGAGACTTTCTTGCTTCTGAAGTCCTCCTGTCTCCTTCAGCACATGCCAAGGTGCCATACTTTGGCACACCATGCTTTGAGCCCTGATAGTTCCTTGGCTACTCCAGTTTTTTAGACCCTGCCATTGACAGATTTCTGACTTAAAAGCAAGTTCTGGTTCCTGCAGAAAGCATGATCTCTCCAGGCTGTGAGTGCCCCAGCTTACTCAAATACTTTCCTTGTACTCACTCTGAATCTTGCTGAATGAACTGTGATGCATTGTTGACCCACCAGAATTCCATGCTCATGGAGGATCACAAGTGCCATACGTGAATGGTGCAGCAGGAAACCACAGATAACACATATAGCATGGAGAGCTTCTGCTCATGTGGATGCCCTATTGTTCTACTTACCTCACTTACAAAACACAAGTTCAAAGGTAAAATTAACAGTTTCAAGCCTGTGACAACAGAGCACTAAACTGTGCTCAGGGCCCTCTAAACACAGTACCCTCGTGAATACTGGGCCCTGTGGCCTGTGTGACTGCATAGGTCACACATCTTTGAGGCCAGGCATGAAGATCTAGCAGACTCAATGGGGAAACTGACAAGGAAGACAATTGCAGAGAAGCCTTTAAACATACAAGTTGTAATTGTGAGGATAATTTTGCCTGGAACTCAAATCTCATTAGACACAGGAGAAACCAGACTGGAGAAAAACCTTATAATTATAGTGAGTGGAAAAATCTTTATTTAGTGTTTCCAACTTAACTGGGTATCTGAGAAGTCGGTCTTGGGAGAAACTGTATCATTGTAGTAAGTGTAATTGGTCAACACTGTTATCCTGAAAATCTATGTCAAAGTGAGGTCTTATAAATGTAAAGAATGTGGGAAAGCTTTAAATTAAAGTGCCAGCCTTATTCAGTACAAGACACTTCACACAGTAGAGAAACTCTATGAATGCAATGAATGTAAGAGAAGTTTTCGGGTGAGCTCAGCTCTGATAAGGCACCAAACTTCCATGTAGATAAGAGACCCTAATAATGGAATAAATATGGGGACCAATTTTGCTAAGAATTCAGGCCTTTCCCAATGGATAATGCATTTTGGAAAAGGATGTTATGAGAAGGAGCACAAAGAAAGCTCCAAAGTCATTTCCTTCTCACATGGCACATTTTTTCCTGACTTGATGGCCCTCATATGGAGATGATTCTTCAAAATGTCTTGCAAGGTGAAAAGACTTTCCCTCTACCCTCTGAGGATTTGATAACTGAGTCTATGACAGAAACTGATAACAGGCAGGTTAACATGAGAAGATGTACAATTTTATTATGTGCATGGAGGCAGTACAGAAAAGAAAGCATACACCTAAACAACCAGTGAGATTCAGGAGTTTCTATCTACAGGGGAGGGGAGGGGAGATGTAGGCAATTTAGGGGAGAAATAATGTTTGGGAAAGATGAATGGGTCCTCAGAAGAGCTGATAGTTTTTGAAGAAGTTTGTCTAGGTGCTGTGTCAACTTCTAGCCTCTTCTCTTGTGATAAGAGTTAATCTTCCCTGGTTGATGAAACTCTCAGGGAGGGGACTGATGACAGCTGAGCTCCTTTTGGAGGATCTGTCTTTAGGCAGATAGGGGGAGTTCAGAGAAAGCTTCTCCTTACATTTGTTGTTTTTCAAGTCGCTTTGGCTAGAATTAACCCATATACCAAATTGGCATAGTTTGGAGTGGCATTTCCTGAATTCCTTCAGTCTTCTAGCTAAACACTCATAAGTCTTCTTTGCAATGCACTAGACACTTATAATGTAAGGGTTTATGTATTGTCTTTGTATAAATAGCTGTAGCTTTGGAGACTGTTGCTTCTTTGCCTCATAACCGTGTAACTGTTGACAAGTTATTTGACTTCCTTATACTCAGAATTTTCTTCAATAAGATGAGGGTAATATCTGCCCTACTATCTGCCAAGGATATCTGAGGATAAAAGAAGGTAATACATGGAAAGTATTTTGAATACAGCATTCTTGTGCTGGCATAAGAAAGCTGTAGTATAGGTGAGTATTGGCTCTGCCAAATCAAAATGGAAGAACAAAAGGATTATATGACATATAAGTAAAGAAATAAACAATCATAAAATACCTGTTAAAATGTCATGAATCTCATTTAAGCAACATATTACAAATGTATTTCTAGGCTATGGACCAAAATCTTTTCCCAGGCTTTATGTTATAAAGGGTTTTTTATTTTGTCTTTATAAAATGTACATACTCAGAAGACAAACTTTACTGTGTTTCTAACCAAATATTTTTTCTTGAAAAAACGTGGAATGTCAGTGCTTTCAGATGAGAAAGATGGGATTAAAATATTTTAAGACTTCTACAAAATTTTACGAAATGATGTGGATACATAAAAAGTTATGTTTCAGAGTTAGTGTATTAGTTCGTTCTCACATTGCTACAACGAAATACCTGAGACTGGGTAATTTATAAAGAAAAGAGGTTTAATTGGCTTATGCTTCTGTAGGCTGTACAGGAAGCATGACGCTGGTATCTGCTTGGCTTCTGAGGAGGCCTCAGAAAACTTACAATTATGGCAGAAGGCAAAGGGAGAGCAGGAGTCTTACATGGCAGGAGCAGGAGCAGGAGCAAGAGAGACAGAGAAGGGAGAGGTGCCACACACTTGTAAACAACGAGATCACACAAGAATTCACTATCAGGAGAACAGTACCAAGAGGATGGTGCTAAACCATTCAGAAGGATCCAACTCCATGATCCAATCACCTCCCACCAGGCCCTATCTCCAATATTGGGGATTAGAATTCAACATGAGATTTGGGTAGAGACACATATCTGAACTATATCAGTAAGTAACTTTGGGTTGAAATGAAAAGAATAAAGAGGAATTATTTCTAAATTCAAATTTGTTATACAGTATGAATTTAAAATTTGGCTTATTATCTGTAATGGTGGATGACTAAAGAATTTTTATTATATTGTATTATGAACCTTCATAATTTGCCTTTTTCAGTGCTTCTGAGAAGTGGGTTCCTTTGTAGGAGCTACATATCAGAGAGCTATCTTGGCCTACATTTCACTGCTGGAGACACATTATTTAGAGCCAGAGCTGGAAATGAAAAATAATTCCTTAACTCCCCCAAACTGGTGCTGATTGGGAGGAAACTAAGGGGTGAGAGTTTCCAACTACAGACTCATTTGGAAGATGGGGAACCAGAATAAAGAAAAGGAAACTAGGCTAGTTAAGTCTGAGTCTTGAATCGTAAAGATCTCCGTATCTCAAGGGTATAATCTCAGTAACTAAAGTTTCCCCAAATTAAGGGAAAGAAATATAGTACAGAGTAATACTTAGGGATTTTCTAGGATATAGCCACTGTGAATGGAGTATGCATCCTATATTTTTAAAATTTTTCATGAATTCTATTCCTAAGTATATGTTTCACTTTGAATAAAATACTAAATTGGGTTACTTATACTTTTGGGAGCACACACTGGTTTTCTGTGAAAAAATGGCCCTTAGAAAATGTAAATGGTTCTTCAGTCAAAATCTACTATTAATACTTTTGTCCTTTTCTTTAAGCAAGCAAGCTATGCTGCATGCAGATAACTATCTTCCCTGCTTGTGATATCTCTAAGAATATATTCCTTGTAAGCGAGGAATAAGATAGCTGGTAAATGGAAGGAGACCTCTCGTGCACATTATTGCCACAGAATTGGGACATGAAGTGGTGTTAAGTTGGGCCGCCATAACAAAATACTATACTGGTGGTTTTAAATAAGAGAAATTTATTTTCTCACAGTTCTGGAGGTTGAAATCAGGGTACTAATATGGTTGGTTTCTGGGGAGGGCTCTCCTTCTGGCTTTCAGATGATCACTTTTTTGCTGTTGTGCTCACAAGACCTTACCTTCATGTGTGCATGGAAGAGATATCAAGCTCTCTGGTGTCCGCTTTTAAAAGGGCATTAATCCTATTATACCAGGGCCCTGCCCTCAAGAACTAATTACCTCTCAAAGGCCGCATCTATAACACCAACTCATTGGAGGTTAGGGCCTCAATGTATAAATTGTTTGGGGGTTGTTGGTGGGACCACAAACATTCAGTCCAAACCACTGAGCAAAGGAAGAGACAGAATAAAGGAACAACCAAGAAGAGAGCTGTGTTGAGCAATGGAAGTAAAAATGAGTGTCAAAAGTAGAGGAGGATGAAAGTGAGTGGAAGTTCTGAAGATGGCATGTGGAAAGTGACAGGTAAGAGAAAAATAATTTGTTTCTATTGAGAGTCAGGACAAATTCCAACATACTGAAGTTAGAAGTAATGGGTCCAATGAGGAAGTAATACTGAAGACGATTGACCTAAGGGATATTTTAGAATTATTTGTAATGTTTGAATTAAAGACAACAGGGACTAAAGAATAAAAATGTTTAGATGAGTCTAAAAGATCAGGTCAATGATGTAGCTTCTATTACAAGGGAACAGAAAAGAGGGTACAAAATGGCTTTAGGTGATCCAGGGGATTCAGAAAAGGTAATTTTAAGACAAAAGAATAAAGTCTACTTTACAGAGAAAGCACTAAATGTGTAGTAGAGATTGGTATATGAAGTTATATATTATGAAAATATTACAAAAAATTAAAGGTACTTTTGTTTTATGAGAGTGGCCTAGAATAGCTTTTTAAAAGATATTAGGGAAGCTGGTGTACAACTTCCTGCTGAGGCTGATATGAGGGAGGACAGCATTATGCCATTCTGCATCAGGTCCTTTGTTAGTGCCACATAAGCTGGAATGTAGTACTTCAGGAGATGGACCTTCAGTCTGATTCAGCATGGTGTTATGTCTGAGATGCTCCTGATGCTGTTCAGCCTGGGTAACTGGCAGAGCTTTCAACCACTCCCTTTCTCTTGAGATGGATTGCAATGCTCACCTTGCTCATGAATGGCCTGGAATTCTGGATATTCCCATTTAAACTGTCTTTTCATTGGCTGGAAAGGAATAGTTGGTGGCTCCTGTGCTGCTTGATGATGATATTCTGAGTGCAGTCCCATTCCACATGCACTGGCTGCAACTTGGAAACGATTAGATATGGCTGGGCTTGTGAAAGACTCAATGAGGGAACCACAGTTAATATATTTAAAAGACATCTTACAGAACACATCTCAGGGCATAGAATAGAGAAAGAATGCTGACACAGTCTTCTTCCACCCTTAAGAAGTAAGGAGCAAACCAGAAAGGATGAGAGTGAGAAACACAGAGAATTATATATCTAGTGGGAGGGAGTGGAGATTGAGCTCTGCAACCTTGCTTCCCTGGGTGTGTGGCTGCTTCTTTCTCTGGCTAGGGTGTTCATGTGCCTTTTAATCACACCTGACATTCTGTTTCATCAAGCTCTCTTTCCAAATCCTCCGCCATGATCACCACATCCTCTTTGTTCTCCAGCTGATGCTCTAACATCTGGGCTTGGAGCTCCTCTGGCAGCATAGTCTAGAACTGCTCCAGCACCAGCAATTCCAGGATCTGTTCCTTGGTGCGGGTCTCTGGCCTCAGCCACTGATGGCAAAGTTCCCAGAATCAGCTCAAAGCCTCACAGGGTCCAGGTGCCTCCTGGTAGCAGAAATGCCTAACGTTCTGATGAGCTACCTCCTGGTTGCTGGAGTTCTTCCATATGAAGTAGCCCATATCTTGGCCCCTAGTGTAGTGCTCTGCTTTAACTGTCAGGCGACTTTTCTATTCCCTTTGAGATTTATTAGTCAAGGCTGCAGCTGTTATGGGCTATAACAGTTCATGTAAAGTCTTATTTTGCAGGTTGGGGTATATAGAAGTCTGCTTTAAGGAGGCTGTCCTTGGGCAAGTTTCTTTTGGGTCACTCCCAAGGCAAAATAAATCATTACTAACTTGCAGAAATGAAAAGGTTGCTAAGAACTTTTATTTATTTTTTTAAGATTAAAGACATCTAGTTATCTTGAAACTCATTGAACCACAAATTCAAAAGGAAAATGGACAATTCGGGTGAATTTTATCATGTGCGACAGAAAGCACAAACTAGGTAAGACAGACATACAATTAATAATATGATTTGAAAACTGCAGATACGAGGATGAAATCACTTTTGTCGGACCCAGGTAAAATACAGCTGGGAAGGCATGAAGGAGAGGAGGCTCATGCTTACATGTTTGAGATAAGAACTGTTTCCAAGGTCTTTCTAAACACCGCACAAGAAACCCTTTCATTTCCTCCATGCATCTCCTGCTTTGACAAGGTTTATCAGTAGACATTCTTTAGGACTGCTATAATTCAGATACGATGTTCTGGAAAGAACACTTGCCCAATTATGGCATCTCCACCATGAACTGACAACTCCAGATTTGAGCCTCTGAAACCAATGAACACGGTCTCTAAGCAGCTTATATGAACCTCTCTTTTTGCTAATAAAAACTTGCCTTTACCCTTCCCTCACTGAATGCATTAGTGGCTTGCCATTCTGTGCATTCTAGGTTATAATCTTCATTTCTCATTTGCGAGTCAACTTTTTTTAAGTTTAACAGTGGAAACAATGTGAAGCTTGACTACAAATATTATAAAATTAAGACACCAAAGCAAGCATACTAGTGTGTCTCACTACAAATACATCTACATATAACACTTCTGATCATTAGAAAATAATCCAATTGTGTTTAGAGGTTCAATGACAGCATAAACAGATTTAAGTGTGATTATACACCTCATTTCTCCCACAGGGCTCCTCTACTAATGCCTCTGGGAGACAGCTTCATACTGCCAGCACCAGGAGGGGAGAGGAGAAGAAAGGAAGTCTTCTCTCCATGCCCTCCTGGGGCCCATCTTGGTGTTGTGTGTGGTGAAGGGGGGACGAATCTGGGGTCTCAGTCGCAGCCTCCTCTTGCAGCTGCCACCTTCATCCCCGAAATCCTGTTCCTAACAATCAATAGGAACCCTGAGAAAAGTTAGAGGTGTGAAGTCTGCACATAACCCTGGGCCACAAACTCGGTCCCGGACGCCACAGGACACTCACTCACCCGGGACACACATCCTGGCCGGAAGATGGGCGTGTACCGGGGCTCCTGCTGCTTCCGGCCCCTCTAGGAAGAGGCTCTCCGTGATGGTCTCGCGCACCCCGTATTGGGAGGGAGCCGCCGCGGGGTTTAAGGGTGCAGTAGGTTCCTAGCCTAGAGGGTGGCAGCTCCCTCCATGATTTTGAAATGTTGATGCATTAACCTTCTAGAAGGGTGCTAGGTCTCCCTCTTTCCCCCGCCACCAACTTTAGAGTTGTGGTGTACAAGCGCTATCTTTTCTGACGTTATATTCCATAGGAATATTTTCAGTGACATAATCAAGTTTAAGCGTTAAGAACTAGGGCCCTGGAATAAAATGCGTTAAAATCTTGGTTCTACCACTTACTATGTGATCTTTAGCAAGATAGTTAACTTCATTACTGCTGAGTTTTCTCACCTATAAAATGTGAAAAATAATAACCGTTACAGAATGAAGTAGGACATACTAGTATAGTGCCTGTGAAAAACTGTGGGCTCAACATTACCTTAAAAAACAAACCAAATATTGTGTTACTTAGATCCTGTCAGGACATTTTTAAAGTCATTGAAAGTAAATGCTATCTCTTACAAAGCCTCTTAGTGGGAGATTTTGTACATTTCACATTATCATACATCTAACATCAAGCTCCTGTTTACATTTTATAATGTAAAAACCTTACATACTATGGAATGTTTCAGACTTAAATCATTCCTCCCTACCCTCTTTCATATACTATTGCTCTACACTCTCTTCTCAGTCTTCTGTAGACAGCAGCCAGCAGCAATGAAATAACATTTCAGGACCATTATTTCCAGTACTAACTTCCTCAGTAATCTACCACAATTGCCAGTAGCCAGAGAATCCTATCACTTTCTGTCAGGAGAGCTCACTATAGTCCCTATCAACCTACCCCAGAAAGGTGCCAAAAACCAGTAAAAGCCTGGTTATCCTGTGTTTATCCTCCAACTTCTGAGGTTTAGTTCAATTTGAACACATTTTCTCACTCCTAACCCAATTCTATTTCTTCCTGTCTTACTTAAATATCTGGATTCTGGCCTCTTCCCTGGGATGCTCTTCTGCTTTTTTACTCCCTGATATGACCTCTGGACACAGATTTTGGCCTCATATAGGAATGCCACCATTACATATGTCCTTATTTGACATGACTCTCTAACTTAACATTAGCATCTAACTGAGTTTTGTGGTCTTCAGTTTTTAAAGGGATGCTCTGAAAACACTGTTCTGCAGTGCATTGTGCAAGCTATTTCACTCCTGGGTTTAGCTGACCTCTTTTTGTGCAAAACTAACTAGGAAAATAAACTAGGACTGATTATCAGTCTCTTTACCTAAATCTTTATTTTCTTCCCACACTGTAATCATGGTTGTTTCCCCAGTCTCTATTTCTCTACACTGCACTGCCATAGACTACCCTATTTATTAGGCCCCCTAAATGTAGCTCTTTCGGTTTGACTTTAGTAGTCAATGAAAGAAGGGGTACATCATCAGTCTCACAGAAAGTACACACACACAGATGAAGACTAGACACTGGTCTTTCAGTCTTTCATCTTGCCCAATATTTATTTTTTATTTAATATTTTTCATATTGTGTCATTTCCTCAGCATTTACATACAAATTTAAGTCCCTTACATTAATAGGTTTTCCCTCATGTGAATTCTCTGGTGTTGACTAAGGTTTGAGCTCTGACTGAAGGCTCTTCCACACTCACTGCATTCATAGGGTTTTTCTCCAGTGTGAATTCTAAAGTGTCGAATAAGATGTGAGCTCACTCGGAAGGTTTTCCCACATTCACTACACTCATAGGGTTTCTCTCTGGTGTGAATTCTCTGATGCCGGATAAGATGTGAGTTCAGGTTGAATGCTCTCCCACATTCTTTGCACCCAAAGGGTCTTTCCCCAGTGTGAATTCGCCGATGTCTAGTAAGATCTGAGCTCTCTGCAAAGTTTTTCCCACATTCATTACATTCATAGCGTCTCTCTCCAGTGTGGATTCTCTGATGCCTAGCAAGTTTTGAGCTGTGCCTGAAAGCTTTCCCACATTCATTACACTGATGAGTTTTATCTGCACTGAAAACTGCTGCATGTTTAGCAAGTTTCGGGCTCTTGAAAGATTTTCCATATTGGTGAATTTTTTCTCCAGCATAAATTCTTTGAGGGTTAATAAAATCTGAGTTCCATTTGAAGCTCTGGTCACAGGTACCATGTTTACAAGATTTCTGGTGTGTGAATTCATTTGAGTTCAGATTTAATCTCCTCTCACATCCATCATGGCTTATTATTTCACCTCTGACTATATTTTTGTGGGTGAGGATTTTACCAAAACCTTCATCCTGGGCAGATGACAGTCTCTGAGACTCCCCTGATTCTTTTTCCCATTGCTTCTTTACCCTGCCTGCAGACTTACAGATGTCTTGAGATTCACCAGATGCTTCTGATATGTATCCTGAGATTCTTCCAGATGTAATTCTCTGTGATTCAATTTTTTCAAAAATTTCCAGCTTTGGCATGGATCTACTGTTTTCACTCTCATTATCTAAAATAAAAAAGAAAGAGGTAAATATCACCTGTTTGCTGCACTAGAAGAAAGAAAATTTTGCAGCATGCTCAAGATAGTACCATATTGATATGCCCACTTTAATATATGACCTTTCATATGAGAGGAATGATAGAATGAAAGAGGATGACAGGAATGAAAGAAACATTGGTAAGAACAAGTAATGCCTGCAGTGGTTGGCAGAGAGAGGAATCAGACATGTGAAGCATATATATTAGAAAAGATTGGGAGGAGGATTGCCATCAGCAAGAACTCAAGAGATAGGGGGAGACAGAGTAAGGAGAAGGAACTCTACAATGTTGACTGAAGGGGATCTTGGGAACCTTGGATCTATGATACATTTCTAGAGGGAAAATGGAGGCACTACCTCAAAGAAAGCAGATTAGAACACAAAAAAAGTAAAGCTATGTTACTCTGAAGTATGTGTGAGAAAACTTCCATCCAACTATCGTCTATTTCTTCCTCATATTCCATGGTAAATCAGTCTTCTAAATCCTGTCATCTCTGTCCGCTAAGTGTCCCTTGTATAAATCCCTTCTTTTACATTTCTGCTACCATTGCTGTAGCCTTCAACCTCACCATTTCCTATCTAGACTTTAACTGCCTCCTTGCTGTTTTGACTGCACTTTTCTTCTTCCTAGTTATCCTAAAGATCCTTACTAGACTAATGGTCATTAAACACTGTCATCCTTATATACTCTACTCAAAAACCTTGAATCTCTCTCTCTCTCTCTTTTTTGTTACAAGACTAAACTCCCCAGCCTGGTTTCCAAGATCCATTTATCATCTAGTCTTCACAAATCCCACCTTGTAGCTCACAACTCTATACCATGCTGGAGTTGAATTGCCCTTCTTTGTTATAAGGTATCCTTTGTCTACAATATGCTAGGGCAGGAAAGAGGGTTAGGGAGTGCTGTTCGCGGGGTGAGGGAAATTTACAATTTTATATAGGATAGATGGAGATGTTTCCAGAACAAACCTGAAGGCAGAATGTGTAGAAATTTATTAAAAATTAATGATGGCTGGGCGTGGTGGCTCATGTCTGTAATCCCAGCACTCTGTAAGGCTGAGGCAGGTGGATCACGAGGTCAGGAGTTTGAGACCAGCCTGGCCAACATGGTGAAACCCCGTTTCTACTAAAAATACCAGAATTAGCCAGGCTTGGTGGCAGGCACATGTAACCCCAGCTACTCGGGAGGCTGAGGCAGGAGAATTGCTTGAACACAGGAAGCAGAGGTTGCAGTAAGCCGAGATCACGCCACTGCACCCCAGCCTGGGTGACAGAGCAAGACTCCGTCTCGGGAAAAAAACAAAACAAAACAAAACAAACGAACAAACAGTAAGTTATTCTTGGGTTTACTATAGGGACCATTCACACCTTAAGTGATACTGTATCTATGAATCTTTTAAATAGATGAGTTTTAGAATAGAGATGCATAGTCTATGGAAGTAGTCTCTAGAAGTATAGCTAACTTTCTATAAAAATGTAAAAGAGCTTTATAAGACCAAGAGCATAAGAGGAAAAATATGGACCAGGGTCTATGTTACTTGTGAATTATATACTATTTCTCAGTATATCATCGTGTATCTGTTTCTCTTGATCATTATATGTACTTCTCTATGAACATGTTTTGCTTCTGCCCATGTATTTCTTTTTGTTTTGCTTCTTTTCTCTTTTTATGATATTTTTTCACTCATTCACTTTTATTTCCTTTAATTTGGTCATATCATAAAAATGTTCTGTGTTTTGGAAATATTCTGGATAAGGAACAAAATTATTTTTTCCCCCACAATTGGCCAAAGACTCACAGGAAAACAAGTTCTCTCTTTTCATTTTTTTTTTCTTTTTGAGATGGAGTCTCGCTCTGTCGCCGAAGCTGGAGTGCAGTGGCGCGATCTTGGCTCACTGCAAGCTCCGCCTCCTGGGTTCCCACCATTCTCCTGCCTCAGCCTCCCGAGTAGCTGGGAATACAGGTGCCTGCCACCATGCCCAGCTAATTTTTTAGTACAGACGGGGTTTCACCATGTTAGCCAGGATGGTCTCAATCTCCTGACTTCATGATCTGCCTGCCTCGGCCTCCCAAAGTGCTAGGATTATAGGCATGAGTCACCACACCTGGCCACAAATTCTCTCTTTTCATTGGGTAATAAAGGAAAGGACCACCTACAGTTACCAAGACTAGTTTGTGAAGGGAGATTCATTCTCCTGTTTCTTCAGTGATGTGCACTGTATGGCATTCTGCCCCTTACCACAGTCCCATAGGAGCTGGGGTTCTGATGAATCAAAATAGGCCTTGGTTTCCACTGGCTGTAACTGGACACTAAGTGCTGGTCCAGGTGGTGACACTTTTTTCCTGAATACTTCTTGTCCACGTTCATGGGCTTGAACCTGAGAAAAATAAAGTACATTTGGGCTATAAAAGAATCCCTGTGTTAAACATCTTCTAACAACGAAGAGAAACTCCCATAGGAATACAAAACTGGGGAAGGAAGAATCGAGTCTGAGTCATTTGTAAAATGTCATGTGGAATCAAACAGACAGGAAAGGAGACATAAATGCACATTCAACCAATAGCTCCTGCAAGCTAGATACGCAATCTCAGGCCTCTCCTCCCATTGTGGGACCTTATCCATTATGGAGGTGTTAGATCTCCCATCCCCTATGCACCTGGAGTACTGCTTTATCAGTGCCTCTCTCCAAATCTTCCACTATGGTCACTGCCTCCTCTCCACTCTCTGGGTAATGTTCATGCACCCAGGCCTGCAAATCTCCTGGCAGGATGGTCAGGAACTGCTCCAGCACCAGCAGTTCCAGAATCTGTTCCTTGGTATGGATCTCCGGCTTCAACCACTGACAGCAGAGCTCCCGGAGCTGGCTTAGTGCCTCGCGAGGTCCAGGAGAATCCTGGTAGCAGAACTGCCTAAAAAGCTGCCTGTAGAGCTCCTGCTTAAGGAGTTCACTTCTCTGTAAGCAAGCGTCCTGCCTGTGGATAAATTCTTCCTCTTCTATCTTCACTATCAAAAGTCCTTCATCCTCTGGAGAGTTCTGGGCTGCAGCTTTCTTTGATTCTGTAGCCATCTGTGGAAAGAATATATTATCAGAACTGCTTTGGAAAGGGTCTTCTTTAGTTTCAAGAGTCCTCCTGAGGGATCAAAAATTACTATTACTGTCTAGGAAAATGAAAGACCATGTAATAAAAATCATCATTCTCCATTACACAAAAATTTACTGGGCATTTATTGTATGCAAAAGCACTGACATATTTGATTTGTAGAATACAACTGTTATGATTTCTGCTTCAAGATAGCTTAACGTTTAAATTTAAAAATAAGAATTTAAATTAGAAACAATAAACTTAAATGTAATACTAAATATTAACAAGGTACATGTTATTAAATTTTAAAAGTCACAGAGAAAATAAGGATGAAAAAGAAAAATGACAGAAGTGCTTCATAAAATGGAGATGGGAAAAATACAGATGGTTGCAGTGGTCAAGGGAAGCTTAATGAAAAAATGAAATTCTGAAGAATAGAAAAGATTTGACTGGGATGCAAGAGAGAAAGAAGTAGGAAATTACAAACAGAGAAATAGTCTGAACAATTGGGTAAGGGTAGGAATACAGAAGTGGGAAAGCAAAATGTTTAGTAGGTTTGTATAAGAAAATTATCGAGACAAAGCTTGGAGATGTCACTGCAGAAAACATCAAATGTCAGGTTCATGAATTTGGAGTTTATCTTTTAGGCACTAAGGAGTCATTGAAGAGGAGTCAATTCTTCTGAGCAGAATGACCTGCTGAACACTGTAGAGATGAATATGTTCTTAATTTCTAGGGTGGGTAGTAATAGGAAAAGACAGAAGCCACTGTATTCATGAAAGTATGAGGTTCTTTTTGTTTGTTTTTTGAGAGGAAGTCTCACTCTGTCACCCAGGCTGGAGTGCAAAGGCACAATCTCGGCTCACTGCAACCTCCGCCTCCCAGGTTCCAGTGATTCTCCTGCTTTAGCCTCCTGAGTAGCTAGGATTTCAGATGCACATCACCACACCTGGCTAATTTTTTTGTATTTTTGGTAGATATGGGGTTTCACCATGTTGGCCAAGCTGGTCTCAAACTCCTGACCTTGTGATCTACCCACTGCCCAACTCGGCCTCCCAAAGTACTGGGATTACAGGTGTGAGCCACCATGCCAGGCCTGAGGTTCTTTTACTGAACATTTCACTAAGTTGACTACTGACTGATGCAATCACATACATTTTATTAAGAATCTTATCACAAGCACAGTGTTGGGCTATAAGTTGTATAGCGATGGTTTACAAGAAAGTCTGAATCTGACACTGGGCTTGCTGCCTAATCATCATATGGGATCTCTGGTAGAAACAGCTTCTTAGACCCTACCTCTGGAGATGCTGACTTGGGCCCTGCTCCTAGAGATGGTAACTTGGTCAGTATGGCATATGCCTGGAAAATCTGTATTCTAATATACAGCTTAATGGATTAAACAAGAAGTGTTTGAGTTTGTGAACTAGTTGGGAAGAAATTATAAAACATGGAAATAAAAGATTTAAATGAGAAACATTTAACATGACATATACATTGCACATGTTTGTTAAATGTTGAATATTGAAGTATAAAATGAATTTATGGTGGAGATGCTGAATGTTCTAACTGTCCTGTGGTGGGAAGAGACTGTCAGTGGTAGAAGGTATTTCCCAGAGGTGGTGGGTGTTAGAAATAAATTTTTGGGCGGCAAAATAAATAGCACTCGAACATGAATTTTCTCATCAAGGCAATTTTGCTTCTATAGAAAGGTGCGTCTTGCAGATGGAGCAATGGCGAGAGCACACCTGAACAAGGGAGGGGAAGGGGTTCTTATCACTGACGCAGGTAGCCCTTACTGCTGTGTCATTCCCCTATTGGCTAGGGTTAGACTGCACAGTCTAAGCTAATTCCGATTGGCTATGTTAAAGAGAGCAGGGGTATGAACCAGAGTGGTGGGGTGAGCAGTTTCAGCGGGAAGGACAGTTATGGAACGGGTAACTAAGGTGATGCAGGTCAGAGCAGGTGACCAGGGGAATAGATGTGAACTACTGATTGGAACTGGTGGAAAAGGTTGTTTACTGAAACTAGGGGCAAGGAGACGAGGTTAAACTTTAAAATGGAGAGCAAATAACTGAACATACTGTCATAATAATTCTTTGAAAAGAAATGTAGAACTCACTGTATTTAACATGGGGCTTAAATTGGACAATAAAGGATGAGAAAGATTCAGAAAGGAAAGGACAGGAACAGAGTTGAGGAAGTGGGAATGAGCAGCAGGTTGATGGTGAGATCAGCTTACAGGGTATGGTGGCTGGAGTGACTAAGAACTCTACTGCCTCTGTTAAGAAATTGCTCAACTCTAGTCTGAGTTCTTACAATTCCTAACACATACATATATGAATATATAAGTCCTTGTATTATTTTTAGTTGTTTGGCCTTTTTTTCATCAACTGATTGCTGTTCCATGAGGTTAAGGACCATGCATTATTAAGTGTTCTTAAGGCTTCATATTTGTTGATTGAATGAAAGGAAAAATTTGGAAAGTTTCAGATGACTTCTGTTTTGGATGATCTGTATTTAAGATGATAATAAGACATCTACTTGGAAAAATATTTCCAACAGAAACAATGATATTTCAATAATGGAAAGGAACTTGGAATGGGAAGACAGATTTTGACAAGTGTTGGGAACAGGGCCCCAAATCTGGCCATAAACTGGCCCCAAAACTGGCCATAAACAAAATCTCTGCAGCACTGTGACATGCTCATCATGGCCTTGATGCCCTCGCTGGAAGGCTGTTGGTTTACCGGAATGAGGGCAAGGAACACGTGGCCCACCCAGGGTGGTAAATGGCTTAAGGAGTTCTTAAACCACAAACAATAGCATGAGCGATCTGTGCCTTACGGACATGTTCATGCTGCAGATAACTAGCCAGAGCCCATCCCTTTATTTCGGCCCATCCCTTTATTTCCCATAAGGAATACTTTTTTTTTTAAAATGCTACTAATATTTAGATGAATTTATTTTTTTATACATATATCTATACATTTTTAAACATATAGAGATTAAATTCAATGTGCATTTACTTAATATTTGCAAGAAATTATATGAATATTTAATATATATTCATTAACATACTTTTAGTAAATCTTATGACTGGCTTGCTGTCAATAAACATGTGGGTAAATCTCTGTTCAAGGCTCTCAGCTCTGAAGGCTGTAAGACCCCTGATTTCCCACTCCACATTCTATATTTCTGTGCGTGTGTCTTTAATTTCTCTAGCGCCACTGCGTTAGGGTTTCTACGACCGAGTTGGTCTCCGCAGACAAGATTCATGAAAAGGGTAGTTGAAGATATCTATCAGTATTAATTCTCCAAGACTATGAAATAAATATCACAGGTTCAGACTGAACCTTGGAAAACAAACAGTTTGAGTGAGTATAAGAACAAAATTTATCAATGATAAAAAAAAAAGGAGGGAGTTAGTTCCATGGTATATTAACCAGAGAGTCTCAATCCCTTATATTTTACTGGGCCATTCCTTTGATGTTTCTTGTTATGTTTCCTAGATGCCCTAACCAAGTAGTGTCCTAATGCTTAATGAGCATGATCTCATTTACCATAGTAGATGGGTATAAAGTAGGCCCATATAATCCGAATGAAACTTCAATTATGCTAAGCATGTTATCTCAGCTGACAGTCCTATCTCCAGGTGTTTTATCACTTCTCATCCATTTAAAACCTAGTCCCTCTAAAGTTAGTAGCTTTAATAAATATTTCTTGAGCATCTAGTGCCTTATAATAGTGTTAGGAGGACTTACAAAAACGGGTAAGCAGAAGTGTAAACAAACGCTAGGAGAACAGAGAGGAACGAGTAATTAATTATGAGAAAGGTGGAGGTTAAAGAGGAGGGCTCCTGATGGATGACCATGCCTTGGTGGGTATATGGAGGAGGGGAAAACGGGTGAGAGTTTTGTTGGTGGAGGGGGAGAGAGTCAGGGGAAATCCGGTAGAGACCACAAAGCAGAACAGAGGCGTCAAGGGGCATGCTGGTAAAGGCTCCCATAGTACCTTGTGTTTCTCAAGGGTAGGTCAGTGTTGGTTTCACTGCATCCTCGGCACACAGGAAATACTATTTACCGTGTCAATAAATTTCAGGACAAGCCGGGGTTGTCCCCAAGTGTCCTACAAAAGGGCAGTTACTCTTCCCAATGGAAGCAGGGGACTGGGGATGGTCGTCACAGCAGTTTCTTTTGGCAGACAATAACAGATGCGAGACATTTGACACCCCTCCCCGTTCCACCTGGCTGGAATGGGCAACTCCTCTTACCAGTGACCCCAAATTCAGGATCAGCAGGACAGCACCCACCCCACGCCACCACGCCCTCTCAGCGCCCCACTATGACGTCACGCGCGGCGGAGGTAACTATGGAGACCGCCAAACCCTCACTAAATACGTAAGCGCGCCTGCCCTCCCAACGCCGAAGCTGGTTCCACCTTTCTCCGGGATTCCTCTGAGGTCCAAGGTCTAGTCACCCAGAGGCTGCTAATTTCAAAGGCAATATGAGAGGGACTGGATGTTTGGAGGGGGAAACAGGGCTGGACGTCTGGGTCCCCAAACCCGGACTCACCTCTCGGACAGGGCTGATTCCGATCGGACACTTCCGGTGGAAGGACTGAGCGGCACTACACTTCAAGGATTCCGTCCACAGGGACTTGTGAGTCTGCGCAGAAGACGGGATGCCTTTGGACTATGATTCCGAGAATCCTTCCTGGGTCGCTTCAGGCGCAGACTTTTCGCCAAAGTCCTGAAGCTCTCAGGGCTTGAAGGAGAAGGCGTCTTTTTTCTCCATTGTAGTAGTGTGTCTCGCTAAATAACAGAGGGGACTCTCGAAAAGAAAATGACGTTGGCCGGGCGCAGTGGCTCACGCCTGTAATCCCAGCACTTTGGGAGGCCGAGGCGGGCGTATCACGAGGTCAGAAGATCGAGACTATCCTGGCTTGCAGGGTGACACCCAGTATCTACTGAAAATACAAAAAAAAAAAAAAAAAAATTGCCGGGCGTGGTGGCACGCCCCTGTAGTCCCAGCTGCTTGGGAGGCTGAGGCAGGAGACTCGCTTGAACCCGGGAGGCGGAGCTTGCAGTGAGCCGAGACCGCGCCGCTGCACTCCAGCTTGGGTGACAGAGTGAGACTCAGAAAAAGAAGAAGAAGGAAAAAAAAAATATTTACACTCGAGCACAAATTTTCTCAGCAAAGCAATTTACTTCTATAGAAGGGTGCGTCTCACGGATAGAGCAATGGCTAGAGCACACCTGATCAAAGGAAGGGAAGGGGTTCTTATCCCTGACGCAGGTAGTCCCTAGTGCTGTGTCGTTCCCGTGCTGGCTAGGGTTGGGCCGCACAGTCTAAGTTAATTCCGATTGGCTATTTTAAAGAGAGCAGGGGTAAGAGCCGGGGTGGTGAGGTGAGTAGTTTCGGCGCGAAGGACGGTTACGGAACAGGTGACTAAAGGTGACTCAGGTCAGAGCAGGTCACCGGGGTGACTCACGACAGAGCAGGTGACTAGGGGTGACTCAGGACGGAGCAGGTCGCCAGGGAAACAGATGTGAACTACTGATTAGAACTGGCGGAAAAGGTCGTTTACTGAAACTAGAAGCAAGGAGATGAGGAAAATGAGGAAGTTAAACTTTAAAATGGAGAACAAAGAACTGAAGGTACTGACATACTGGTTCTTTGAAGAGAAATTTAGAACTCACTGTATTTAACAAGGAGTTCAAGGCCAGCCTGGCCAACATGGTGAAACCCTGTCTCTACTAAAAATATAAAAATTAGCTGGGTGTGGTGGCGAGTTCCTGTAGTCCCAGCTACTTGGGAGGCTGAGACAGGAGTATCGCTTGAACCCAGGAAGTGAAGGTTGCAGTGAGCCAAGATCATGCCACTGCACTCCAGCCTAGGCGTCAGAGCAAGACTCCACCAACAAAAAAAAAAAAAAAAAAAAAAAAATTTATTCGGGAATAGGAAATTGCATTAAAGAATAGACTTGCCAGAGTAAACTATGTTTCTATTCAGGGAGGTAAGGGAAGACAAAGGTTTTTAAAGGAAGAATGAGGAGGTTTATGTGATTGTTTAAAATCATTATCCTTGACTACAAAGATTGGTAACAAGGATGACACCAGTCTGAGGTTAGACAAACAGTTGCTGGGCAGATGTCCTTGCAGAAGTATTTTTGGTGTAAGGTGGGTTTTGCAGTCATATGTGATAGTTTTCTTATGAGGCGTACAAGCCTGAGAAGGGCTATGAAGAGACCCTTGAAGAGACCCTGGCTCTATCTGTCAGATTCTTGCTTTTGTTTTTATTTTTTAACACTAGTGGGCCAGGCGTGTTGGCTCACTTTTCTAATTCCCCACTTTGCGAGGCAAACACAGGAGGATTAATTGAATTCAGGAGTTCGAGACCAGCCTGGGCAACATAGCTGGGACTTTGTCTCTACAAAAATTAAAAAAAAAAAATAATCGAGGGTTGTGGAGTGCACCTGTACTCCCAGCTACTCACGAAGCTGAGGCGGGAGGATCGCCTGAGCCCAGGAAGTGGTGGCTGCAATAGTGAGCTGTGATTGCACCACTGCACTCTAGCCTGAGTGACTCCTGCCTCTATTTAAATCTCAGACGGTGAAATTGAAGCCCACGCAACAGGGATGCAACTGAAACTTCACCTCCTCTGCAAAACCTTCCTGCATTCCCATGCAACTTTTCTTCTAAGGCCTTGTTTGATTCATCGCCTTACTCCAGTGGAACTCAGATATTCAAAATGGTATTAATTATAACCACTGGCTGTCATTGGTCCATGCGTGGCCTTAAAGTGTGAACATTTTTTAATCCATTACCTGATCTATAAGAACTATAGATTGACAACAACTTAGATTTAATACTACTCTTTTTCTAGTCCCTCTCTGTACTACCTCTCATCTGAGGAAACACTATCACAAATTTTGTATTTGTTGTTCCCTTGCTTTTTAACAAGATGATTCCATTGGATATGTACTGTTTTGTCCCTCGAAAGTGGTGGCAGGGGAGTTCACACAAGGGAGTGCCCAAAACTGTCCTAGTTGGGGCTGGTTGGAATTCCAAAGAAAGAAGCACTATGTGCCAAGGTGATCAGTCTAAAGCATTTATTGAGGGAACTTACATCGTGTTGCAGAAATCCTCCCCATGGATAGGAGAGAAAAGGGGTGTTCTACCTAGATATGTCTGCAGTGAGGGGGTCAGGGTATGGAGTTTATATGAGGGTTTAAAGAATTTGGCTCAGGGCCAGAGCTAGTTTCTTTCAGTGTTTTTGGCGACAACTTAGATACCTTTATCAGTGCCTGAGAATGTTCAAGACCCAAGTTTGGGTTCAAGCATGCTGGGAAAAAGCTGCAGCTGGCTAGGTCAAAGAGAGGTCAAGGCACTCTGATTTTCAGTCACAGAATAGTCAAGGCTCTATGATTTCCAGTCAGAGATCCTGCAATCCATTTTCCTGATTGGCTCTTAAAATTTCACATGCCCATCTCTTCCTATATGTTCCCTGAGCTGGTCAGAAAGGGTGGGATCGTCGGCAATTTCTTTCCCCTGGCTTTATGAAACACAGCAAACAAAACCTACGCTAACAGTAAATACAAGTGCACATGACAAGATCTAAAATCACATTTTCCAAAACGCTTGCTAGCAGAGCTTTCCACCAAGGACCCCATCCTGGAAAACATGACTTTGTGTAGACCACTTGGCATACTCTATGTGGTGGGTAAGCTGTAATTGCTTTTATAAGTGAAGGATGGATTGATTAACTTCAGCTTCTTTGTCTGGAATATGCACACAATGTTCACTTTTGAAAAGGGCGCAGGTTCCCCCTTGCACAGATGTCAGCATCTCTAGGGCCATTTGGTTTTGTAGACAACTTTTTTCATTGCTGCTTTTTCAATGTTCAAGGCCTCCATACCGTGTTTGGCATCATGCAAAGCTGTGGAGACGAATCTCTGAAGGGCTTCCAGCTTCTACATGATATCAGAAGAACCTACTGGAGGCACAAATATAGTCAATAAGTAATCCCACCAAGAAAAAACAGACCTACTCCACTGACTTCTCCAGATGGACTCATTGAGGGATACAGGAATGGTGTCAGAGATTCTGGAGTCATCCAAGCCACCCCAGGGGAAGCCTGGGCTGGAGGTTAGTAGCACAGAGCCATTGGGTACCATTTGGGGCAATTCAGTATATTCCTGGCCTACAAGACTGTTTGTGACAAATCAATCTGTGTCCTTAAGGATAATGGTGTATTGGCATTGGGCAGTTGGGAGGAAACCTAGGTACTAGAATACCTTAGGCATTACCTGAATGTCTTTAGCGTGATTAAGTTGTTCCTAACAGATCTCTGCAACTCAAGAGAGCATCCTTGCTGTAGGGATGAGCTAAAGAAAGCCATCCCACATTTGCCAGTATGATCTCCATTGCCAGAAACTGGTGCTCTTCAGGGCAGTTTTCACTTTTATGGTTGCCTCCTGTGGGACATGTTTAGGGAAAAACTTAAATTTTGTCTATAGTTGTTCAATGTCATATCTCAATCACTCACATTTGCGTGTGTGGTGTTAGATGGATCTAGGGTACCTATTTATATGTATTGTCCGGTTATCCAAGTTTGTACAGAGATCCAGTCTTTACCCAGTAGTGGCTCAGTCCACCATAGAGTTCCTACATGGCTATTCAAGGTCATAAGACCAAACACTCAGCAGTTAGGTTGGCCATGCAGGTGGGCTGTGTGATGGCCCCAGGCCAGGAAAACATTTTGGAAGGATTTCCAGGTGCCAGTGGGAATGATATAACAGCAAAGGAGAAGGCAACTCAAGCTAACAGTGAAATGAACTGTAAACTAGTTCAACCATTGTGGAAAACAGTGTGGCGATTCCTCAAGGATCTAGAACTAGAAATACCATTCGAGCCAGCCATCCCATCACTGGGTATATACCCAAAGGATTATAACTCATGCTGCTATAAAGACACATGCACACGTATGTTTATTATGGCACTAGTCATAATAACAAAGACTTGGAATCACCCCAAATGTCCATCAGTGACAGACTGGATTAAGAAAATGTGGCACATATACATCATGGAATACTCTGCAGCCACAAAAAAGGATGAGTTCATGTCCTTCGTAGGGACATGGATGCAGCTGGAAACCATCATTCTCAGCAAACTATCGCAGGAACAGAAAACCAAACACCGCATGTTCTCACTCATAGGTGGGAATTGAACAATGAGATCACTTGGACACAGGAAGGGGAACATTGCACACCGGGTCCTATTGTGGGGAGCGGGGAGAGGGGAGAGATAGCATTAGGAGATATACCTAAAGTAAATGACAAGTTAATGGGTGCAGCACACCAACATAGCTCATGTATACATATGTAACAAACCTGTACGTTGTGCACATGTACTCTAGAACTTAAAGTATAAGAAAAAAGATAAAAATAAATAAGTAAATAAAATAAAATAAAAATAAATAAATAGAAAAAAATTTAGAGTTAAAAAAAAAAAAAAAAGAAGTGATTACAACGATCTCAACTTGTCAAGAAATAACCTGACAAGCCCCAAACTCTCTTCTCTGCTTTACATTCTAGTTTTTCTCTCAAGATAAAAGAGGAACAAAGCCATGTGATTACTTTTCTTACAATTTGATTGAAGTGATAGAGTAATGGTGTTGCACTACTTCAGAAAATGGTAAAATGGAGTAATTGCAATAGGGTAATTAAATTATAGAGAAAAGAGGCAATTGTAATAGCACATAGTATTCACATTCTTCCTCTGTCTACCTGCCATTTGGGACAAACACCTGGTGTTCAGCAGGCTTTCTGGAGCTGTCAACCAAAACTCCAAGACAAGGATGTCCTGCTGACTCCAGAAAATAAACAAGGCAGATTTGAAAGATCTTATAGACCCAGATGGGGGAAAAAATGGAGGGGTAATATCTTAGGATCAAAAGCCGTACCTGAAAGTTGGCATAACATATTTTCTTGCAAAGATCATGGGGGTTGCATGCTCCCTTTGGGTAATTAACTAGTGCAGCAGAAGGAAATAGAAGAGTAAATTCTTGTGGGAAATCATGGAGTCATCAGGGAAATCATCAGATGATTGGGAATCAAAACTCTTAGGTCCATTTTTAGGTTTTAGTCTGGGCCATAGCTGTTCATATCCTTAAAATTTGGCTTTTTATTTCTATGGTAAAATACTCTTGGTGTTTGGTGAGGCAAAAAAGTAAATTTGGCAAGATAGCACAAATATGAACAGTATTTGAATACTTCTTTGTACTTAAATTGAGATTTTTGTCAGTTTTCTTAGGAAAGAATATTGAAGTCTAATTTATTTATATTTTAATATAATTTTCAATTGAAAATTATATTAAATCCAAAGAGTTTTTTTTTTTTTTTTTTTTTTTTTTGCCATAGTCACTGGATTTGTAACTTTTATTTACAGGTTCAATTGGCAAAGTTACTGGAATGTATGACATACAAAATAAACACATGAAATTTGGTTGACTGATGCTCATAAAATTATATTCAAACAAAAAACTGAAGTCACACTGATTACCCTTTGGAGAAGGTAAAATTGGCCCCCAAGAACCTCCAAAATCATAATATTGTCTCTAAGAGAAGTTAAGGATTACAGAGATTTCTTTAAGAATGGCTCATAGCTTAAGAAGAAACATTGAGCACATTCATTGCTGTGAGAGACTAAAGCTTACATTTTCCTCAAACTGATGTTATTTGAAACTCATGACTGACCCTAAAAAAAATTATTTCAGGCCGGGTGCGGTGGCTCACACCTGTAATCCCAGCACTTTGGGAGGCCAAGGCAGGCAGATCACGAGGTCAGGAGATCGAGACCACCCTGGCTAACACAGTGAAACCCCATCTCTACTAAAAATACAAAAATTCACCGGGCATGGTGGCACGCACCCTTAGTCCCAGCTACTCAGGAGGCTGAGACAGGAGAATTGCTTGAACCCAGGAGGTGGAGGTTGCAGTGAGCCGAGATCATGTCATTGCACTCCAGATTGCATTGAATCTATAGATTGCTTTGGGTATCATAGACATTTAAACAATGTTAATTCTTTCAATCCACGAACATGGATATCTTTCTATTTATTTGTGTACTTTTTAATATACTTCAACAATGTTTTATAGTTTTTATTGTAGCGGTCTTTCATCTCCTTGGTTAAATTTATTCCTGGGTATCTTTTTTTGTAGTGATTATAAATGGGATTGCTTTCTTGATTTTTTTTTCCAGATAGTTTGCTATTACACTACTGATTTTTGGATACTGATTTTGTATATTGCAACTTTACTGAATTAGTTTATTGGTTCTGACAGTTTTTTTGGTGGTGTCTTTAGGGTTTTCTATCTATAAGATCATGTCATCTGTGAACAGGGGCAATTTGGCTTTCTCCTTTCCAAATTGTATGTCTTCTATTTCTTTGTCCAGCCTACTTGCTCTGATTAACACTTCAGTACTATGTTGAATAAATGTTCTAAAAATGGGCATCCTTATATTTTTCCAAATCTTAGAGATTGGAAAATCTTTCAACTTTTCCATATTCAGTATGATGTTAGCTGTCAGCTTGTCATATATGGACTTTATTGTTTTGAGGTATGTTCCTTGTATACTTGGTTTGAGAGTTTTTATCATAAAGCCTATTGAATTTTATCAAATGCCTTTTATTTGTCATGTAATTTTTGTCCTTGATTCTGCTAACATGATATATCATGTTTATTGATTTGTGTATGTTGGACCATCCTTGGAACCATAGGACAAATTTCACTTGATCATAGTGAATGATCTTTGTAATGTGCTATTGAATTTGGTTTGCTATATTGTTAAGAGTTTTTGTATCTATGTTCATTAGGGATATTGGCCTGGAGTTTTCTGATTTTGTTGCATTTTGTCTGGTTTTAGTATAAGAATAACAATGGCCTTGTAGAATGGGTTTGCACGAATTTCTTCCTCTTCAATTTCTAAAATACTATGATTTACATAAATATGCAAAGATAACAGGAGTTTCAAATAAGTGAATTTTTAATTTTCCCTATTTAGTCTTGTAAAAATAAAAAAGTTAACATATAACCATATGAAAATGTAATATATAATTATGACTATATGTTGCTTTAACATTTATAAGTGTTAAATAAATGTTGGAAGTAAATTTTTAAAATTAAGCTTCAGTTTAATGTCATTTGTTTTTTCATGTTTTCTCTGTCTTCTAAGTAAAAAGGAAAGATACTCAACCCACTAACTCATTTAACAATTGACTTATTGTCCCTGATAGTTAAGTTCTGAAGGAGATGAGAAAAAAAGATGGAATTATAGATTGGAGAGACTAAAGAATGAGAAATGTTTGGATTTATTGATAAAAGAAGTTTTTCTTAGGCCATCTTTTTCTGGTAAAATTAAAAGATGGTTACATTTACTCATGTGATTCTCTCTGCATAACTGAAAAATCTTAAGGGAGTCTGAGTGATGACATCGATGGGTAACATTTAAAATTAGAGCAAGTGGGAAAGTGATTTTCAACTTCTGCAGTTCTTTATAAAAGTTGGAAGGAAGAACAAGACCTTAGAGATCTCATTATAATAATTATTAGAATTCAGCTGCCAACAGCAGTGATCTTGTTTTCTCCATGTCCACAGGGATCCAGCTCTTGGGAGAGTAGAATCGATTAACATGTTCTGCCTATGCTGCATGCAACTATTAAAAAGTTTCAAATGAGTTTTGTTATAATTCATAAAATGGAATACTCTCTGGGGTTGTCTGCCTTAGAAGAGAAATAGTCAATTAAGGACTAATTACAGTGGAGAGCTAAAGTGAGTCAGCTCCTGTCACTGTTGTCTTCCCTTTGCTTTACAGTTGCATCTTAGAGCTATTCAGCAGCCCTGGGGATTTACCCAATACTATTATTCACACCATCAAATCTGAAACTTTCCCAATAGAACTCAAATAATCATCCCCTCACTTCTGGATGGCATTTTGGTAAGTAAAGATTTAGTGAGAGTACCTAGGAAAGCTATTCTCTGTCAGTGACTTTTTTGTTCTATGTGTATCCTTCAGGAATAATTCCCATAAAATCTTATAATGCAGAATGACTCTGGGATATGCAATATGTTTCTATCATTAGACATTTTCAGGCACTGTGAAAGACATTTGGGATGTAAATAAATGTTACATATGTGCCCTCAAGGATCTCACAATTCAGAGAAAGGTAAGAATGAGGAAGTTACAATATTGTGTCACAATTACTATCTTATCCAAGACAGTGAAAAAGATAAACATTGGATTATTTATTCTATTATGTTTGTTAAGTGCTTATTATTTTTCCACTCTTTGATATTTTCATTTCCATTAAGTATTGTGTTTACTGCTATATTCCCCCATGTGTAATCCCTTCTATTAAGTATGAGTTAGTCTTATTGATGATGGCAGGAGGCAAATAGGTTACTAGGTGAGAAGGGGCGGGTCTGCAGTGAGTCCCGACCTTCAAGCCAAGAATGGCCTGAAGCCTCGGGACTGGGCTGCCAGTTCCAAATGGAGTCCAAGACATAGATTGAGAACTTCCTTGATGCCTTTTGGCTAATCAGATGGTTTTTCCGGGCCTACTCATTGACCAATCAACATGTACTTTCTCCATGGACCAATTCTCCTGCCCATGGACCAATCAGCATGTACTTCCTCCTTTTCGAGGATGGTTATAACCTTCCTGGGGTTATTCTGAGCCCATAAAAACCCCAGATTCAGTCCAATCCTGCCTGTGAATAGGAGTTACCCACTTCGGGTCTCCTCTCTGCTGAGAACTGTTCTGTTGCTTAATAAAGCTCTTCTTCACCTTGAACACCCTCCAGTTGTCCATGTGACCTCATTCTTCCTGGACACAGGTCAAGAACTCGAGACCCATGGAATGGCAGGCGTGAAAAGGGCTGTAACACTTTCCAGGCTGGCTCACTGAGCTGTGGGCAGTGACACACTCCTGTTTGTCAAACTGTGGGAGTGAAACCTGGTGACTGGGGACTCTTCTGAGGGCCCAGACCTCAGGATTTCCCCTACCAGAGCTGTAACACTATAGCCCTACCCACCTTCACTGGTGTAGGTGGCTGCCCCATGCAATGGGAGGCAGGGTGTGGTTGGGCCAGCCCAGGAGTAGGTTGGAGTGGGATGGTGGGACTGAACCAGTTGTAACACAAACAGGCTGAAACCGACCCTCTCTCCATTTACCAAGCTGCAGGTGGTGTGAACAAGAGAGATGTAGCATGTGCCCCGCCCAACCCTTGGGGTTCTTGTGGCATCGTCAAGTTTTCAGGCACCACCACATTCCCCTCATCCAGGCGCCAGTGCCTGCAGTGGAAGCTGCTTGCCGTACACCTGGTCCGGCCACAGCCTTGCGTGGAGTCGGCACCAGGAGCTGCCTATTCCGCCACAGCAGTTGGTGCACCTGGTTATGTTCAGTGGCCAGACCCCACACTCACTCACACAACCCTCACTACTTTGTGCCTGGCTCACCCTCGGCGGGCATGGGATCTGGGCCAGTAGTGCAAACAGAGTGCAGCCTGCTGAGCCAAGTGGGCAAAATGAGCCCAGTGGGCACGAGCTAAACTCAAGCAGAGGCGCAGACGGCCACAGAGGTTTCTGGCTGGCAAAGTGACACCTGAAGGATCCTGTGACCTTATTGACTCATTTCTAACAATTAGAATAAAGCAGAAGTGTTGTGATGTCACTTCCAAGATGTTAGGTTATAAAAAGACTGGCTTTCATGTTGCCTGCACTCACTCTCACTCGTTCTGATGGATTACTCATGGTGGAGAAAGATAGCTTCCATGTCATGGAGCAGCCGTATGAATAGGTCTAAATGAGTAACCCTGCAAGTAGGTCTTCTGAGACCAGCCAACTATCAGTGGGTGAGATTGGAAACCCCATTAAGACCTAAGATGCCTGTAGCTCCAGCCAACACTTTGTATCCTTGTGTGAGACCAACCCTGAGCCAGAGGACCCCACTAAGCTGTGCCTCAATTCCTAACCTAAAAGAAACTGTGAAGTAATAAATGTTTGTTGTTTTAAACTGGTAAGTTTTGGAGTGATTTGTTATGCAGCAATAGATAACTACCTTACCATACTGTCAGGGGAAATTGACCCTGATCAGCAGGAGGAAGCAGGGCTCATTTTAGACAAGGGGCCACAGAAGAATTCATGTGGAGTACAGGAGATCCACTTGGCTACCTCCTGTGTTCCATCATAACTATGAATAGACAGATGCAGCAACTTCAGACTGAAGACAGCATGATTACCAAGGGTTCAGACCTTTAGAAATGAAGGTTTGGGTCACAATCTCAGGTTAGCAACCAAGACCCTTCAAGATGCTAGACGAGGGTGGGGGAGATTGGAATAGATAACTAGAAGATACCCTTGTGAATTTCCACTCAGAAAGAGAAGTCCATGAATACCATGGGAGATCTGCTTTCCTAACATGTGGGGAGAAAAATATCTATGTGGGTCATGGAATGGATTACAGTGATCAGGAAATTGATGTACTATTCTGTGTCTCAGAAGAAATGAATGAGACTTTCTGCCACTCTGCATCTTTGCTAGCAATTGGTATTGTCGATTTTTAGATTTTAGTTCATTCTAATGAGAATGTAGTGGTATCTCCCTGTTTTTTGATTTGTAATTTCCTAACAAAAAATGACATTGACTATCTTTTTACATGCTTATTTGCCATTTGTATTTCTTCTTTGTTGAGGTGTCTGTTCAGATATTTTGCCCATTTTTTAATTGGTTTACGTGTTTTCTTATTGTTGAGCTTTGGCTCACCAATACCTTGGTATATATCTTAAATATTTTTTTCCATTCAGCTCACTGATAACCTTGTTTAGCCAGTCATCAGTTGCCTCCATGCCTACTCTGTCCAGGATCTTCTTGATGTCCTTGGCACTAAGGGAGGTGTTGCTCACAAGGGAAGGTAATAGGTAGGAAGTGAGATAGAGCATCTCAGTGGCAGTGGCAGTGGCAGTGGCAGTGGCAGAGGAGGGGCCTCGTGGGTCATGATATGTATGTTTTGCAAATATTTTCTCCCGATCTGTGACTTGTCTTTTCTGCAACTCTGGAAATAAAGCTAAGGCACAGAACAAACAAAGTTAAATGGTCTATCCAAGAGAAACTGCTGAATCTTAGTAAGCTAGTTGGGGTCTGTGATATTTTAACTTGGGGATCCCAAGCTCAGTGGCATCGTATTCAAACTCTGGCAGCCTTTCAGTCAATAGAGAGGTTTGACCTCTTTTGGAGCTCTGTTAAAAAAAGTAAAAGTCATGTTCACTGAAAACTATAAAACATTGTAGAAAGAAATGAAAGATTTAAATAAATGGAAAGTCATCCCATGTTCATGGGTTGGAAAACAATATTATTAAGATGACAAAACCCCCCGAATTGATCTATAGATCCAATGCAATCTGTAACAAAATCACAGCTGGCTTTCTTGTTTTTTGTTTTTTGTTTTGTTTTGCAGAAATTGACAAGCTGATCTTAAAACTAGTATAGAAATGCAAGAGACACAAAATAGTCAAAGCAATGTTAATAATGAAGAACAAAGTTGAAGGACTCACACTTCCTAATTTCCAAACTTACTACAAAACTACAGTTTTAAAGAAAGCAGGGTACAGGCATAAAGGTAGACATATGGATCAATGGAATAAATTGAGAGTCCATAGATAAACTTACAGATTTATGGTCAATGGATTTTTGACAAGGGTGCTAAGATAATTTATTGAAGAAAGAATAGTCTGTTCAACAAATGATGCTGGGACAAACATCAAATAGATATGCACATCTAAAAAGATGATGCTGGACTCCTTCCTCACACCATACGTAAAAATTAACTCAAAATGGATCACAGACCTAAATGTATGTAGAGGCTGAACTATAAGTCCCTAGAAGAAAACCCAGGTAAAAATCTTTATGGTCTTCATTTACACAGTGGTTTCTTAATACTTAAAGATAAATTGGGCTTCATCAAAATTGAAAAACTTTGTGCTTCAAGGGACACCATCAAGTAATTGAAAATACGGAACAGGAGAATATCTTTGCAAATTATATCTCCAACAAAGACTTGTACCCAGAATATGTAAAGAACTTCTGTAATTCAGTAATAAAAAGACAACTCAACTTAAAAAGTGGGCAAATGGTTTGAATACACATTTCTCCAAAGAAGATATACAAATGACCAATAAAAACATGAAAAGATGTTCAATATCACTAGTCATTAGGGAAATAAAAACAAAACCACAAGATACTGCTTTGCAACCAACAGGATGTCTATAATAATGAAGAATGGCAGTACCAAAGTGTTTTCAATAAAGTGGAAACTTAGTATCCTCTTATGTTGTTGGTGGGAATTAAAATAGAGTAGCTACTTTGGAAAACATAGTGGCTGGGTGCAGTGGCTTATGTCTGTAATCTCAGCACTTTGGAAAGTCGAGGCAGGCAGATCACTTGAGGTCAGGAGTTTGAGACCAGCCTGGCCAACATGGCAAAACCCTGTCTCTACTAAAAACACAAAAATTATCCAGGCATGGTGGCGGGTGCCTGTAATTCCAGCTATTTGGGAGGCTGAGGCAGGAGAATCGCTTGAACCCAGGAGGCAGAGGTTGCAGCGAGCTGAGATTGTGCCACTGTACTCCAGCCTGGGTAACAGAGTGAGACTGTGTCTAAAAAAAAAAAAGAAAAAATTAAACATGGTGTTACTATATGGCCCAGCAATTTCACTCATACATAGAATATATACCCAACAGAAATGAAAACATGTGTCTATATAAACTTATACTTAAATGTTCATAGTGACATTATTCATAAAGACCAAAAAGTGGAAACAACTGAAATTTTCATCAACTGATGAATGGATAAATGAAATTAAGTATATCTATGCAATGGAATATTATTTGGCAATAAAACAGAATGAAGTACTGAAACATGTTACAACATGAATGGGCCTTGAAAACATTATGTTAAGTGAAAGAAGTCAGTCACGAAAGACTGTGTATTATATGACTCCATGTATATGAAATGTCTAGAATAGGCTAACATATAGATATGAAAAGTAGATTAGTGGTTGCCAATGGCTTGGGTTGGAAGTGAAGAGCAGGTGAAATGGAAAATGACTGCTAAGGTACACAAGGTTTCTATGGGGGATAATTATAATTTCTAAAATTCAGCGGTGGTGATGATTACAGAATTCTGTGAATGTACTGGAAAACCACTGAACTTTACTTCTCATTTTGTTTATTTTATTTTGAGAGAGGGTCTTGCTCTGGCACCCAGGTTGGAGTGCAGTGGCACAATCAGGGCTCACGGCAGCTTCCACCTTCCTGGACTCAAGTGATCCTCCCACCTCAGCCTCTCAAACTGCTGGGATTACGGGCATGAGCCACCCCACCTGCTAACTATACTTTTGAATGAGTAAGTTTTATGGTATGTAAATTATATCTCAATAAAGGTGTTAAAAATGAAACAAGCTTGAACCTGGCAGGGCCTGAACAGTACTTCTAAATGAGAAAGTTTTCTGGTATGTAAATTATATCTCAATGAAGGTGTTAAAAATGAAACAAGCTTGAACTCAGTTTGCATCACTGCATTCCAGCCTGGGCAACAGAGTGAGACTCTGTCAAAAATGAAAAAGAAACAAAAAAGCTACAGATTAGGAGAAAATAATTGCTAAATATGTATCTGATAAAAGACTGTGTCTACAATACATAGAAAAGTCTTGATAATAATAAGACACTTCATTTGACAAATGGGCAAAATATTTGAATGTATATTTTATAAAAGGAGCTGTATAAATGGCTAATAAGTGCATGAAAATATGCTCAACATCATTAATCACTTGGAAAATGCTAATAAGTACATAATGAGACATTACTACACATACTCTAGAATGGCTATACTGCAAAAGTCTGAAAACATGTGTCAGTTAGGATGGGGAGAAATTAAAACCCTCATGTGTTGCTGGAGAAAAATATAAAATGGTATAATCACTGTAAAAAACAGCTTCGTATTTTGTTAAAAATGTACACATAGATTTGCCATTACAACCTAGCATTTCTACTCCTAGATGTGTGCTCATGAAAAATGAGAATTTATCTATATAAAAAATTGTCTATGCATTTTCATATAAACATACTCAAAATAACCCGAACTGGAAACAATCATAAAGTACAACTGGTGAACAACTGTGTAAATTTACTAAAAGTCATAAAACAATAAAAAGCAAGTTAATGTTATGCTGCTTAATCAGAGGATAATAGGCTACATAGCTTCAGTCTATGAATGTCTATAGATAACTATTCATCCTAATCTTTAATTAAACATTCCAAAACTTCAGAACTTTTGGCTCTAGACAGTTATTTTATTCCTAAGTTAAATTCCTTCTTTATTTATACTCACAGACTCACAGAATCTCTGGGTTAGAAATCATCCTGTAAGTCATGTAATCCAACCATCCTTCCAGTATTTGAATACCATATGAAATATTTCCACAAAGTGATATACTTGAATAACTGTTGCTAAGGAAATTTTATTTTATTTTATTTTTAAATTTTTTATTTATTTATTTTTTTGAGATAGAGTCTTGCTCTTGTTGCCCAGGCTGGAATGCAATGACACGATTTTGGCTCACTGCAACCTCCGCCTCCCGGGTTTAAGCGATTCTCCTGCCACAGCCTTCCGAGTAGCTGGGACTACAGGTGTGTGCCACCACGCCTGGCTAATTTTTGTATTTTTTTAGAGACGGGATTTCACCATGTTGTCCAGGCTACTCTCAAACTCCTGACCTCAAGTAATCTGACTGCCTTGGTCTCCCAAAGTGCTGCGATAACAGGCGTGAGCCACTGTGCCTGGCCAGGAAATTTTATTATTCATGAAGCCAAATCATTCCATTTTTGTTTTTTACTGACTGTGAGCAAGTCCTTCCATACAACCAATATTGTTTCCACATACTTCTTACTAGTTCTTTCTATTTTAGAAACCAACAAATAAAGTCTAACTCCTTTTCTATATGACATTTTCCCAAATGTTTCAATTTATCTGTCATTTCTTTTTCACATTTTGTTTCTCTGGACCTCAGTGGAAATGGTTATGATGGATGCAATTTATTACAAAAACTCCCATAAGGATAGGTATATCTGTTATAAGGATTATTATGAGTTGAACTGAATTTGATAATCTACATGTGGTACCATGAATATATGTCCTTAGTTCTATCCTTATGAGAGTCACTGGCAATCTTATAATTTCTACTATTACATAGAATATAACATGTAGTAAAAGCTTTTGCATTGATGTCCAATTTTATTTTTTATTTTTTTAGAGATGGGTCTTGCTATATTGCCCAGGCTGGCCTCGACTCTTGAGCTCCAGCGATTCTCTTGCCTCAGCCTCCAAAATATGATGTGCAGTTTTATTCCCTAAATTTAGTTTACTATTCCTGGTTGGACCTGATTGCTCTTTTATTTGAATATTTATGTCCCATTACAATAAAACCTCTCTTCTTGAGTAATTTCCATTAATCAATTTTTGAGTGAGAATATAGAAATAGATATGAACAAAAAGAACTCTACTATTTTCTGGTTATTCTCTGTATCATAAAATATATATATCACAAAACACTTTATAAAAATTAATTTTATTAAAATGAGCTATATGGAGAAATTACAGCCCTTGTGGACAGTTAGTGAGAATGAAAAATGGTGCCACCATTATAGAAAACAGTATAGCAGTTTGTCAAAAAATTAAAAGTAAGATTACCATATGATCTAGCAATTCCACTTCTAGGTATATACCCAAAAGAACTGAAAGCAGGAACTCAGACAGATATTTATACACCCATATTCATGGCAGCATTATTCAACATAGCCAAAAGGTGAAAACAACTCAAATACCTATCAACTGATGAAGAGATAAACCAAATGTGGTATATACATACAATAGAATATTATTCAGTCTTAAAAGGGAGGAAATTCTGACACATGCTACAACATGGATGAACCTTAAAGACATTATGCTAAGTGAAATAAGTTAGCCATGAAGAAAAAGCACTCTACAATTTCATTCATATGAGGTATCTAGACTGTTCAAAATCAGATGGAAAAGAGAATAGCAGTTGCCAGGGGCTGGTGGGGACAAAATATGGAATATAGGTAGTTATTTTTTAATGGGTACAGAGTTTTAGTTTCAGGAGATGAAAAAATTCTGGAGATTGACGCTCAATGTGATTGCACTTAATGCCACTGGCTGTACACTTAAAAATGGTTAAACTACGAAATTTTATGTATATTTTATTATAAGTATAAAAAAATCCAAAATACATTCTCCTTAAAAGTGGTTTGTATTAGAAAAATAAATTTCTCAGAATTGCAAAAAAGGAGAGACACAGTTAGTTTAATGTGTGTTGTTCTAGATGAATCATTAATATATTTTTTATATTCTCAAGGTAACTGATAATAGCTTAGTTATAGAAGTTACCAGTATAAAATTATACACCAGGATACAAGTATAAATACTAGTTAAAACCAAATCTGCAATTATAAAATTAGTTAAATCAATCAACCTCTCATTTTAAAAATTAACTATTTCAATTTCTGGAATTCTGTTTTCTCTTCTATGTCCTCATAATTCATCAAACTACACTGACATTGGCTTTGAGATACACGTTTGTCTCCAGTAATCTGACCTGTCATTTATTTGGACCTTTAGCAATGAATTAATTTTCAGTGAGAAAATTATTATCTTTTTTTTTTTTTTTTTTTTTTTTTGAGACGGAGTCTGGCTCTGTCGTCCAGGCTGGAGTACAGTGGCCGGATCTCAGCTCACTGCAAGCTCCGCCTCCCGGGTTTACGCCATTCTCCTGCCTCAGCCTCCCGAGTAGCTGGGACTACAGGCGCCCGCCACCTCGCCCGGCTAGTTTTTGTATTTTTTAGTAGAGACGGGGTTTCACCGTGTTAGCCAGGATGGTCTTGAACTCCTGACCTCGTGATTCGCCCGTCTCGGCCTCCCAAAGTGCTGGGATTACAGGCTTGAGCCACCGCGCCCGGCCGAAAATTATTATCTTACGCTTTAAATATACTTTATCAGTATTTTGCTACAATTTATGCTTTTTATGATAATTATTCCCATTAGGAGAGAAAACTGAAGTCAGAACTTGGCAAACCAGATTTATTTCTCTGTTAACATTTTATTATGGCAAAAGTGCTGTAGGTTTTGATAAGAAACATGATAAATATATTTTAAGCTACTGTATTTTCTACATGTATAATGCATTAGTAGAAGAAAACAATGGATAAAGAAGGGTAGCAAGGTTGTTAAATTATTATAATGTAAATTAATCACTCAATAACCAAAAGAATCAACTAATAATGTAAATGCATGCTATTTCCTCAGCACTACGATGACTTCTACAGGTGATGTGGTAAAATGTATGCTGTAGTTTTTGTACACTCAAGAATAAAATATAATTAGACTACTATTATGCAAGACAAAAGTACTAAACAATAAATCTTTGGAAATCATTACATAATGTGCTATTTTGGAATCTAAGCTGTAAGTGCTTTAGGGTTTAAAAGAATGGTAGATAATATGATAGTTGGGAGAATTAGGAAAAAAAATTCACGTAAAAGAAAATTAGCTGGACCTAATAAATATCTAGGGTTTGATTTGCAAAGGAAATAAAAAGAATGCTTTCATTTAGTAGAAAAAACATGACTACAGAAATATGGTAAGAAAATGGAAAATCTGGTTATAATTTTAGAATAAAAATTATTATAGATTTCCTTATTATGCTGATGTGGGAGTGGAAATTTTAAAATTAGAATTGTTAACCCAGATCCAAATTTGAAGTGGTGGGGTTTGAGAGTTTCAGTGAGCCTCCTTTAGTGTGTGTGTGCTTTTGTGTGTGTGTGTGTGTGTGTGTGATATTGGAGAAAGAAATTCTGGCTTTTCTAAGGGTCTAAGTTACACTGAATTGTACAAGCATTGATGGGATGTTTGACAAACCTTGAAGATGTTGTGATTACAATTTTTGGTGAATTGGAAGGTCAATTCTGGGGGCTTGTTCAATGAAAACATTTTGGCAACAGAAGCAAATATAGTTCTTCGTCAAGGAAATTTTATTTGAAGGAGATTACAATTGTTCTCTACAGTAATGACAAAAGTAGGACAACTTGCAGAGAAATTAGTAAGCTAAGTAAACATTTTGTCTTTAGCAAAGCTTATCATTTGCATGTTTCTTATTTCTTGATTAGAAGACTCTTGCAACCAACCTTTTAAAGGCTTCCTTTACCTCTTTGTTCCTAAGTGTATATATAAGGGGATTCAGCATGGGTGCAATGATTCCATAGAAGAGAGAAACCATCTTTCCTCGGTCCTTGGAGCGGGGTGAAGGTGGTTGCACATACACGGAGATAGCTGTACCATAAAAAAGTGACACCACAATTAGATGGGAACCACATGTCCCAAATGCTTTTTGTCGACCTTCAACAGACTGTATCCTCAACACTGCTCGCACAATAAAAGCGTATGATATAAGGATGAGTGTTAGGGGTATTAGATGGAAGAGCACACTGACAAGGAATAGTTCAGCCTCATTTGCTGTTGTCTCAACACAGGATAACTTGAGCAGTGCAGGGACTTCACAGAGAAAGTGATCTATCACATAAGGGTCACAGAGTGGCAGCTGGAGAGTCAGGGTAGACAACCACACTGAGTTACCAAAACCAGTAATCCAGGATGCAGCTGCCAACTGGAGACAGAGTCTCTAGTGCATGATAACTGAGTAATGGAGAGGCTGAAAAATAGCTACAAACCTATCAAGGGACCTGACAGCCAGGAGAAGACATTCAGTAGCCCCCAAGGCCAGAAATATGAAAAGCTGAGCTACACAGCCGCCATAACTGATTACTTTTCTGATGATGCATAAATTTACTAGCATTTGTGGGACTGTACATGTGGTGTAGCAAAGATCCAGGAGTGACAGATTGATAAGAAAAAAATACATAGGGGTATGGAGTTTGGAGTCCAGGCGTGACACTAGAATAATGGTCAGATTGCCAAAGATGGTCATGACGAAAGAAATCAAGAAGACCACAAAGAGTACAAATTCCAGCCAAGGTCGATCTGAGAAATCCAGCAGAATAAACTCCTGTATGATGCTCTTATTTACCCAATTCATGACCAATGTTTCAACTCTTGGTTTCCTGAAACAGAAAAATTCAGGAAGTCAATTAACACCCATTTGTTGACTATTTCAGTTACTTATAGTCATTTTACTACCTGTTTGAAGATATTTACAGAATTGATATTGCTTGTTTTATAACATGAAAAATATACAGCTGAAAATGCTCATAATTACCAAAGTGTTTCTAAAATTTAATCTTTTTATATCTGTATCATCACTGCAAAAGTGAAAGCTAAAATGTAAAAAGTAGATTCCTGATTTAAACAACTATCACAAAATTTGTTCTTTGATTTTTTGTCGTTTGGTTAATCTTTCTAATACTTTCCACATAGATAGCTATTTTTAGATTCAGTCATAATCCCTAACACATTTTTTTTCACTCTAATTTCTCAATGCTAAGGAAACTGTCTTGTCATCTGAAACAAAGAATTTGTTAGTTTCTTACTTTTTTTTATTTCAATAGGTTTTTGGGGAACAGGAGGTGTTTGGTTACATGAATAAGTTCTCTAGTGGTTATTTCTAAGATTTTGGTGCACCCATCACCTGAGCAGTGTATACCGTACCCAGTGTGTAGTCTTTTATCCTTCAGCTCCCTCCCGCCCTTTCCCCCAAGTCCCCAAAGTCCGTTGTGTCATTCCTCATAGCTTAGTTCCCACTTATCAGTGGGAACATACAACGTGAAACAATTAAAATTATTTAGACCACCTCAAAAACTATACATATAGGCTTTAGCAAGCTATTAGACACATCTCAAGGAAACATCTTTTGCCTTCTAGGACTTTATCAAATCAGAATAAAAAGACATTAGCATGGAATTTGGAGGCAGATAATCTGGGTCCATGTCCCTACTAAATAAGTCATTAGTTACATCCTCCTGGGATTACTTCTTACTCTTTGTGAGCTTCAAGCTTCTCATCTATAAAATGAGTATAATAGTGCCTTCCTGGGATAGTGGTACAAAGTGTAGACAAAAGGAACTGTAGTCATCTTCTGATGCTCAGAGAAAAATTATGTATAATTTTCAGAACTCTAAATGTCCCAGGGTTGCCAATAAAAAATGACTCTGTGAGTTAAAATTTATCTTCTTATTCTCTCCACAGCTCCAATACCATCAACTTTAACAACAGAGATAATAGTAACTATCTGATGTGAAGTATAAATGTGATCTTTAATGTAAATTGCCTGGCATAATGGCACACAGCAATGTGAATGAAAGTATCATATGATACAGGAACTCTGAGACATTCAAGGCAGAGGCTGTTCAGAGTCCTAAATTTGCTAAGTACTAATATAAGTCAAAGCTACCCGTTAAAAATTTCCAAGTCATCTATCTTGCTAACGCCACCCTCTATTGTTTTATTATTATTTTGTTAGTGTAAAAGTGTAAGTTTAAGGATAAGATCACAAATTTTAAATTATTATTCAATATATATTTTAATTTTGCTCACTTATTCTACAGTTCTTAGTATAGAATGGGAGGGAAAGCTTTTATAGCCTCTCAAATGAGTCCCAATGCTATGCAGCTGTCAATAAAATTAGGAATGTGGTATAGATATAAATTCAGATATAGCTATAAATGTACAAAAATACTCAAATCCTCAAGGAAAAAAACAAGTTCCTGAACATGTATTTAGCATGCGTCCCTGTGTTTACATAGGGAATATAATATATTGGTCATATTCATATATGCATAAAATTACCTGGAAGGATACAGACGTGTTAAAAGTTGTTACTTCTGGGGAATGGAAATAGAAAGAGGGAGAAAAATCAGATTTTGATATTTGACTTTATCCTTGCTCTTTCTAATTTTTAATAAATATTATAATGCCTTTTATTATTAATAAAAATTATTATATATTACATAATTACTTTAAGTGAGGACACATTCATACTGTATGTTTTACTATAAAGACAAGCATTGCTTTAGACTTTATAACTGAAACAATCTTATATGAATTTAGACTTTTATCTCTTAACAGATTTTTAAAAAAGAATCTACATTAATCTACATGGACATTTTCTAAAGACTGGACTGCAGGGGCATTGGGCATTCGGCATCTTATTGACAAAAAAAATCGAAAAGGGTTGCCACTCATTATAGGAATTCTGAAAAGCAGAACAAGTGGAATCCATAGAAAGAGATTTCACAAGTTCACAATTTCCTTGAGTTAACAAGTGTTGGAAAATACCCTCAGTCTATATAATTAGGGTGACTGACTGCATATCTCAGTTTGCCCAGGACTGCGAGTTTACTCCTGCTGTTCTGACACAATTACTAATAGAACCGCTCAATCTTCAAAAGGGTTCATGTTTGGGTGATAAGTTATAAGTCTCTCTAGCTGTAATATTGGAGACTAAAATAATTTTCAAATTATTGTTCAAGAGATACCTCATCACTGAGGACACTGCATATGCTTTCTCCTTACTTGTGCCAGTGGCTTTCCCTGACCAGCCCTGTATCTGGCATTTCTCTGCCTAGAATTCAGCCAAAAACAAACTCTCCAAGAAGCCCTGACTAATGACAATTCTAGAAGGGAGGAATTCAATTAACTTCTCACCCTTTCTCACTGAGGTTCAGCAATTACAAAAGTATTAAATGCACTTCTGTTATAGGTAATGTCCATGATCCACAGCAGTAAGGGAAATTTTGCCCCAAATTTCTCCTGCAGGAGAAGAAAAGTACTGGGGAGACTGTAGTGCAACTCATTCTTATATTCTGCTCTGCTCATTTTTGGGGCAAAATTTCCCCATCTTTCAAATATCTAGTAACCTCAATACATATCCACTCTAAAAAAGAGAACTTTTGTTAAAAAGTTGAAAAATTGGCTGGGCGTGGTGGCTCATGCCTGTAATCCCAGCACTTTGGGAGGCTGAAGTGGGTGGATCACCTGAGGTCAGGAATTCAAGACCAGCCTGGCCAACATGGTGAAACCCCGTCACTACTGAAAATACAAAAATTAACTGGGTATGGTGGCACATGCCCGTAATCCCAGCTACTCGGGAGGCAGAGGCACGAGAATTACTTGAACCTGGGAGATGGAGGTTGCAGTGAGCTGAGATCGTGCCACTGCATTCCAGCCTGGGCAACAGAGTGAGACTCCATCTCAAAAAAAAAAAAAAAAAAAAAAAAAAGTTGAAATATTATCTTGCACACAGAAGTTTCAAGTAATTTGAATTGTTATTCTTATCACTATCATTGGATTGGAAGGACTTGTTAACAATGGAAACAAGTAGGAAACTTGTATCTCGGAAATCCTTGCAGATAACATAACCAGTTATTTCACGGATTACACCTGTGCTGATGGTGGTGCCCAGTCATGGCTGACACCTCAAAAGGCTACACAATCTATTCCTCTGGTCCTGAATAGAATTCTGTTTACAGCATCTTCGGAAGATATCATTCTCATTTTGAGTTAACAAGCTTTCCTTTGGTCAAGATAGGAACATATTTTAATAATGCGAGACAAAAGGGATCAGATAGCATAGCAACTGTGTTACAACTGCAGGTAAGAAAAAGTGAGTATTGGGCCAGGTGTAGTGGCTCCTGCCTGTAATCCCAGCGGGAAGCTAGGGCAGATTGCTTGAGTCCAGGAGTTCATCCTGGGCAACATGTTAAAACCCTGTCTCTACCAAAAATACAAAATCAGCTGGGTGTAGTAGCATGTGCCTATAGTTTCAGCTACTCAAGAGGCTGATGTGGGAGGATTGTTTGAGCCCAGGAAGTTAAGGCTGCAATGAGATATGATTGCATCACTGCACTCCAGCATGGGCAACAGAGACCTTGTCTCAAAAAAAAAAAAAAAAAAAAAGGCAAAAACAAAAGTGAGTATTGTAAAAAGCAAGAGCTGAAAAGGTTTATTTGGACTTTTAGAACTTTTATCTACATATAACTCAGGATATTTCAATTTTATTGCCCGAATAAATACAATCACCACCCATTTGCTTGCATATTAGTTGGGATTGCATCCATCAGCTACATACTGAAGTCTTTCAGTACATGGCTGACAGAGGATTCAGAATAATGAGGTTCAGCAAAGTCCTGAAAATTTTATTTTAAGCTGTTTACTATGGAATGAGCATTGAGATAAGAAATATGACAACAGCTGTAGTTTAGATGCTGCTACTAAGTCACTTCACAACTGGGCAAGTTACTCAATGACTTTGGGAAGGAGTTTAATCTATTGTAACACCAGAGTTTTCTGTTTTCCACTCGATATAAAAATTGTTTGCTTCTAAGTTTTCTATAATTATCATACCTCTGAGAATGTATAAAAAGCTTTAAAAATACTACAGTGAACCCCCATGTTCCTGCTGGAGTATAAGGATAAATACTAGGAGTAATTTTTTCACACAACAGTGCAATTTGGCTTAGAATAGATGAAAAGTTTGCCAATATTTTTTGTCTGTTTCACAAAAGGTTAATTATTCAGGTGGAAATCTGAATCTAGGGGTTCAGAGAGATTATTTTCGCAGGCTAGTACATAGCAGACAGAAGGCTTGAATCCAAGACTGCTCTGCTCTAAAGTTTTAATTTCCAGTAGAGTTAACAAAACATTGCAAATAGTAGTATAAAACAAATAAATGGAATTAAGAAACTGGAGCCTTAGTCAAATTTTTCTAAGTGAGATAATCATAAACAGTCCATAAGTGCTCAAAACACCCAAATTTTAGCAAGTTTTATATAATAAATTTCTGAAATGTGTTCTACCTACCTCTATTTTAAGCATTAGTGATAGGATGATTTGTGTGTCCAAGAAGCTTTAAATTCAAATAGGATGAAATGGAAGCATGCAGATTCAATAAACTCTTCATAAGCTATTAATTGTAAAACTGATATAGTGAAGTTTGTTCACTTTTCCCTTGTTTCACTCTGTAAGTGGCAAATTACAAGATCTCCATTCAGGATTAATTTAGAAAATATAAGAGTAGGTACAAAGCATTACAGATAATCCTACATGTTTTTCTGATATTATATTACCAAGTAAGAAGGTATTTATTCGTCTTTCCAGAATTCTCCTCACCGGGTTTACAAAATAAATGAGAGGGATAGGAAACTTTATTTTCGAATGTTGGGTGTGCTCTGGCTTACAGGGGAAGATAACAATCCTCATGTGGTTTATGGTAATTGACCATGATACCTGATGAGAAGAGAGAAGGAGGAGATCTCTGTGATGTGATACTTCATTTTAGTTTAGATTTTCTCCCTAATGCCCTTTCTCTGGGGATTGTCTCCTCAATTGTTTCTGAGACAAAAGGGAATGACAGTAGGGACTAAAATACTTTACCAAATAAAGTCTGGATTTTGTGCCACCAAACTGAGTGTTCGTTTCCTTTTTACTAAGCAAGTTCTGTCAAGCCACAGAAAATTGTCCATTTACTCTGAAATCCTGAGGTCAATTATTATGCAATAAAATAGGCTTCCAGTTAATTTGATGTAGAAATATTTTTACCTTGATTTACATAAAGTAGTTTTCTTCATTATGTATCCAAATAGGTTTCTTTTCTTTCATAGATTTTGAATTTCTAGCCTTAGTTAAAAAACTCTTCTTCAGTTCAATGTAATTTCCTAGATATTTTTCCAAGATTAAAAAAAGATTTATATTTTTCTATAGTTTTTTCTATACAGGATTTGTTTTTATACATTCTAATATGTAGTTTCATCAGCTTTTAAGGATGAGTAGATATGAGAAAATATGTTTTCTCATATGGTTATGAAAAAGGTTGGTATCTATAAGTAGAGTTTTTATAAAGCCCAAGAAAAATACAAATAACACAACTGAAAAAATGCTAAATGATATGACCATATATATACTGTGAACTCAGAATAGAAAATCTATATATGATTTTAAATTCCCAAATATTCAGACAAATATATTAAAGTAGTAATGATGAGTCACTTATCAGACTGAAAAAACAATGTAACTAGCAGTAACTCCTATTTCTAATGTTGCTGAAGGGAAAAGGCTCTCATAAATTATGGTTAGAAATTCAAAGTGTCACTGACATTTTAGAAATAAATAGGGCAGTTAATCTTGAAAAAAATATTCTACTCATCAACATAGCAATGCCATTCATGGAAATCTATTCTATGGAGTAAATTTACCAGTACACAAATCATAGAAATAATGATTTTTATTGTAGCAATGTTTGTGGTGGCCAAAGTAGAGAAAAATTAGTTTCTCAATAGGAAATTGACTAAGTAATTAACCTAATCCAGAAGTATTTGCCTGTGATGTTGCTGAGTGAGAAAATGAAGATGTAAAAAGGAATAAATAACATGATCTTAATTACATAAACAATAACTTTATGTATTGTGCACCTGCATGGAATTACACGAGAGTGAAGAATAATAAAGAATACTTATTAGCTCCTTCATGTGGGCAATCTGAAGAGGGCAGAGGCTGACAACTGTGAAGGGAGAAGGAAGGGGCATCAAGTAAACCAGGGAAAAAGAGTAAGATGTAATCCACAAAAAATAATGCATACCATTTAAAACCTTCCCAAACTAGTAACAGTGCTTATCACTGAAAGTAAGAGTGAGCATGAGGGCGGGATTAATCAGGGGAAAATGTTTATAATGTTGAATTTTCTTTTTTCCCATAAATGCTTATAATAGATAATTTAAGTAAAGGGAATAGTATTTAAAGAAAAAAAAAACACCAAAAACAGAGGGTTAAACAAATAAGAAAATAAAGACAAATCTTTAGTTTGCAGAATGAACCAAGGTAAATAAACTAAAAAATTTCAGTAGTCCTTAAAGTGAAAAATTAAGAAATAATGCTCAGTTATCAAGGGACTGGAAACAGGGGAGAATCTGCAGTTTAATACTACTACTAATAATAATATCAATGTTTACTATCCTTACAATGTTTTACATTTGTATCCTTACATTTCTATCCTTACAATTGCTACACTTTATTTTTTTTAATGTGGAAATGGAGGCTTAGAGAGGTTAAACAAACTTCCTAAATTAACATAATTTGTTAGGAAACCTAGATCTACTATGAATCTACATTTTTGTTCAAGTTTAATTTCTCCTCTTTGACTAATGCTTAAGGATGATTCTTGCCAAACTCAACACTCCCCATTTACCCTAATTTCCCAGAGGACTACTTACTTGATTAGTAGTGAAAGATCTCTTGAAACAATATAATTATAATTTTGTATATTAATTTATGACCATCTAATCAATTACCTCTCCTTATATCGGAATGAATTAGGCTTGGCTACAGTAATATTTTAGTGACTAGCCTTGGGGGTTGGATCACTCAGGCTTAGCTCTCAGGAAGAACTTTGTATGTAAGGGGGAACTGAGCATTGAGAAAGATAAACCTTTAATAGTTCTTTAGGAAATGCCAAGTATTAAATATCTGAGAGACTAGGTGAATATAGAATTTGAAAAACAGTGTATCAGAGCAAAACAAGAGAGGGTCTTGGGCTACTGCCACAAATGTGCATGGGTATTTGTGCTTGATTTAATGGTACCTGAGAACATAACATGTTCTCAACCCAAACCTCATTCTTAGTTTATATTTTCCCTTTTATGATGGGAAGGTCAGCAACATCATTATGTTTAGTATGTAGAAGCTCAGATAAAACTTGGAGCATTCTTGGATTAGATAGGTTTCCATGAACTGATATTATGACTCAACCAATTTTAGTTACTGCCCCCAAAATTAGAGTGGCATGATTCTGGAAGAATTTAGGCATTTTCATAAATGTAATTTTGGTACCTTATGCCTGTATATTGGGTATATGTAGAGTTCAGGGCAGGGTCTAGCTAGGCCTCCAAAAAGCAAGGATTCAAGAATGGAAGCTAGATACAAATGCATAGGAAAATTTGGAAAGGTGTGAGATTGAGAACCTTACAGATCTTATTGGCCTTAGAAATAGTATTCTAGTTTGTGAAAGCATAGGAATGTGTGAATGCTTTAGTGGGAGAGCTGAATAAATCCTTAGCAATATTTATCTCATTCTGATGCCTGTATTTGGTTGAAATATACTTTATACTATTCTTTGCACTGAATGTTTTGCAAAAATTATTGAGTGGAAATAAGTTCTTTCATGTACATAAATGATGAATGCACTGCGGAAAGGAAAAGTAATGAGGGAGAACATCATGTTTTATATAAAATGCTCTGTCTTGCAAATGTGCTGAAAATTAGAATCAAATTCTATATCAATAAGGCAGGTGAGCCAGTTGTATTTTCTGTAAAAGAAATTCTATAACAGCAGAAAAGACTGAAGACGTTGGCTCACGTTAAGAGGAAATGAGGGTGGTGTGGGAAGAGGCTGAAATTCTACTATAATTATAAAATGCTCCATACTGAAATTCATAAGAATAATGATTTTAAAGCAGTGAATAGTAAGATCACGTGATATGAGAAATATCTGAAGTAACTGAAGACAACAATAAGGTTTCCTTCAAGAAAGGACAGTCAAAAGAGTGATTCCCTTAATCTGATGCTGCAATTATCAAAAAGAAGTTATTTGGGTACAAAGATGAAAGTGTTCTTTTGAGGCTTCCTTTTAAAAATACCTCCAGTAGTAAAATCTGTCATTTTTATTGTCACAAAATCTTGATCAAATTATCTCCCTATTTCATTTTATTATTTGTCTGTTGCTGATATGTATAGATACAATCGATTTTTGTGCATTGATCTGTTTTCCAGTGACCTTCATGAACTCATTTAATTAGTCTAATAGTTTCTATGTAGACTCTTTTGCATTTGAACCCATACAATCATGTCATTGGGAAAAAATGATAATTATACTTCTTTCCATTTCTAGTGTATTTTATTTATTTTTCTTGTCTTATTACACAAACTAGGACCATCAGTATAATGCCAAAAAGAAGTGATGATAGTGGGCCTCTGTGTCTCATTCAATACTTTATAATTGTGTATGATATCTGCTGCAGATTTCTTGTAAGTATTCTTCATGAGCTTAAGGGAATTTTCACTATATTCCTAGTTTGCTAAGATTTAAAAAAATAAATAGGCATTTAATTTTATCAAATGCTTTGTCCAAATCTATAGAGATTTGCCAAAAATTTTTTTAATTGATAAATAGTATGAAATGATTTTCAGATGTTACACCACTCTATCCTGTGATAAACACCACCAGTGCAATATGCTATACTTCTTGTATAACACTAGATAAAATTGATTAACAATTGTTTAGGATTTTCATATCTAGGCTCACAAGAGATTGGTCCCTAGTTTTCCTTTCTTGCAATGTCGTTATCACATTTGGTATTTAAATTATGGTGGCCCTACAAAAGGGGTCATAAATTATATCTGCTATCTATTTTCAATATAATACTATGGAAGAAATAACCACAAAATCCCTGGGACATCCAAAAATAATTATTTTTGCTTAGAAGTCCCTGGTTTAGCTGAGTGGTTCAGTTGCTCAAGTCTCATGTATGTATCTGTGGACAATACAGTTTGGCACAATAATTTTGCTAGCCTTGGCTGAAGCCTCAGTTGAGAAAATTGGGCTAAAATAGCTCTACTCAGTGTATGTCATTTTTCACCTTGCTGTCCTGAGCATGTTCTCAAGATAAAATTGGAGAAGCATGAAAGGGAGTTGGAACCATGCAAAGCCTCTGGCATATTCTGTGGACCAAAGAAGTCACAAAACAACTCAGATTCAAGGGCTCAGGGAATAGACTTTACTTCTTGATGGGAGATGCTACAAAGTTACATTGTAAGTGGCATAAATACACTTACAATATGTATTTGTAAGTGTATTTATACTTACAAAGAGAGAGGGCTATAGAATTAGAAATATTTTTATAATCAATCTATCATAGTTAACAATCTTTTCGTATAAGAAATATGCTTACTTCTTTCCATGATCCCCAAAAGTCTGTCCAATCATGGCATCAGCCTCAAAGTCCAGGATCCTATGACCAGCATTGCGTTTGGATGCAGCTCCTCTTGATCTACAGACCTAGTCTCATAGATACTATGGTGCTCCACCCAGATAACGTCTTCAGGGCCAAGGCACTCATCCCCAAGGTCCTAAGATACTGATGACCGATGAATCATCCCTAGAAATTTCTTTGGCCATAGGGAAATGCCTTGGCCAAGGTTTTACCTCCTCCACAGTTTACAAAGACTCATCTTCTTTGCTTCTATTGGGAAAACTCTGAAAGGCCAGCTTAGCTCCTAAGCTCCCCATAAGACTTTGTGAGTTGCAGCCTCAGCAGTAAATGCATTTTGGATACTCCTCCAACGTATTTACCAATAGGGAAGGTTGCCATCTCTGAGTGGGCCCTAGAACAGGAAAAGTCTCTTCAGAAATTCCAGACTGCAACATAATTATAGTATTCCACAACTCTAGGCATCATGTGAAGCCACAGGTTAAACTCAAATAGTAGAATTGCAGTGTAGACCCCTAGAGTTCTTAAAGTTATCTGAAATAGAGAACTATAAATGTTTGTAAAACCAGTTTATGACATGCTAGTAGGCATTGTAGAGTTAGAGTCTGACCGCATGACGTCAAGTAACTATGAGGCAAGAACTGCCCATCATGAGCTGGGTTCTGTCCAGATTCATTAAATCATAAGGTTGGGTGGGCCGTTAGCAATGCAATATTAGATGGAAATGGTATATCCTGGACAGGGCACAAGCAAGGCTGGCAGTCTAAGTAAGCTTCAGGAGCAGGTAGCTTGGTCTTATATGTTCATCTTTTTTGCATTGGGACCTCTCCTTCAGTTCATTTCTATGTCTGTCTGTGGCAGAAATTGGGGGTGGCTAATAACTAGCTTGCAGTAGAGAAGAAAGCTCATACATAGCTCATAGAGGGGTCAGCCCAATGTGTTCACAGGAGCTGAAAATGGATTGCTTTTACACTACAACACCACTCATGAGTGGTCCTAAAGACATTGGTGAGAAATCTTCCCAATGGGAAGAACTCTGGGAAGTGAACTAGGCCATCTATTTTTTGTGTGAAGAAAGAAGTGACCCAAGAAAGAATATAATGGGAGGTAAAAAATGGCCTGGCTGATTAATTAAGGAGCAAGAATGGAAGATCTGAGACCACTTTTTCTGAAACAGGGTATGTAGATGGTTACATGGAAGTTAGTATAAGTGTGAAGAACTTTGCATTACACCTTAATGTCCACCAGGGACTATCCATTATGGAAGATGGACTCAACATCTGGATAGTTGCCTAAGCTAGTTGGCATCAGCCAACCTCTATCATTAACCATCCCAGTCCTGGCACAGCGGAGTTGTAAATGCAGTAGTTCTGGTAAAAGAGATGGAGGCAATGTGTGGACCCAACATCTTTGGCTCCCTCTTATCAAAACTGATCTAGCAAATTGGTGACCAGATTGAAGATAAGTTTACCAGCTTAGACACTTTCCAAATCAGAAGAGGCAGCAATTTATTTTGAAAAGTATAGGCAAGAATATGCTGGGTATGAGCCTATCTTTCTTGCCTATAAGTCTTCAACCTTCTTTACTATCTGGTGGTTTATATTAGAGTGGCATGAGATTTCATATAACATTTTGTGAAGAATAATGCAGTGAAGAAGTATGGCAGTGGGTAAATGATTATGACTCCATTGGTTGTGTCATATATTACACCACACAGAAGCTGCTATCCTGAAAAAACAACGAATGTCTTTTTAATGGTAAGGCTAAAGTACCACTATGGAGGCAGAACTTTACTAGACTAGGAGGTGTGCTCCAGGATTCAGTTGACATTCTAAATCAAACACCCTTAGATGATACTTTGTATCTAGTATACAAAATACATGGGTCTGGGAACCAAGGAGTGGAAGCAGGAATGGCTGTACTTTTCATCACTGTCAGTGATCCACTTGAGGAATTTGTGCATCCCATCCCCACAGTTTTGGGGTTTGTGGGTTCAGAGGTCCTGGTTCCCAAAGGGAGAAAACTTCCACCAAAGACCAAGGCAACAATCTAACTTATCAGGCTTCTCAGACTAAGGGACCAGCAGGTAAGAAGTGGAGTCATCACCTTAAGCAGGGACAATTTACCCTGATCATCAGGGAGAGCTAGAGCTACTGTTACATGAGGAGACAGGAAGTGGTATCTTTGTCAACTCTAGGCAAATCCTTGCCCAATTTTCAGAGCAAACATACAAGTGAAGCAAGCCCAATTTTAAAAGGACGTAGTGACTAGAGTCAGGAATCAAGATTTGAGTCACTTCACCAGTTTAAGTTACCAGGATCTGCTGAAGATGGGGGAGGTCTGGAATAGATAACAGAGAAAGGCTATGATAAACATCAGCCGTGGCCTCTAAACCAGCTGGAGTGATGGAAGTTGTAGATCATCTCACTAACCTTCACTAGTTTTCCTTAGGAAAAGAAGCTCCGTGGAATTTTAAAAGAGAATACGTATCTAAGAACACATATAAGGAAATGGATCAAAACACAAAGAGTGGACTATGGTAGACACTGCAACATGCTAGCCAGTCCTTATTCAGAAATAAAAGACGTATTTCCTAGCTGTCAACTTTCTTTAGGGGTTGTCTTAGCTAAGGAAAACTGACCTGCCAGAGGTCATTCCTTCTTCCAGAAGCAGCCCACATACAATGACCGATCAAAATGGTGGCATAAAGTCACTCTTGCCTCAAATAGGGACAATTTTTAAGAGCCAGCCTAGTTTCAGAGTTCCCTATGGGATCTGCTGAGGTCTTCTTTGTGAATGCATTAAAGTTCAACTTTTCCCTCTGCCAAGCTTGTTTCTCTTTTCCAAGTGTTTTACAGAGTATCTCCCAATAAATTCCTGCACACCCACCTCTGTCTCAGAATCTTCTTGCCAGGAACCTAACCTGCACCAGTACAATTCAAGGTAAAAGCATATTTAGAAAAAAAACCCAAACCAAGAGAATTAATTGCCAGTTGAGAGATATGACAATAAATACTAAAATAAGTTTTTGAAAAGGAAGTAAAATTAACTCAAGTGAAAATGCTAAAAATACAAGAAGATATGGAGCAAAAGGAAAAGTAAACATATGGGTAACTGTAAATGAATGTTGATTGTGCAAAACATTAATAGTAATATCTTATAGGATTAAAAGGCATAAAGAGAATAACATAGAAGGCATGATGAGGCAAATGGTATTAAGGTTGTCTAAGATTTTAAAAAATAATAAATGTCATAAATTGTGTTAATCTATAATTGGTCCCAAATATGCACATACAAGATCCAGGGCAACCACTGAAAGAATGTTAAAGAATGTAAAACTAATTAGCTAGTATAGGGTAAAATGAAATTTAAAAATTGATAAATTCAAGAGAAAGAAAAAAGAGAGAATGTAAAACAAGTGAATCAAATAGAAATAGTAACATAGTAACTATAAATCCAAATATATCAATGATTATATTGAATACAAATACAATAAATAAACTAAAAGTCTAAAATTATGAGACTGGAGGAAAAAAATCCAACCATAAGCTGCTTATAAAATAAGACTTAAATATAAGGACACAATATTTGAATGTAAAAGAATAGTAAAAAGCATATGTAAATGTGAATGAAAACAAAGCTTATGTTGCTCTATTATTATTTTTAAAAAGTACACGCTAAAGCAAGATGCACAGCTAAAGAAGAGCAATATTTTGGAATGGAAGAAGATTCAATTCACCAGGAAGAAATAACAATTTTAATTTCTGTATGTATCCAATAACAATTATTCAAAATATGTACAAGATAAATAGACAGTTAAAAAGAGATAGAAACAATTCCACAATCATATTGGGATACTTCAATATACCTTTCTAAATAGTACATAGGAAGAGCTGACCAAATTTCAATATGGGTATAAAACATTGTAGGGGAGGCAAAACTTACCTCTGTCCTCTCAGGCTCTCTGGCTAAGTCTGAGAATTAAATTGGTACAAGACAGATTAACAGTAGAAAAGCACACAGATTTTTTACATACACATGGGAGGCCTCATAGGAAAATGAAGACCCAAAGAAGTGGCACAACCCAAGTGCTTCTACACTACGTTGAAGAAAGACAATTTGTAGAAAAATAACTAAAATAAATGGGGGAGAGCAAAGGAAGATATGAGTTACTTTAACAAGGTCTGTTTGTATAGAATTCTTTTGGACTCAACTTCCCATTTGTGGTGATAAGAACATTTCTTTCCAATGGAAGTTTTATCTACTGATTTTAGGAAGAAAAAGAAAGGTCAGAGTGCCTTTCTTGTACCTACTGTTTTTCATGTGCCTTTAGCTCAAAACAATCCTCATGCCGAAGTGGCATATTTTGGCATCTGATAGAATATTCTGCCACTCATCAAGACAGAAAATATAAAAGAAAAGCCATATGGCCATCTTAGTAGATGAAGGAAGAGTGTCTGACAAAATGCAACATCCATTTTGATAGTAGTCTAATAGAAGAGAACTTCCCCAAATTGCTGAAGAGCATCTATGAAAAATGTATAACTAACAGCACACTTACTGAGGAAAAACGGAATGCTTTTCTCCTAAGATAAGAAGCATGGCATGGATGTCCACTCTTATCTCTTCTATTGAACTTTGTTCTGGAAGTTATAGCCAGTGCATTAAGGCAAAGCAAAGAAAAGGCATCTAGATTGGAAAAGAAGATGTAAAGTAGCTTTACTCACAGATGACATGATTGCCTGTGTAAAAAACTTGATTGAGTATACAGTAAAGCTTCTGGAACTAAGTGAATTCAGCAAGTTTGCAATATACAAGATAAATACTCAAACATTCAATTGCATTTCTATCTAGTAGCAACAGATAAATAGAAATGAAAACTAAAAATACTTTTTATGCTAGTATCAAAAATATGTAATTTTTAAGAATAAACCTGATACTCCATCATCATTCTCACTGAACCATTTTTTCCATACCCTCTTTCTACTTGTCTCTTCAGAAATAAATTTCTTCATTTTTGCTTATCTTTTTATTTTTTCTTATGAGCATACATCCATGTATTTTTTTAATGTCCTCTGCTTTCTTTCATCAAAAGTCACATGCTATAGATACTTTTTTTGTACTTTGCTTTTTACACCTAACAGTATGTCCTGGAAATTACTGCATATTGGTTCCTAAAGATGTTCCTTGTTCCATAATAGTCTATTGTATAACTATATCATTGTTTATATGATCACTCCTATGTAGAGGCATTTATGTTGTTTTCAATATTCTTAATTTATAAGAAATGCTGCACAAATAACTTTGTACATATGTGTTGTTGTACTGAAGGAGATGTATCTTCAGGGTAAGTTCTTAGACATGGGATTGTTGGGTAGAAAGATAAGAGCATGTGTGATTTTGTTAGATATTCCCAAATTTTCCTCCAGAAGGGTTGAACTCATTTGCATTCCCAACAGCAATGTACACTAGGAGAATTCTGGCTCCTGTCTAGAAATCTATGTGCGATGTTTCAAGTCTGGTCACAGGCAATTACAAAGATTTTACCTGGCAGAATCCCTAGGGGAAAACTGCCTCCTCACACCAGACTGGATGTACAGCCAATGTATGGCAATCCTAGGAGAGCTGCAGCCAAGAACTCGGGCCCCCCACTGGCTTGCTATGCTCTTTGGTGTCTTGGCATTCCTAGCCCAGGCATTTCCTTTTAGAGGCCTCTTTATCTGGGGTCTTTTGCCAACATCTTCCTCAGGTGCCTCTGCCAATACCTCCATACCGGAAGAAGGGGATGGTAAACTTAAAGGCACTTTTATTCACTTTTACTCAATATTAACTACTTTTCTACTTGCAGCCTTTCTTCCTGTCCCTCCCTTCAACCACTGGGTCCATAAAACTGTCACTGAAAAAGGGGACTTGTCGCAGACTCCAAGAGCAGGTACTTGGATCTTGCATGGGAAAGAACTCAGGGCAAGTCACAGAGTATAGTGAAGTTAAGATGACCTATTAGAGACTTCAGTTACAAAGTAGAGCATCCTCAGAAAGCAAGAGGAGGAACACACCACCTTAAACATACTGCTTGCTTATATAGGGTGTTAAGAATAGAGTGTTTATTAAAAGTCTAGGATCAGCTTCTGACAGGCTACTAGTATTGTTATTTTCCTATGTTACTATTGATTTCAGTAAGAATTTATGAGTATTCTTTTATTTTTTAAAGCAAAATCTATCCTTAAACTAAGAATGCTTTTCATTCTTAAAGTATTGGGACATTTCAATAAGTTCTGGGTCTTTAGTTAGTTAACATCATTAACTCAGTCCCTCAACCATAAACATCTTGTAACCAAGAGTGTCCAACTCCCTGGGAAGGCAACCCAGCAGGTTTGGCTTTATCCAGCCTTTGTTCAAGATGGAGTCACTCTGGTTAGGAAGCCTCTGACAGAACTGCAGGAGCCTTTTGTTTGGGACTTTCAGCATTTGAGAAGATTCCCCAGATTTGTGCTAGTTCACAGGGTATAATGGAAGTGTGGGGAGCACTTACTCCAGTTTAGCTGCTTTACAATATTATCAGAGTAAGTGATTAAAGGCAGTTACTTTAATGGATTTAAAGGATTGCTCCTTTCATTTTGGCTGTTGTTTTAATTGACTTCTCCCACAACTGGCAGCTCAGCTCAGCTCTTGCTGGCCATTGGAACTCCTGCTTCCACGGAGCTTCACTAAAAGAACATGCCAATATTTTTAATGCCAATCTAATAAGTGAGAAATAGTATCTCAATATTGTTTTAATTTGTGCTTGTCTAATTATATGTGCATTTAAATTTTTTATATGTTGAGAATAATTTTTGTCTGGTTTGTTGATTGCTTCATTTCTCCATTTTTCTATTTGATATTTGGCTCTTCCTCCTTCAATGGTTCTTTATATATTAGAGATATTAGCCCTTTGTGCTATACATTGTGAATAGTTTCTACTACTTTTGTCAGTTGCATTTTGACTTTGTTTACAATATTTTTGCCATAATTTTTTTTAATATGTAGACGAATTAGTCAATCATCAAGAGGAATTCATCCATTTCCTTTTGATACTTTTATGTTTTCAATTTTACCTAGATCCTCAATTCCTTTGGAGTTTATTCTTGTAGTGGGTGTAAGGAAAGGATCTCATGTTTTTTAATAATGATCTACATGATCCTGCACGAATAAAAATAATTCCATTTTTACCTAGTTATTTCAGATGTCATCTTTGTAATATACTGAATTACCATATATATTTGGGTCTAATTCTGGACTTTTTATTCTATTTCACTGGCATAGTCATGCACTAGTACCATGTTATTTTAACTATAGAGTTTTATGATAATGTTTGGAAGGGCCAGTGCTCCTTCATGGTTTTTACTTTTCAGTGTTTTCTTAGCTATTCTTTCATTTTTTTGTTTTTCCATCTGAACTTATTATCAACTTGTTTCAGGCTAATACTGTTCTAACGGTCTTTATCTCTACCATGTTTTATATATTGCGACAACACTATAAACATGTGCATTGTGCTTACAACATGCCAGGAACCATTCTAAATGCTTTCATGTATTAACTCATTTAAACATCAAAATAGCCCCTGGAGAATGGCAGTATTATTTCACATTTTTAAGTGAAGAAACTGAAGAATGGAGAAGTTAAATCTAAAGTAGAGATGAAATTCCAATTATGCAAGGAAGCCCATGTTCTCAAACACTTGACCCTTCTCTCTGTGGATCTATATAACCTCAAAGCTAACTTTATCTTTGACATATGTGTATCAGATTTGGGGGAAGAAAGAGTGGCTTGCAGCAGCATGATTTTCCTGAGACTCTGTATGCCTGACTTCAGGTGAGAACTCTCTGAGTGTTGATAGGCTGCAGCTGCATGCAATACCACACGAAAGGGTCAGGGAGAGACCAGGAGGTAACTGGAAGGTAACTGAAAAACCCAGAAGAAAAACTTAAGATATTGACTTCTGATACCAGGCCTGACTGCTTATTATTGGATGGGGTATATTATGATGATAGGAGTGGAATTAACTAGGAGGAGCTTATGAAAGCACATCATGTGAAGGAGGCTTTACAAATCTTTCTCCTAGGAATTGCATATACATGATTCCCATTTACGACATGAAACTTCTAATCTCACTTGACCTACTAGTCACATGTTAGACAGTTGATCACTCCTTCCTTCTGGAAACGCTTTCTGCTCTTTCAGGATACACCTGGTCTTAATCTTCCTCCTGCTCACTCAATCCCTTTCTCTGGTTCTTCCTCATTTTCCTGAGATAAAAAATATTGTGCTTGCGACTTTCTCTGCTGGGATCACTCTCCCACAGATGTGTTTTCTTTGCTTTCTTATCTCCATCAGATCTTTGCTTGAACATACTTTCTAAGGTCTTCCCTGACTTCCTCCATTTGAAATTGCAGCCCTTCCATAATTCCTCCCACCTTTCCCTGTTATACTTATCGTCATAACACTTACAAAGATATTAACTATCACGTTTCTTTTATTTGTCAGTTTTCTTTCTTCTCCACTAGAATATAAGCTCAATGCTATGATGATTTTGTGGGTGTGTATTTTTGTTTATTTTGTTCCAGTACCTAGAACAATGCCTGGTGCATAGTAGGTGCTTAATACATATTTACTGAATGGATAAATAAGGAAGAAAACCTTGAAAATAGACAACATATAAAATAGATGAAAGTTGTCTTCATGGCTGTTGTATTACCCATCAAGACAACAAGATGGAAAGTGATGTGCTAATCTGATTAATAGGCACTCATTGAGCTGTCCTCTTATAGATCATAATTCAAAATCACAGTGAGTAGAAAAACATGCACAGAGGCATATATGTAATATTTATTTCTCCTGGAGTTAGTTTCAGCATCATGGCTAAGAGATATGCAATTGTGCACAGTGGGTTGGATCCTGATGCTCTTTTATCTAAACCTCCATCTGCTCTGTCTGTGTAAAAGACCAGACTGTAAGAATGAGTCATAGATTAGCAAAAGGAAGAATCTGTAGAGGATAAAATGTTTCTGATTTTTTTTAAATTATGGGCAGTATTATGTGATTCCCATGAACGATTCCCAAGGCAGAACTATTAGAATATATTTGATTCAACTCACTTTATGCCTAAGTAAGCTATGTCAACTTTATAAACTATCCTACAAAATAAGTAAAAGGTGATGCTGGGCCATGTTAATGTTTTTAAGGACATAACCAATGTTATTAAGGACATTTTTCCCTTGAGATCTGACACTGATTATTCCCTAAAACCTATAATAATGATTCTAAGTTTTTTAGAAGAGAGTGTAATTAACATAAAGCTTATGGAGAAAAAATAAAGTTTTGAAGAAAATTAGTCGGAAATTCCACAGGGTGCTTCCAAAATCAATGTATCTATAGAGATTTATACTCTGTTTTTTTAATCTTCTGTCTTACCTATGAATTCTAAAGTAAGGCATGTCTAAACAGTATGGAGATTATAAAAAATTAATATAATCATTGTTTTTAGAGAATGGTTCTAAAAGGACTTTTATTTATTTAGAAATGTATAGCATATACATGCTAGTAAGACACATATCATAAGTTGTTTTCTAGTAGAAGAGACGGAAAATGCTAAGCTGTGGGTCTCAATTCTGTTGGCTGAATTGATCCCTTTAATAAACATCATCATGGACAAATATCATATTTTACTCAGTGTAATTAATGTAGGAAAAATCAAATATATTCTAATTTTTCTGCCTTCTTATGGAAATAACTGAATATCTTCCACAATCAAAACCAAACCAAAACCCCATTCTCATAAACCCTAACTAATCTAAATATAATATAATATAATCCACCTGGATAAAATACAAGAGTTAGAGCTCAAAAAGTAGCAAATACGCACATTGTATCTGACAATTATATGTTTGGAGGAAAATACATTAACTATGTGGTATATTTTCTAAGGCTTCTAGATTAACCTGACTTTTCTTAAAATTTTTGAGGGAGCTTAACTGAGAAATTGCTAAACCCATTTTGTATCCAGTTCCTAATGATGCTGCTGGCAATACTCCCAAATTTTGGAATCCCTTATTCATTTGCAGAAATTTTAACATAATAGATGTTTTCCAAAGTTTTGAGATGAGATTGATTCAAATGATATGTCAGATCTGAAGAAACACACTTACCTTTAAGGTGGACATCCATTCATTTGACATAAACCATTCAAATCAATTTCCCTGATGACTGTTGAGGTACTGCTATCATTAAGGTAAATGTGAAGAAATCAACACTTGGGGAATACCCAATCATTAAGATTCTAACAGCCCCCCAGAATTGATCTCATTTCTCTCTGCCTCTATTCAAGGTTATCCTGACAACATATGAGAAAAGCAGAGATTGAATAATCTTCAAACATTTTAATCAAGAAGACTCCTTAGCTTTCTTTTGCCATTAACAAGTAATAACAAGGATCGAGTAGTAACAAGAAATTCTTCCTTCTATATAAAGCAAACACCTCATGGTCTTGCTTTATCTCCTTTCTTCTTGATTCTCTATCACCTCAGAAAATCAAACATAAATGTCATTAAACTCAATTATATAAATAATTCAACATGTGCGGAATCCATGGTTGGTTATGGTGTTGGAGATACTAAAGCTAGATAATTAAACAATTTATTTTGGCTCTCATTCAAGCATTTGGCACTATAAAAGCACATTTGAACTTTCTAGAAAAAAATAAGTACTTCTTCAGCACGACTTCGAAGATCTTTCTTTTCATATACTGTTGAGGACCTACTAAGTCCTTCTAAGATATTTCTTTTCATATATTGTTGAGGACCTATTAAATAACTGTAATAGAAACTGGTATGAGAACAAAAATGGCTGGTGTCTATATTCACGGCCAGTATTTTGGAGGCTTCTGGTGATGATGCTTGATTTAGAAGGACTTGAAAGGAATACAAGTGATTGTCAACTCAGGAGGAATATTACATGTTTTACATGTTTTCCTTCTTTTCTATCTTTCTTTTTTTCCTTCCTTTCTCTTTCTTTTTCTTTCTCTTTCTTTTTTTTTTCTTTCTCTTTCTTTTTCCTTCTTTCTTCCTCTTTCTTTCTCTCTTTCTTTCCCCCCTCTCTCTCTCTTTCTTTCTGACAGGGTCTTGCTCTGTCACCCAGACTGAGTGCAGTGGCACAAACATGGTCACTGTAGCCTCAAATTCCCAGGCTCAAGTGATCCTCCCACCTCAGCCTCCTGAGTAGCTGGGACTGTAGGCATGCACCACCATGACTGGCTAACTTTTTATATTTTTCATAGAGATGGGGGTCTCACTATGTTGCTCAGGCTAGTCTCAAACTCCTGGACTCAAGCAATACTCCCACCTCCCAAAATGCTGGGATTACAGGTGTGAGCCGCTGCTCCCAGTCCCTACTTTCTTGACCTACCTAACCATTGAATTCCCCCATCTCATTAAATGCTTCTTCATTCTGCAATGCCAAAACATTCCTATATTTGCTAGGTCTAACAACATGTATAGAAGATGGGTCAAAAGACAATCCCAAAATTTAATCACCCCTTACTATATTTCTGCACTCCCCTTCCCTAGCACCTTCTTCATGGCCTCTTGAACGTCTTTGTTTCTCAGTGTATAGATCAGGGGGTTAACACTGGGAGTGACAATTGTGTAGAAAAGGGTAAGAAACTTGCCCTGGTCCTGGGAATAAGTATTTGCTGGCTGGAGGTACATGTATATGATTGTACCATAGAAGAGAGAGACAACAATTAGATGGGAGCTGCAAGTGTTGAAGGCTTTCTTTTGCCCAGCAGCTGACTTGATTCTAAGTATTGTTCCTGCAATGTAACCATAAGAAATGAGAATGAGGATGAGTGGTGCCAGGATGATAAAGATTGCCAGGGCAAAAGCCAGTGCCTCAAGCATCGTGGTGTCTACACAGGCCATACCAATTAGTGCTGGCATCTCACAGAGAAAGTGGTCCACCCGTCTGTGCCCACAGCGGGGTAGCATCAATGTCTGGGGTGCCATTATGAGAGAATTGCCAAAGCCACTCAGCCATGCCACTGAAGTCAGCTGTCCACAGAGACGTGGGTGCATGATGACAGCGTAGTGCAGGGGTTTGCAGACTGCAGCATAGCGGTCATATGCCATGACAGCCAGGAGGACACACTCCACCCCTCCCAGGGCCAAGACAAAGTACAACTGGATGGCACAACCCACATAGCTGATGGTCTTATCTGGACCCCAAAGGTTGTAGAGCATCTGAGGGATGGAGCCTGTGGTGAAACACATGTCCAGGAATGAGAGGTTTGCCAAAAAGAAATACATCGGTGTGTGCAGCCGGGAATCCAGAGCTGAAAGCAAGATGATGGTCATGTTGCCAAGAAGAGTCAGCAGATAAAAGATGAGGACAACCACAAAGAGGATCAGCTCTAAGTGGGGACGGTCAGAGAAGCCCACCAGGATGAAGCCTTCAAAAGAACTTGTATTATCCTTTTCCATCACCTGTGGCTACATATTACCTGTTGAGAGAAAGATGAGTGCCTGTGAATAGCAGAGATATAGCCCTTCAGAAGTGAATGATTGGTAAAATAGTAGAATGGCAACTTCCTTAGATATGTGGGATGCTTGACCCAAAATTTTAATAGGTATGGATTAAATCATTATTTGGTCTGAGGAGCAGAGCATTTGGGAGAGTTCCTTTTTTTTTTGCTCCTGGCTGTGATGATTTACCAACATTTTGCATCACTGTTTTTCAATTGGGCAGGATGTAAAAAATTACTTTCAAAAGCTAAGGGAATTAACACTCAAAATGTTCCACCTTTTTTAAAAATGGAGAAGTAGTAAATGTTTCTAGCCGTACGTGACCCTTGGATAGACAAAGTGGATTGGGCCGGGCATGGTGGTGGTTTACGCCTGTAATCCTAGCACTTTGGGAGGCCAAGGTGGGTGGATTAACTTGAGGTCAGGAGTTCAAAACCAGCCTGGCCAACATGGTAAAACCCTACATCTACTAACAGTACCAAAAAAAATAAAATAAAAAATAAAAAAAACCTGGGTGTGGTGGCTGGCGCTTGTAATCCCAGCTACTTGGGAGGCTGAGGCAGGGGAATTGCTTGAACCTGGGAGGTGGAGGTTGCAGGGAGGTGAGATCACACCACTGCACTCCAGCCTAGGTAACAGAGCCAGACACCATCTCAAAAAAAGAAATAAATAAATAGTGGTTTGTGTCTCTGGATCAGAGAACCAGACTTGCTATTAGGTGAAATCTCATTCTAAATACTGTCTCATAAATACTGGAAAACCTAGAGTCATATCTAAACTCAACAAGGTGCAAGCGATCAAGCAAAATTTTAGGAAGAAGATACTTCATTATTATTTATATCTACATCTCTGATCCTATTCATTTTATTTACTGGGCATGACTCTGACATAGATGTGTCAGACAAGACAGCAATGAAAAGCTTACATCATCACCTCAATATCCTCAGCCTATCCAAAGCCTCTGTGATCAATTGTTTTACACCGCTGAGATGTATTTAAACCCTGCGATTGAGTGACTTTTCTGATGTTGGGAATGCTTTTCCACACAGATAGAAAGACAGAAATAAGGCAATCCCCAAACTCAATTCCAATGGAACTAGTATTCCACATTTTATTCTCCCGAAGAATCCACTTCTAAGAAGCCGAATCGAATATTGTATTTAGTTGATTCTTATGATCTCATAGAATGAAAAGATTTCATTCCTTACATTTTTAATCACTTGGTGGTGATTTTATGTCTTAAGGTGAATGCACTATATAATATTAATTAACTAAAGGCAGAGTCCCACTTACTAATATTTTTGAATACTTTTCTAACTAAGCAGTTAGTAAAAAGCAATAGTATTGTGACTGTTAAAAGGGAATCTTTTGTATCTCTCAGGTACATAGAGGCACAAAACAGGGTACAAACCCACTGTTATAAGAATGCTTTGCCATAATTAAATCATGTTATGACATGTGTTCCCAGCAACAGCTTTAAGATTTTATACATTAAACTTTGACACTTAATTTAAGTCGCCATAATCTTTGCAGAAACATACACTCACACACAAACGTTGACATTGGAAATTAAAGGATTGTCAAAATCATCAGTCCAGAGGCTGCAACAAGTTTCTACAGTAGTGAAGGGTGGATGTGATAATATCTAGCTGGATAAAATGGGAATTTTAAAAGATGATGTTATATAATGGTTAAAGAAGAACATATAGGTACCTACAAAAGAACTGGAAAGGTCGATACCAAACTGATGATACTGGATGCCTCTGGAGAGAAAATTGGATTAAGGACTGGGACTTTCTCTTTATCTAAAATGTTTTATTTCTTTAAAAATATCTGGAAGAAAATATGGCCATAAAGGAATAGCTATTAATTCTGAATGGTAGAGTATACATGTTTTCTTCTATTAGTCTTTGTAAATTTCTGTGTTTTAGATATCTCAAAATGTTTTAGAAATATAAATTACAAGTTATTTAAATATTAATGTAACCGATATGTACCTCTTATGAGCTAAGGCACTAATGTTAACTGTGTGATAGAGTTTACCTCACTTCATTCTCAAAGAAGTCCCAGGAGGTCAGCAGTTTTATTTGTCAACATCAAGCTATTGAGAGTGATGAAATAACCTGCTCCAGATCACAGGAATGGGTCATGGAGCCGACTAGATCCCCTGTGATATCACTCCAAAGATCACTTCATCAATCACAATTCTCACTGTAGAGTTGAGCAGCGCAGTAATTATACTAAATCTGCACATAGAGAAAATAAGTTGTAAAATTTGACTAAAACTCATGTCCTTTGACTTGTTGCACAAAGTTCAATATAAAAAGACTTATTGGTTATAAATTGAATAAGGTAGGTAGGTAACTGTCTTGGTATTACCGGCAAAGATGTAGAGAAACAAATCACATTTTTATTCGGAAAATGAGAAATACAGTTAAAATTTGCCTGCTAGGATGGGTTAACACCAAGTTCACTGGGCACAGAAACTCTGCTGCCAAAATAAGCCTAGGCCTGGCATCATCTGTATTTACGGGAAGAAAGTGCAAGGCGACTGTGATTGGCAGTGACTGTCTCATTCCATAGTTATCATAATCAGCATTTTCCCTATGAATGTTTATCAGCCATAAAGTGGAATATAATAAACCCAAGTTGTTTTATTATTTTTCTTCTTTTTCAAATCAACCAGGGATTATTCAACTAGGATTATCTTCATAAATTTTTCATTTTGATTCAAAGTGGTTAAGCCATCTGTTCACTGCCTTTCTCCTTATATGATCATATCAATTCAGTTATTACTCTTCCTTATCGAACCTTCCCTTTGTGAGAATTGCATTCCTGTGTTTATGGACTTTAAATAACTAATGCATAATTTCTTTGTGTGCCAAGAATATTATTTTAAATGATATGTGTATGTCTATCCTTATTTGAATTCAATAGAATGGCTTCTAAATACAGTGACATGACAATTTTCTCACAAGAGCCATACACATTAACTATTTAATTATAGTGAAGCAGCTCATCAGTTCTGGCATTTAAATGTGTTACTATTGTTTTGGAAAACAAGACAAACTTGTTTTCTTGAGTGACTTCTGTAACCATGACCAGGTAATATAAATTTCACAATATTTTTAAAAAATTGAACCAAATAATACTCCAACACCAACTATTAGCTAATTAGCTTATAAAGAACCAGAATGGGGATTTACTGCTTAGTTAGTTTGGAGGAATGGATTATCAGGTCCCAGGGTTAAGAAACATGTGGGCACACTTCATAGCTAGATAGGCTGCTCGTTCTGTGCCAAATGGAAAATGAGGTAAATTCAAAGTCATAAGAAACCTAGAAGAACATTTTGTTTCTTTCATTGACTCTCCATGTTGGAGTTCAAAGTCCCAGTATCAATACTTACCACTCACAATTACTGAGAGCTCATTATTCAACATACTCTCATGCAATGCAGAACTACAGTTCATAATTTTATTCTTAAGATTTTCCAATACATTAAGTTCTACTCTCTAAATTAAGTTTTTGGTAATAACTCCACTAATAAACTCAAAGATCTCTCTCTAGCTTCCTCCTAACATTAATGGTATTACACCACAATCTTTAAAATTTGACCAAATCTATGTAAATAAAGTGCATAGACAGACTGTGAGGTATTGGCATAATACATTTAATTGTCCATGATTTTGGCCACAGCCTAAGGTTCTAGGGAAACCAGATCCTCAGGTAGTTTAGAGGCCTAGGTCACATTTCTTACTACACCATTAACTTACCAAATTTGACTGCAACCTCAGAAAAGCCACGTCTGTGTTGCTTCTCTTTTTGGGACTTCACTTGGAAGTCCAAATGGGATGACCAGAGTGAAGACAAGGAGAGGAGAAAGATGACATTTAGGAAATCCAAAAGAATGGGAAAAAAACAAAGGGGCAACAGTACCTAGCAGAGCTAAATCTGAGTGAATGAAGAGAGAATGTTGATGAGCACACAATAGTTACATCACCCGAGGTACAGCTATGAGGTACATCCACATACTCCACCACCCAGCCCCAGATAAGGAGCCAGATAAGAAGCAGCATGAGGGAAGTTGGGGGTTCTCTGATGTACATCCAGCACAGGAAACACTTAAAGATTCAAGTCTGAAAAGGAAACTCTCCTTATAGGGTTCGGAGTTGATATGGGATTGGATACTTCCTTTTCTGATCACCCTATGGAGTAAAACCTGCTTTTCAAAAACTCCTGTCACTAATTATCCCTAACAAGGTTTGGGGGACAGTATGGCCTCAGAGGAAATATCGCTCTTCCCAGCACACACAGACACACACATAGGCATGCACACACACAATGCAGATTCACCCAAGAGAGAAACAAGAGACAGCACCAAATCTTCAAGAGTCTATTTTCGTCATCAAGACCAGTACATAGTAATAAGCATTAAGGTACCAAAAGTGGCCACCTTATACTTAGTTCAGAGCAGAACCTAGAGTCATGGAAAAGATGTACCAGGATATATGTGTGCTTTGGTTTCTTTTTGTGTTTCCTATCCTCTACCACTTGCTTAGTATATGCAGTGCAAAGAAGTGCTATTAATAAAGTGCTTTCACCATTTTGTTTACTTAAGATGAATTTTCTATGCAATTTAAAAATCCTTAACCATAAAGTTTAACTTGAATGTTTTCTATTTAAGACAAATATAGGTATATCAAGAGGAGGGTGAATTAAAAAAAGAAAAAGATTGATTTTTGACATTTAAAATTAATATTAAAAAGGCCAAAAATATTAAAATAATTTTATTTCAAAATTGCCAAATTTGGTATAAAATTATTTCAAGAGAGTTATTATCAATCTGACTGACAAATGACATCAGCTAAGTCAGAATAAATTAACAAGTTTTAGTTTTTTAAAAAGGCAGTAAATAACAGTATGCAATCGTTTCAGATCACTTGATTATCTGTTATAGTCATTAAGTAAACAATATAGAAACAACTGTATCTCAAAAGCATATGTTCTATATTTACCTATCAAAGGCTTCTAAGGGAGATAAATTTTACATTTTACCTCTGCAACCAAAGGTTTTAATTGATGACACACATGAAATATAACATATAAATGCAGTTTGTACATTTAAAATGTTATTTAAATTTTAATAGTAGGCTAATAGTCTACTAACTTCAGTGACTATTTCCAGGTACTTTTGTCAACAGAACAGAAAATATCTGGTCATTAGTTTGTCAAATACTATGTTTTAAATATAAACATTATTAAAGTCATGTAATCTTAATACCACTAACTATATAAGTAGAGATAGAATATATTAGCTAGAAACAATGATAATACTATCATCTCCATTAATTTACAGACAAATGACATGCAACTTGTTTTCTTTAGACAGAAATACTGAAACACATAGAGGTGCAGTCAAAATTAATCAATATTAATTCTGTATGCCAACAAACTTCTTGGCATGGTCAGATGACTATTCCTCCTGATAATTGCTTTCTATGCTTAGATTCAGTTATTAGCTCATATTACTATCTGTTAGCTAATATTTTCTCTTGGAAACTAGGGAAAAATACCTAGAGAATTTGATGCTCTCAAGAATTTCCTATCTGAGATAATGAGTCCCTCTGAGAAGTGAAGGAGATGAGGTCCTTATGGGGCAGTTAACTCAAGAAGGGATATTAAGTTATTAAACAAAGAAGAAAATTTAGAAGCAATATTTAAATTTATTTTTTGCCACCTCGCTTCTACCCCTTTTATTCACTCTTGGCCCACCACCATTCCTAACTCATTACAAATACATTTAAACTTGTAACTGATGGAACTATTATAGTCATGGAAAGCTACTTTCTGTGAAATAAAATAATACAATCAAAGGGTTATATGTGATGCAAGAAGTGCTTCCCAACGTGTTACCATACGACTTAACATTTTGTAATATGACATCATAGAATGTCTTCAGGAAAAGAAATGAAAGCTATATCAGTCATCTTTTCCATCAGATGCAATTACATTTAATTCAGTCTTTTTTATTGCAATTTAATTGTTATCATTGTAGATTTTGTGGAAGTGAAGAACAGATTACTTATAATAGTTACATCACAAGTATGTATAAAATTTGATGTCAAATGTCCATTATTTCTTATTTCTTCAAACTTTATTTTTCAAACCTGCTCTTTTTGATTTTCATCCCTTTGTGATTTGTCCAGTCAACAAGTCTTGAAATACCACCATTTTCTTAGGCCATCTATTTCCCTGAATGCTCATATTCAATAAGTCTCTAGGGCTACTTTTAACCTCTGTCTTTCATACCTCCAACTAACTTTTTTGTTTTTACTCATCTTGTGCTAGCTCAGTAGCTCATTAACTTCTGCATGATTTGTTATACTAGCCTGTTCCTTTGTTAATCTCTAGTATCTTGCTACTTCAAACCATCTTTCGCTTTGCTACAAAAGGAGCCCTCCTAAAATATAGGCTTTGTTATGCCCATACGTAAAGTCCTGAAATGACCCTGTCTAGAGAAATACATGCATATTCTTTAATATTGATGTAGTTCTGTACCAACTTCACATTTCCAACTCTATCTAAAGAGCGCCTGTTTGTTTTATGCTCCAAATGCATTAAACTACTGACCATTTTTCATAAAGAATAAGAATTTAAATCATCTCTGGAATAAAGAGAAAGAAGAATAGCCTTTAGAGAATGGCTGAAACTCTAGCTCAGAAACAATCACTGCAGGCTCAAAAATTAGGAAGGCTCATTTACTATCATTAGAGAGAAAAATTGCTTTGAAGAGTTGTTGTGAAAGTTAAATAAGGTAAGAAACACTAAATATTTAGCATTGTCCCTGACATACAGTAGCTCTTTGATAATTATCATTACTCCTTTAACTATATCTCCTTCCTTATGATGTTCTTTCAGATGAGGATGTTCATCTTATAAAAATAATACTGAAAGAATCAAGGCCCAGGTGAAAAATTCTTCCTGTTGCACTTGACTATTGATATGGTTTGACTGTGTTCCCACCCAAATCTCATCTTGAATTCCCATGTGTTGTGGGAGGGACCAGTGAGAGGTAACTGAATCATGGGGGGAGGTCTTTCCCATGGTGTTCTTGTGGTAGTGAATAAGTCTCACGAGATCTGATGGTTTTAAAAATGGGAGTTTTTCTCCATAAGCTCTCTTTTTGCCTGCCACCATCCATGTAAGATGTGACTTGTTCCTCCTTGCCTTCCACCATGATTGTAAGGCCTCCTCAGCTATGTGGAATGATAAGTGCATTAAACCTCTTTTTCTTCTCATTCTCAGGTATGTCTGTATCAGCAGCATGAAAATGGACTAATACAGAAAATTGGTACCAGGAAAGTGGGATGCTGCTAAAAAGATACCCGAAAATGTGGAAGCAAGTTTGGAACTGGGTAACAGGCAGAAGTTGGAACAGTGTGGAGTGCTCAGAAAAAGAGAGGAAAATGTGGGAAAGTTTGTAGTTCCCTACAGACTTGTTGAATGTCTTTGACCAAAATGCTGATAATGATATGGACAATGAAATCCAGGTTGTGGTGGTCTTGGATGGAGATGAGGAACTTGTTGAGAGCTGCAGCAAAGGTGATTCTTGTTATGTTTTAGCAAAGAGACTGGCATCATTTTGCCCCTACCCTAGAGATTTGTGGAACTCTGAACTTGAGAGAAATGATTTAGGGTATCTGGTGGAAGAAACTTATAAGCAGCAAAGCATTGAAGAGGTGACTTGGGTGCTGTTAAAGGCATTCAGCTTCAGAAGGGAAACAGAGCATAAAAGTTTGGAAAATTTGCAGCCTAACAATGCAATAGAAAAGAAAATCTCATTTTTGAGGAAAAATTCAAGCTGGCTTTAGAAATTTGCATAAGTAACAAGGAGCCACATGTTAATCACCAAGACAATGGGAAAATGTCTTTAGGGCATGTCAGAGAACTTTGCAGTAGCCCCTCCCATCACAGGCCTGGAGACCTAGGAGGAAAAAATAGTTTCATGGACCAAGCCCAGGGTCCCCATGCTGTGTGCAGTCTAGGGACTTGGTGCCCTGTGTGCCAGCCACTCCAGCTATGACTAAAAGGAGCCAATGTACAGCTTGGGCCGTGGTTTCAGAGAGTGCAAGCCCCAATCCTTGACAGCTTCCTTGTGGTGTTGAGCCTGCAGGTGGACAGAAGTCAAGAATTGAGGTTTGGGAACCTCTGCCTAGATTTCAGAGGATATATGGAAATGCCTGGATATCCAGGCAGAAGTTTGCTGCAGGGGAAAGGCTCTCATGGAGAACCTCTGCTAGGACAGTGTGGAAAGGAAATGTGGGGTTGGAGCCCCCACACAGAGTCCCTACTAGGGTACTGCCTAGCGGAGCTATGAGAAGAGAGTCACTGTCTTCCATGCCCCGGAATGGTAGATCCACCAACAGCTTGCACCGTGTGACTGGAAAAGCTACAGACACTCAGCACTAGCACATGAGAGCAGCTAGGAGGGAGGCTGTACCCTGCAGAGCCACAAGGGTGGAGCTGCCGAAGACCAAGGGAACCCACCTCTTACATCAGCATGACCTGAATGAGAGACATGGAACCAAAGGAGATCACTTTGGAGCTTTAAGATTTGACTGCCCCACTAGATTTTGGACTTGCCTGGGGCCTGTAGCCCTTTTGTTTTGGCCAATTTCTCCCATTTGGAACAGCTGTATTTACCCAATGCCTGTACTCACATTGTATCTAGGAAGTAACTAACTTGTTTTGATTTTACAGGCTCATAGGTGGAAGGGACTTTCCTTATCTCAAATGAAACTTTGGACTGTGGACTTTTGAGTTAATGCTGAAATGAGTTAAGACTTTGGGGGACTGTTGGGAAGGCATGATTGGTTTTGAAATGTGAGGACATGAGATTTGGTAGGGGCCAGGAGCAGAATGATATAGTTTGGCTATGTTTCTACCCAAATCTCATCGTGAATTCCCACATGTTGTGGGAGGGACCTAGTGGGAGGTAACTGAATCATGGGGGCAGGTCTTTCCTGTGCTGTTCTCATGATAGTGAATAAGTCTCCCGAGATCGGATGGTGTTAAAAATGGGAGTTTTCCTGCATAAGCTCTCTTTTTGCCTGCTGCCATCTATGTAAGATGTGACTTGCTCCTCCTTGCCTTCCACCATAATTGTGAGGCTTCCTCAGCCATGTGGAACTGTAAGTCCATTAAATCATTTTTTCTTTTCTTTTCTTTCTTTTTTTTTTTTTGTAGGGGGATACAGAGTCTCACACTGTCACCTGGGCTGGAGTGCAGTGGTACAATCTTGGCTCACTGCAACCTCAGCCTCCCAGGTTCAAGTGATTCTCCTGGCTCAGCCTCCTGAGTAGCTGGAATTACAGACGCCCGCCATCATGCCCAGCTAATTTTTTATATTTTTAGTAGAGATGGGGTTTCACTATCTTGGCCAGGCTGGTCTCAAACTCCTGACTTCGTGATCCGACTGCCTCAGCCTCCCAAAGTGCTGGGATTACAGGCATGAGCCACCGCACCTGGCCTAAACCTTTTTTTTTTCTTTCGCACTCTTGGGTGTGTCTTTATCAGCAGCATGAAAATGGACTAATACAGCTATTCCTCTCTGTTGTATTTGGCAGAATACCAGAAGCTCTTTATTTGCAGTTTGACTTTAGCACTTATTTTACTCTACATTGATTTTAGTTTATTTTGAAGAAAATTTAGAGAGATGGATGATTAAGGGGTGAATTACTAATAAAAAGAACAAAATGTACATAGAGAGAAAGGAAAAGTGATAATTTAGAAGAATTTACCAAAATGAAAGAATCAAAATGCTTACTGTGGCTGGTATGTGAGGAGATATGAAAGTAGGGGTGAAGGACAGTGAAGTGGAAGAAAATCTGCTTACTTGATCTACCTAAAGGAGAAACCCCTTTGGTGGAAAATAACAGCATCTATTGCTCCTATTGTCCACTTACACAATGTCTAGTATATAATAAAAAGTTACTAGACATGAGAAGACCAAGAAGACCATATAATCAATAATCAAAAAATTTTAAAGAGGACTTAGAAAGAGATCCCTAGATGAACCAGATTTTAAGGTTAGCAAACAAATATTTGATCATAACTATGATTATTTTGTTAGAGAAAAATATGGATAAAATACATAAACTTATAGAATTTTCACCAGAGAATTGAAATACACAAAAAAGAATAAAATATGCATTCTAGAAATAAACAGTAAAATAATAACAAATTACAAATTTAGTCTGACTACACTGTTGTTGGGAACGTAAATTAGTGCAGCCATTGTGGAAAGCAGTTTGGAGATTTCTCAAATAATTTAAAACAGAACTAACATTAAACCCAGCAATCCCATTACTGGATATATATCCAAAGGAAAATTATTCTACCAAAAGACACTTGCACTCATAAGTTCATTGCAGCACTATTCACAGTAGCAGAGACATGGACTCAACCTAGGTGCCAATCAAGAGTAGACTGGATAAAGAAAATGTAGTACATACACACCATGGAATTGTATGCAGCCATTAAAAATATCAAAATCATGTCCTTTGCAGCAACACGGTTGCAGCTGGAGGGCATTATCCTAAGCAAATTAATGCAGGAACAGGAAACCAAATACAGCATGTTCATTGGGTACGCACAGATATAAAGATAGACACTGGGGATTACAAGGGAGAAGGGATGAAGGCAAGGTTAAAAAACTAACTATTGGATAATATGCTCAATACCTGGATGACGAGATCAATCAGACCCCAAACCTCAGCATTACAAAATATGCCCATGTAACAAACCTACACATGTATCGCCTGAATCTAAGATAAAAGTTGAAATTATTTTTAAAAATACATAAATGTAATTCATTTTTCTTTCTTTTATTATTATTATTATTATACTTTAAGTTCTAGGGTACATGTGCATAATGTGCAGGTTTGTTACATATGTATACTTGTGCCATGTTGGTGTGCTGCACCCATCAACTCGTCAGCACCCACCAACTCGTCATTTACATCAGGTATAACTCCCAATGCAATCCCTCCTCCTCCCCCCTCCCCATAATAGGCCCCGGTGTGTGATGTTCCCCTTCCCGAGTCCAAGTGATCTCATTGTTTAGTTCCCACCTATGAGTGAGAACATGCGGTGTTTGGTTTTCCATTCTTGCGATAGTTTGCTGAGAATGATGGTTTCCAGCTGCATCCATGTCCCTACAAAGGACACAAACTCATCCTTTTTTATAGCTGCATAGTATTCCGTGGTGTATATGTGCCACATTTTTTTAATCCAGTCTGTCACTGATGGACATTTGGGTTGATTCCAAGTCTTTGCTATTGTGAATAGTGCCGCAATGAACATACATGTGCATGTGTCTTTATAGCAGCATGATTTATAATCCTTTGGGTATATACCCAGTAATGGGATGGCTGGGTCATACGGTACTTCTAGTTCTAGATCCTTGAGGAATCACCATACTGTTTTCCATAATGGTTGAACTAGTTTACAATCCCACCAACAGCATAGAAGTGTTCCTATTTCTCCACATCCTCTCCAGCACCTGTTGTTTCCTGACTTTTTAATGATCGCCATTCTAACTGGTGTGAGATGGTATCTCATTGTGGTTTTGATTTGCATTTCTCTGATGGCCAGTGATGATGAGCATTTTTTCATGTGTCTGTAGGCTGTATGCACGTCTTCTTTTGAGAAATGTCTGTTCATATCCTTTGCCCACTTTCTGATGGGGTTGTTTGCTTTTTTCTTGTAAATTTGGTTGAGTTCTTTGTAGGTTCTGGATATTAGCATGTAATTCATTTTTCAAGGCAAACCCTCCCCCCAAAAAAAAACAAAACAAAAAAACCCACCAACCCCTGTAGTCTTATTTTAACCTCATAATACAGGAATTGTGACTGGAAGACAAAAAAGTAGAAGAAATCCCAAACTAACAACAAGAAAGAAAAAAAGAATAGAAACAAATTATGAACATAATGATTTGTATAGATGTATACAAATAATTTAAGATACAAATAGAGTACCAGAAAGAGAAGTGAGAAAATACAAGGCAGAAGCAAAATTTGAAGAGATAATGGCTAAGAGTTTTTCAAAACCAATGAAAAACATCAGCCAACATATTCAAGAATCTCAGTAAATGCTAAAACGTGACAGCAAAAGCGTAATCCATAAAAGGAAAACAAATAAGTTGACTTCACCAAAATTGAAAATGTTTTTCTGTGAAAGGCCCTGTTAAAAGCATTAAAAAACCAGTTATAGACAGGGAGAAAGTATTTACAAACCATATATCTGACAAAAGACTCCTAACTAGAATATATTTTTTTAAAACTGTCAAAACTCAACAGTGAAAACGCAAACAATCCAACTAGAAAATGGCCAAAAGACAGGAGCTAATGTTTACCACAGAGCTGATGTTTACCACTGACAGCAATAAGCACACGAAAATATGTTCAACATCATTACCTATTAGGGAAATGCAAATTAAAATCACAAAGAGATATCACTACATACTTAATAGAAGAATTTTTTAAAATACTGATGACACCAAAGCTGACAAGAATACGGAGAAATGAGCTATAATACATCGCTGGTAGAAATGTAAATAGTACAACCACTCTAGAAAATAACTGCTTAAAAAATTAAACATACACTTACCATATAACCCAGCAGTCACATTTCTTGACAGTTATCCCAGAAAAATGAAAACTTATGCTCACAGAAAATTCTAGACATTGCTGTTTATAGTAGTTTTATTTGTAGTACCAAAACACAGACACAACCTAAATGTCCTTCAATGAGTGAATAAACAAACTATGGTATTTCCATGTCATGAAATATAACTCAACAGTAAAAAGGAACAAACTATTGATACATGCAACAGCTTGAACGAATGTCAAAGGAATTAATCTGAGTGAAAGAAGTTCATCTTAAAATATTACATGCTATATGATTTCATTTATGAACAAACATTCTCAAAAATGACAAATTAATGGAGATAGTGAACAAATTAGTGGTTGCCAAGAGTTAGGGATGGGGCATCGAGAACAGAAAGAGATAGGTGTAATTAGAAAGGAGTAACACAAGAGATATTTGTAGAAATGGAACAATAGTGTATCTTGATTGTGGCAATAGTTACACAAATCTACATGTGACAAGTTACATAGAACTATACACACACACATGCTTGTAGAACTAGTTAAATGAGTAAAACCTATGGATTGTATAAAAGTCAATTTCCTGGTTATTTTACTATTATTATGTAAGATGTTCCATTGTGGGAAACTGGGTAAAGGGTACAAAAGACCTCTATTATTACTTTTGCAATTTCTTGTAAATCTGTAACTTTTTCAAAATAAAAAGTTTTTAAAGAGACTTTTAAAATAGAATAAAGATGATCTGTATGAAGTAATACAGAGTGATTTCAGGTTATATTGTTAAATGGAAAAAGCAAAGTGCAAAGAGTACTATATATCATCGTTCTATTTTGTTTGTTTGTTTGTTTTTTAGATGAAGTCTCACTTTATCACCCAGGCTGGAGTGCAGTGGCACAATCTCGGCTCACTGCAACCTCTGCCTCCCAGGTTCAAGCGATTCTCCTGCCTCAGTCTCCAAAGTAGCTCGGATTATAGGTGCACACCACCACACCCAGTCAATTTTTATATTTTTAGTATAGACAGGGTTTTGCCATGTTGGCCAGGCTGGTCTCAAACTCCTGACCTCAAGTGATCCACCTGCCTGGGCCTCCCAAAGTGCTGGGATTACAGGCGTGAGCCACTGTACCCAGTCTATACTACCTTTCATATAATGTACTATCTTACAGTTCTTTCATATAAGAAAGAAGGACATGTAATGAACGATACACATATCTGCCCCTTTATACAAAAAGAAAGACAGGAATGATAAACCAGGAACTAATAAGATTAGTTACCCACAGGGTTAGAGGAGGTGGTGATTTGGAATACAGTATTAAAAATGGGAGAATTAGTGGAATGGAAAGGCTGAGGGGGAGTGACACTTTCGTAAGTACATATAACATTTTGTGTGTTCTAACTTTTATAGCCATAGTAATGCTTCATATATCCAAATTTAAATAAATAATTAAAGTCAACCGGAATGGAAGATGCCCAAAAGAAATACAGAGAATAATAAATTAACCCACCTGCATTACAAATGAGCAACAAAAGCAAGTTAAAGAGGATAAGGAAGAAAAAAAAAAACTAACCTAATTCACTTTGGGAAAAAGAGTATCTTGACTATTTTGCTGATGACAGACTCATCTAAGGATAAAAGCAAAAAGAACTGTACATAAATATTGTACTCTAGTTAGTAAAATTGTTATTCCCAACAGAGTGGATTAGTAATTCTAAAGCTATTTGTGTATTAGAATTGAGCAAATAAGTACATATATTATGGATAATGAGAGCCAAATTTCTCACTGTCCAAGAAAGAAGGTACAAGAAAGGAATGGAGGGAGTTGATGCAGATAAACTCTGTGGTATTTAGATTGGAATCGGAGGCATTAGTATGAACTGTGGTCACACACACACACACACACACACACACACACACACACGCAGAGCTAGGTACAGAAATAAAAATGTATGTGTATGCTCTGTTCACTGAGAGTCTGGAAGCAATAACAAATCAGTAGCAATGAGCACACCTGGTGCCTAGATCTTGATTTCTAAATATATTTTCCAGTAAAAGGAACCAAGGATCCTTAGAAAAATTATTGATTCTAGGGCTGGGGAAGTAAAAGTCCAAGATGACCCTAGAACAGCTGGTGGTGACACAGAGTATAGAAGTTCTCAAATAGTGATGGGGCATGTTAAAAAGATACATGAGTCAACTTGAAGGAGCTCCCAAAGGCCAAATCTAGGACAATTTTAGCAGTAAATTAAATAATGATAGTATTGGGACTACAAACAATAGAATAAAACAAATTCCCATGAGTCTATATGAGTTTAAATAAATGACTGAACAAATAACAAACGGGGGAAAATAACAGCTCTTCTTTACAGTAGAATTCCAATAAATAAATGTAGAATTAGCAATAGAAATAGAAAATAGATGCTACAGAAATAATGGTTGCAGGCAAGAATCACTGATGAACACCAATGTAAGTAGCAAAAATATTATGAGAAACAGAATATTTGCATAATCTCAAAATATTCCCTCTCAAGATAATTATAAATTTAAAAAGGAAAAATGGTCACTTTACAGTGGAGAAACCTGGAAGAAATTATCTTAACCAAGTGTTCAAAGTTATTGTCATAGTAATACAATAAAACATCGTGAACATCTTGATATGAGGTACTAAAAGGAGCACCTCAACGTTCTTGTGATATTCTTGCCAAACATATATAACCTCAATATATGCCATAAGAAAACATCAGACAAACCCAAACTGAAGGTACTTCTATAAAATAATTGGCTAATAATCTTCAAAAGTGTCAAAGTCTTGAAAGACAGACTGAGGAACTGTCCCAGGTTGGAGGAGGAGACTAAAGAGATACAGCAACTAAATGCAATGTAGGATCCTGGATGAGATCCTGGGATAGTAAAAGGACATTTGTGAAAGAGTTTGCTTTTTTTTTTCTTCTTTCTTTTTTTGAGACAGAGCCTCGCTCTGTCACCCAGACTGGAGTGCAATGGCTTGATCTTGCTCCCTGCAACCTCCACCTCCCAGGTTCAAGCGATTCTCCTGCCTCAGCCTCCTGAGTAGCTAGGATTACAGGAGTGCACCGCTGCACCTGGCTGATTTTTGTGCTTTTGGTAGAGAACCGGGTTTCACCATGTTGGCCAGGCTGGTCTTGAACTTCTGATCTTGGGTGATCCTCCCACCTCGGCAAAGTGCTAAGATTACAGGTGTGGGCATCTGCAGCTGGCCCAGTTTGCAAAATTTTAACAGTATTTTATCAATGGTAATTTCCTGTGCTTTGAAAATTATGCTATGATTATGTAAAATGTCTAGTTGAAGAGTATACATGAGTTCTCTCAACTATTTTTGTAACTTTTTGTAAGTCTAAAATTATTTCAAAATAAAAAGCTAACAGAATCAGTAAAATACACTCAGCAATTCATTTAAAGAGCTTTGCATTTAATTATGCGCAGATATATGTGTATATCTATATACATATATCTATAATCTACATTTCTTAAGACAATTAAGAATGTGAGGTCTCCTTTTATTTTATTTTATTTTTTTTAGCCGTAAGTCTGAAGATCTGAATGTCCTGTTTTTAAAGCAGTAATTTAGGATTCTCACCTTTCTATTTCCCTCAGTTGATCATTTTTTGCTAAAGAAGGCATGGCTATGCTGCAGAAATCTGGTAGCCTCTGCTAAAATACTTCTATCAAGGCATATATGGCCTCCATATAGCATTCCAATCTGCTTCAGACAGATCAAGCACTTTTGGATTTTTTTGGGTATGACAGCTAAAGCCACAATTGCTCACCTATAGATGGACAGATTCAAGATCTTTCTCTTGCTTTCAGCCACACACAAAGCTAACAGTCTCATGAGTTGATTCAGAAATAGAAGCAGAACATTCAAATACAGTTAATTTCTTCTCCAAAGTTGAAATTTAGCTCACTTAGTTTATTATATCCCTGTGGCAGCTTTTACAAATTGCCACATACGTGATGACTTAAAACAACATAAATGTACTATCCTACAGTTCTGGAGATCAAAAGATAAAAATCTATTTCAGTGGGCTAAAATCGAGGTGTCAGTGAGAGGTTGCCAGATGTCAAGGTGGTCAAATAGGACAGCAAGTCAAACTGAAAGTAACAATTAATTAAAATTGCCACCTTATGAAGCTTATAATAATCCATTTCATTCATCAATCTCAATTTGCTTTATGCACAGGCTAAAGAGATAATGCAACTGGAGTTCAATACATCTTTCAAGTGTTTAACAGAAACATTATTCTCTGAAATCTCCCCAGAAGGGAGATTCTACTTGGTCAACTACTGAGTGTGGAGATTGGTGGCAGTCAAATGATAAATACTGTTTTCACCTAAATTCATTTCATGTGGGCCCTGGGAGTCCATAAATCCAGTCTGTGGTCATTTCCTCTGATTCAGGATGTTCACCTTTTCCTTTGCTAGGTAGAAAGGAATTTATCCAGGCAATGCCTGGATATATCAAGCATGATGTCTATATATATATATACATCAAGCATGATGTCTATACAGTTTCAAAGTAACTCTCTACAACATACATCTCAGTTAATAAATGCAAAATACTTATTAATTAGTTTTGTAGCAGACAAACTTAGCAGACACTTCATAAACCAGGTAATAAAAGTAAAAAATCTCAAATAATGAGACACATGGATATCAGATGCCTCTTAATATGATGAATGAGAAGATAACAGTATTTCTGTTGTATTCCTGCCAAAAATAAATAATGAAGAAAAGTCAAATGCCCCAAATTGAGAGACAACCTACTCAGTGACAGGCCAACATTCTTGAAAAATACCATGTCATGAAAGATGAGGAAAAGCTGAAGAACTGCTCCTGATACAGAGAAACTAAGGAGACATCACAACTAAATACAACACATAACTCTGAGTTGGATCCTAGACCAAAAGGAAAAGTTGATTATGAAGGACACTCCTAAGGCAACTGACATAATTTAAATGTGGTGTGTAGATTGGATGGCAGTATTGCAATGGTGTGAATTTCCTAGTTGTGATGGTTATGCTGGAAATGGAGAATATTCTTGTTTGGAGGATATACCCTCTGAAAACTTTAGGAGTAGTGGGTATCAGGTCCAAAACACACACAAATGCTTCAAAAAATTTATACATGCACACATGTGTATCTAGAGAGAGAGAGAGAGAACTATAAAACAGGACTTGATTCTTTGTATTGAAGGCTTTGCTTTTTTGGATTTCTTATGGCAACATGGAATTAGTTGAGGAAATTATTGTTGGGCTAGCCTTGTTTGGAGAAAGCTTCAGCATTCCCTTTGATTTCTTAGAATACTACCCACTCCCTTTGGACTCCAGTACTAAGGGTTCATTTTAAATGTTAGTAAAATTTGGTCCTTATCCTATCTCCATTTCTCCTGGGAAAGTTGTTATATCCAGTCTTTCATGCTTCCTTAATATTTATCTGACAGAAAACACTTTGCCCACCTTGCTACTTACAGAATTTTGTTCTAATATTCGATACATTTTCTATTTTAAAATGCTAACAAGTATATTTCTGAAAAATAAGTCCTAGTGGTAAGAAGGAAGGCATGAAAAAAAAAAAAGAACAAAAAAAATACAAAATACAAAAATAAATAAATAAAAGTGGAACAGCCATATTATGTCACCAGTTCCCTGACACATTCTATTTTAATCACCCTAAGCCTCAGTTTCTACATCTATAGAATGCAAATAGTGAATTGCTTTCTCAGAGAGCACTTATGAGGACTGAGTGAAATAATCCTTTGAAAGGATGGCACATGTCTGGCTAGTAATAATAAATTCAGCAGATCCTTCCCTACTTCCAGAATTGCGTAAGTGGGTATCACTTGATAGTTTCTAAGTTTCAGAACTTTTGAAATCATTTCCATTTTTGCATAATTGTTTCATTCTACAGAATATTTATATTTATTCATATTTTCTTGCTTAGTTCTTTACTTTCTTTTCAAACTATACTTTTGTTTATTTAAATTACAACCTCTTGGCCAGGCCCGGTGGCTCACACCAGTAATCCTAGCACTTTGGGAGGCCGATGCAGGTGGATCACTTGAGGTCAGAAGTTCGAGACCAGGCTGGCCAACATGGTGAAACCCTGTCTCTACTAAAAACACAAAAAAATTAGTTGGGCATGGTGTTGCATGCCTGTAGTCCCAGCTATTTGGGAGGTTGAGGCAGGAGAATTACTTGAACTCAGGAGGTGGAGATTGCAGTAAGCCAAGGTCACACCACTGCACTCCAGCCTGGGCCACAAAACAAGACTCTTGTCTAAATAAATAAATAAATAAATAAATAAATAAATAAATAAAACCTTTTTGAAAATATTGTAAAAAAACAAAGTTCACACACCAGTACAATTTTTCCCCTTATTCCTGGTCTTCTATTCAGGGGTAACCACTGCTATTACATTTTTTAAAAATCAATTGTATGTAAAATCTTAATTTCTTTCTCTTTCCAGTTTTACTTCATGTCCCATCTACCTCTTTCTCCTCCTCACCCCGCTCCTCCTCCTAATATTACTGTCTGCCTCTCTCCAAGTTACTCTTGTTAATTATGTAAGAAGTGGCCTTTCTTACTATTCTGGGGGAAAAAAAGGTCTTTTGTTATGTAATCTCACACAGACATACAATACAGAAAATCATATTTATGGTGCCTTAAATAATTATTTTATAAAACTGGGACCATGTTTTTTACCTTTTTTGCTTCTTTATTTGCTCACCCAGCGATACCCCAGGAAAATATCTCCAAGCTGTCTGTTAGACCTATAGTTCCTTATTTTAGATGGATGCATATTATTCTGTTCAGTGAACATATTAATTATTTAGAAAACTATCTACCAAAAAGAAAACCACGTTTTTCTCTATCTCTGGTCATTAAAATATCTCTACAATAAACGTCATTGCCCATGTGTCCTTACATACTGTTAATTTCCTTTCCCTAGGAAAGATTCCCAGGAGTAACAGTGCTAGAATGACAATATATATAGTTTGTAAGCAACTATTGCCATATTTCTCACCAGAATGCCTATAACACTTTAAATATCCACCAATAATCTGTGAGTAACTGTCTTCCTTCATCCACCTTAGCAATAAAATTCATTTATCCTTTTGTTTCTGATCTGGTGAAAATGGGGAGCTTTATCATCATTACTTTAATATATCCTTCTCTCAGAAGGAGATGTTGAACTAAAAAGATATATCTTTCTATATTTGACAACTTGATCATATTTTCTTATATCTATTGATCATTTGACTGTGCTATTCTCTAAACTGCCTATGTAATTTATTTTCCTATTGAGCTATTTGTAGTATTTTTTCAAAATTGTTAAAAGTGTTTTTTTCTATTTAATAGATACCAAATATTTTTTCTAGAATTATAAACATGTCTTCTCATTTTATTAATCTAGAAAACAACTTAAATGAATCTGCACATTACAACATATAGAAAATGAAAGTATTACGTTTGGATTAAATACTGTACTATAAATAAACTTTAAACCAGGCAATTTAAGGGGCCAGATACAATTCTGAACTGAGGAAGACCTTAGAAACTGAGACTGAAAACTCAAAATCCATCAAAGAAAATATATACTAGATACATTGCTGCACATTAACTTTTTAAAAAGCCATTTTATACAAAATATACCATAAATCAAATTAATACACTATTTTCTTGAGATAAATGGTAGCTTATTTTCTGATATAGAAATCAAAGTTTTGGGAACATGATCTCGGATTGCATCTTAGAGATTTTACACGTGAAATAAAAACATTCTTCCCTTGGGCTGGGCGCGGTGATTCATGCCTATAATCCCAGCACTTTGGGAGGCCAAGGTGAGCGGATCACGAGGTCAGAAGATTGAGACCAGCCTGGCCAACATGGTGAAATCCCGTCTCTACTAAAAATACAAAAAAATTAGCCCATGCGTGGTGGCACTCACCTGTAGTCCCAGCTACTCGGAAGGCTGAGGCAGGAGAATTACTTGAACCGGGAGGCAGAGGTTGCGGTGAGCCGAGCTCACGCCATTGCACTCCAGCCTGGGCAACAGAGTGAGACTCTGTCTTAAAAAAAAAAAAAATTATTCCCTTGGCATGTGCAGCTGTGATTTTAAAAAAATAGTAATAAAAATAAAGACTTCTTTCCTGATAGAAGTAATTGGCTTTAAAGAACTCATGAAATAGTTTACAGAAGAAAACTAACTTCAATCTTAATAGCATAAAATTCCAGTGTTTTTTGATAAAGTAGTTTAGTCCCCATTGTCATGCCTTTTGCATTAGAAAAAGTTGAGGATTCAGTCCCTAGAGAAAGGATTTTGCTTAGCAAATCAGTTTTGAAAGAGGAACATCACTTCATAGACATCTCCTTTCTCTTCCCACTGGGTATGCTGTTTACTACTATAAACTGGGGTCGCCGGGGCGGGGAAGGGTTTTGCAGTTCAGTGATTGAGATTTCTGCCAGTGACCAAAACAAACACTACAATCAATAGAGAAAATTCTTTTATCATTTTGCAAAACTGACTCGAAAGATTCTCCGAGAATAGCAGTTGACACCCTAAATTCCAAGTGATGTGATGCTGCACACCACATTCTGGTCATCAGCAATATTTCATCCTTATTATCTAGTTAACTCTGAGTAGAAACTTCAGGACTTACTGCATATTGAGTGGAATTAAAATAAGTAAAAAAATTTCATGAAATCAATTATACAACTAAATGTATGAAGATGTTTATCTGTGCACTTTAAATTAGTCCCGTTTGAACTCAAGCCTTCTTACACACACACACACACACACACACACACACACACACACACACACACAAAGATCTACCTCTAATTGCTTAAAATGGAGGTAAGTAGAAAACATTTCTAAAAATTATGAAATAAAATTACATTAAAATTTGAGTGTTCTAAGTAAGCACTCATGTTATAGTCTGTAATTCAAATCTCAGCAAAGACCAAATTATCTGCTGGAAAAATCTGACTTAGCTTCATCTTTTAGGTGCTTTATTGTTATACATAATGTTATTTTGAGCATATCTGTAATTTCTATGGGAAATAAGAACTTTAGAGAAGGTCAGTCTTTTGTTCTAATCTTCAGTTTGCTGCTTACAAGACCTAGGACTTCAGGAAAGTAATTTCTTTGAGTATATAATTTCAGGTTTCTACCTACAAAATTAATCTTTTATAAACAGGAATTTTTTTCTTTTACAAACTTCCTTGTACAATGTATCAGCTGTGTGGAGAAAATGGTCCTACGATTCATTCTCATACTCCAGCAAAAAGACGGTATCTGGAAATGTATCTCACAGGGATATGAGAAACTTTAAGAAAACATAGAAGTAAAACAGTTTTATGCTGTAAGGAAAATAGCAACCCTATAATGTTACAGAAAATAAAACTGACAGCCGAAGCTATTAACTAACTCGCCCAATTATACAGTGACTTCGGATGGCAGGTTTGGGACTAAAACTCTTGTTGCCTCTCTTGTCTCGATTTTTTTTTCCACAGTGCAATTTTAAAAGATGCTTCCAAGACTCTGTTGAGCCTCATCTGTTTTTAATGTTAAAAATATATAATGAGAAAATTCAAGAGGGAGATGACAAATATAAGGTCAACCAATACACAGGTAAGAAAGGAGGTAAGGATGCGTATTCATCTAGGTAAGTATTCTAAACTAGGGATTAAAACATTCTAAAGTGACCACAGATAAAAACTATAAAGATCCCCTCAGCAGCTTTCTAAAATTCTCTTCCATTAACTTCTGTTTTAATCCACTTGCTACGCTCTCTTTCTGATCTGCTAGATATATCACATAATTCAAATGTTTTGTTTTGCTAGTCAATGGAATGTTTGCTATTCAAAATGAGAATAATTGTAGCTGGAGATGCCGGCAATGTGATTTTATTGGAAAGCAGAGAAATCTACCACCTTTAAGACATTAGCCACAATTGCAAGCAATTGGAGCAGGTATTAACACGTAAGTACTCAGTAGCCCATTTGATATAATCTTAAAGATGCAGATAAGGACTTCCTAGTTTTGTTTTGTTTTGCTTTTTAGTTGTTGACAAACATTTTAATCCTAAAATTAGGGATATGAATCAGAAATTAAATTACATAAAATGTATGAAATACAAAAGGATACCACAGCTATTTAAAGATATCCTTTTAAGAGTGGATAAATATTTGAGGCAACTGTTTGTTTAGAAGATGAGAAAGTATGCAAAGATGAGTAAGACAGAATATTAGAATTCAGTGGTCTGAAATCTCCAGCTTCCTCCCCTCACTGCTTTCCAGCTGCATCATTGTTATTCAGCTCCAGGGCTTCCTACCTGAGTGATAAATATTTCCCCCCTCCTTGTGCCCTTACTACAGAATGCGAGGGGATATTACATAACAGGATACACTAATATGTTATATTGATGAGAGGGCAGTTTATTTATTTTGTAAGGACTGAATCTCAGAGTGAGGCAGTCAATTAATTTGAAAAGAGTTAACTGATTCTCTCCTTCTTCTATAATCCTCAGTGAAAGGGCTTTTTGGTGAGGCAGTCTCTTAGCTGAGTTCTAAGGAGAAAAGTAAGACAGACGGCCTGGTCAGGAAGGAAGGGCCATTGACCCATGTTAAAGGAGAAAGCACATGCAGTGTCCTTAATAGTGAGAGATCTCCTGAGCAATAAATGCAGGAGACGTTATAATTTAACCAAACAGGAACGTGTCTGAGAATAGGAGTGACTCTGTTAGTGACTATGTCAAGATAGCAGGAGTACATTCAGCAGTCCTGAATGAACTGGGGCATTTCAGCCATCCCAAAATTATGGGTTTGAGGGGATCTCTTCAATACTTGTGCAACTCAAAGAAATTGTGAAGTATATGAAATCTGTCTTTACTGAGGCCATTTGCCTTGTTTTATCTGATTCCTGCATTCCTTGGCGCTCTCTCTCTGTCTCTCACATTAATTGGATCAGTCTGTAATTTTATGTAAATTGCTAGCAAAATATATTACTAGTAATATATATATAATAGTAATATATATATATTATAGTAATATATATATATATTACTAGTAAGATACAAAATGCTCCTACAATCCATCCTTTAAAAAACTCTTTGTACTTTCAGACTGAATTTTAAGGAATTATCAAGAAATAAAAAAATTATATTTCTTATAATATTTTCACCCTCATGGAGATCAAAGTCTTAACTAAAGCAATGCTAGTCTGAAAGTAGAATACAGAGAATAAATTGGTCAGCACAGTCATTTAAAAAAAAATTACAAAAGTAATGTCTGCTTATTAAAAACTTGAACAAAAAATAGGTAAATTTATTAGTAAAGTCTGCTTTACTCACCACCATTTTGATTTCCTAGGAGTAATACTTTCTTCTGTATCATTCAAGGTAGTTTTTAATTTATATATTAGTATATATATGTTATACTAATATTATATTCTTTTTATAAACTGATGGAATCATGCTATACAAATGTTCAGTAACTTCCTCTTTTCACTTAAAAATACCTTTGAATATCATTTCATATCCACATCTATGACTACAAATCTCAAATTTCTTTTCATATGAGAGTCAAGGAGACATTTATTAGGGAACGAATGGCTCTAAAATAACTAGAAAAATTAAAATTCACATTGCTAACATTTTGCTGAACATGAAGGAAATTGAAAAACAAATATTCTGATATTGATAAAGTAATAAAATAATTAAGTGTCCCATTAAGATTTTGGGGGGGATGAATACATGTTTAGCTGGTAGAGTTGGCGTATTAGTCCCTCCAGGAAATGTATGGGGCTGAATAGCCTCTACTCAAAGCATCTCAGAGTTCCTGCAGAACTGTTGTACTTTCTCTGACATGGCTGTGCGTCTATGTGCCAGGCACTTTGCTAGGCAATTTACAGTAAAGATCACATTTATACTCACATCATATGCTTACTATGACCCCCTCTTGTTGGAGTTGATGGTTTGTGGGTTAAGAAGGAAATCAGATGTTGAGTTTTAACAGGCATAGTCATTTCCATTGGTAACCCTAGGAAATTTAAAGTTCTAAAAATCATAAGTAATTCCTCTCTGAGCACCTCAGACCTTGGATCACTATAGTTCCTTTCATCCACTTTTCTCCATTTCTAAAGGCGTGAGTCTAGGGTAAATGTGTGCGCTTATACCTCATATCATTTATACTCCACATCAAGACAACTTAGAAAAATATTACAGTAGTCCTTCCTTATCTGTGGTTTTGCTCTGCACAATTTCAGTTACCCACAGTCAACCACGGTCTGCAAATATTAAAAGGAAAATTACAGAAGTCAACAATTCAGAAGTTTTAAATTCACGCCATTCTGAATAGCCTGATGAAGTCTTGTGTTGTCCCACCCAGTCACAGGAATCTTCCCTCTGTTTAGAGCAGGGGTGTCCAATCTTTTGTCTTCCCTGGGCCACATTGGAAGAAGAATTGTATTAGGCCTCACATAAAATACAGCAACACTAACAACAGCTGATGAGTTTTTTTTTTTTTTTTTAAATCATCAGTGAATATCAGGATGTTTTAAGAAAGTTTACAAATCTATGTTGGGCCACATTCAAAGCCGTCCTGGGCTGCGTTCAAAGCCATCTTGGGCTGCATGCAGCCCGTGGGCCTCAGGTTGGACAAGCTTGATTTAGAGCATCCACCTGCCTGTTAGTCACTGAGTAGCCATCTCGGTTATCAGATCATCAGAACACAGAGGGGTGAGTACACTAGAATAAGGTGTTTTGAAGAGAAAAAAAGAAAGGGCCACCACATTCACATAACATTTATTACAATAAATGGGGGTGTGGAGCTGTTATACTTGTTCCATTTTATTATTGTTCTTAATCTCTTACTGTGCCTAATTTATAAATTAAACCTTATTATAGTTGTGTAGGTATTAAAAAAAACATAGTATATATAGGGTTTGGCACTACCCACAGTTTCAGGTATCTAGCCACTGGTGGTCTTGGAATGTATCCCCCATTGATAAAGGGGGACCACTGTATCATCTTCATTTTACAAATGAGAAGTGTGGAGATCAAAGGGTTAGAAGCATTCCAATATCATGAATGTAACTAATTAGAGAGGGTAGGGATATGAGACCAGCCTGTCAACTTCAAATATCATATTATTAAGGAATCTATACAAATTCTATGAGCTTCTAAAATGAAAAGGATGTGTCTCCTTAAATTGTGTCTGATAACTTACTAGATACTGTCTACATGACTTTTTTGAGGGAAGGGGAATAATGGGAGGTGGCTTTAACTAATTTTAACTGATTCCTACAATCAGGGAATCTCACTGGCCTTGAGGAGAAATTAGAATGAATTCAAATGAGAGGAAATTGTATCTACATCTACCTCACAGTAGATATCTAGGTAGGAAGAATGTGAAAAATACATTTACAAACAGTAAAATATCAAAGGATACATTATGTCAATTTGGAAACTGAAAATATGGCTTAAGATTTTTGAAATTAGGCCGGGCACGGTGTCTCATGCCTGTAATCTCAGCACTTTGGGAGGCTGAGGCGGGAGGATCACCTGAACTTGGGAGTTTGAGACCAGCCTGACCAACATGGAGAAACTCCATCAATACTAAAAATACAAAATTAGCCAGGTGTGGTGGCACATGCCTGTGATCCCAGCTACTGGGGAGGCTGAGGCAGGAGAATTGCTTGAGCCATGGAGGCAGAGGTTGCATTGAGCTGAGATGGCGCCATTGCACTCCAGCCTGGGCAAAACAGCGAAACTCCGTCTCAAAAAAAAAAAAAAAATGGATTCTTGAAATTCACTTTGCTGATACGCTGTTACAAATATATAAACACTTTTTAAATACTTGGATGGATAAATATTTATATTTTTATCAATACTTTTTCACATTAATTGGATCAGTCTGTAATTTTATGTAAATTGCTAGCAAAATGATTATAGCTGGCAAAATGATTATAGCTGACAAAATCAGTAAGTGTGTTGTTAACTTCCTGACTTCTTGTATTTCAGAGAATGAAGAGTTGAACCATTCAACATGAATTGGGTAAATAAGAGTGTCCCACAGGAGTTCATTCTGTTAGGTTTCACAGATCAACCATGGCTAGAGATTCCACTCTTTGTGATGTTTCTGTTTTCCTATATCTTGACAATCTTTGGCAATCTGACAATAATTCTTGTGTTACATTTGGATTTCAAACTCCACACCCCTATGTACTTTTTTCTTAGCAATCTCTCACTCCTGGACCTTTGCTATACCACAAGTACAGTTCCACAAATGCTGGTAAACATATGCAACACCAGGAAAGCAATCAGTTATGGTGGCTGTGTGGCCCAGCTTTTCATTTTCCTGGCCTTGGGTTCCACTGAATGTCTTCTCCTGGCCATCATGTCCTTTGATAGGTTTGTAGCTATTTGTCGGCCACTACATTACTCAATTGTCATGCACCAGAGGCTCTGCCTCCAGTTGGCAGCTGCATCCTGGATTAGTGGCTTTAGCAATTCAGTATTACAGTCCACCTGGACACTTAAGATGCCACTGTGTGGTCACAAAGAAGTGGATCACTTCTTCTGTGAAGTCCCTGCTCTGCTCAAGTTGTCCTGTGTTGAGACAACAGCAAATGAGGCTGAACTATTCTTCATCAGTGTGCTGTTCCTTCTAATACCCGTGACACTTGTCCTTATATCATATGCTTTTATTGTCCAAGCAGTGTTGAGAACCCAGTCTGCTGAAGGTCGACGAAAGGCATTTGGGACATGTGGCTCCCATCTAATTGTGGTGTCACTTTTTTATGGTACAGCTATCTCCATGCATCTGCAACCACCTTCACCCCACTCCAAAGACCGGGGAAAGATGGTTTCTCTCTTCTATGGAATCATTGCACCCATGCTGAATCCCCTTATATATACACTTAGGAACAAAGAGGTAAAGGAAGCCTTTAAAAAGTTGGTTGCAAGAGTCTTCTTAATCAAGAAATAAGAAATATACAAATGATAAGTTTTGCTAAAGACACAATGCTTACTTAGCTTACTAACTTCTCTGCAAGTTGCCCTATTTTTGTCATTACTATAGAGAACTATTGTAATCTCCCTCAAAGAAAATTTCCTTGACAAAAAGCTATATTTATTTCTGTTGCCTAAACATTTTCATTGAACAAGCCCCCAGAACTGGCCTTCCAATGCACCAAAAACTAATCAAAACATTTTCAAGGTTTGTCAAACTTTACATCAATGTTTGTACAATTCAATGTAAACTAGACTTTTCTGATCCAGAAATCATTTCTTCAGTAATACACACATACACACACACTTAGAAACAAAGATGTAAAGGGAGTTTTTGAGAGGTTGCTTGCAAGGGTGTTAATAAATAAATAAGGAATTCCCAAATTATAGGCCTTTTAAAGACGTCAATTTTACATAGCTTATAATTTAATTCTCTCCAAATTGCTTTATCATTACTATTCTTAGAAAAATTATTATGGTGGTCTTCAAATAAAATGTCAACAGAGAACTATATCTGTTTTCCACTGCCTAAATATATTCATTGCACAAATCTTGAGAACTGATCTTTTATGAATTATCAAAATAGCGTAGCCTTAAAATCTTTAAGGTCTCAAACATCTTAGCACTAGTCTGTATACATCAGGAAGAGTCTTAGACTTCTCTGAAACCAGAATAAAAGCTTAGAAATTCTTTCCCCAGAAAGAAAACATTTGATACACATACAGATGCCCTCATCCTTACACACATACACACACAAACTCCATGGCACAAATTATTTTTCAGACAATTGTAGATCTAACAGAAGTATCCAAAACCTTGTCTTAATTATCGATATAAGGTTAACAGCCCTAGCCTAAATTTTAACACTAGTCGCACATCAACACAATACTAAAATCCACAATGATTCTCCAACCCCCAGTTTTACTTAGATCTTGTTGTTTCTGTACTTCGCACTTCTAAGTTGAAGTGTCTTATTCCATCTACCAAATAAAGTTGTAGCTACATTTTAGACTGAAATCAAATGCCTGCTTTTAACCTTTTAAAATTATTCCTCTATTTTATATATTATCTCTCTCCTGTTAACCTCGAAAGCACTTAAAGGGGCCAGGCATGGTGGCTCACGCCTGTAATCCTAGCATTTTGGGAGGCTGAGGCGGGTGGATTGCCTGAGGTCAGGAGTTCAAGACCAGCCTGGGCAACAACGGTGAAACCCTGTCTCTACTAAAATACAAAAATTAGCTGGGCGTGGCGGTGTGGGCCTGTAGTCCCAGCTACTAGGGAGGCTGAGGCAGGAGACTCGCTTCAACCCAGGAGGTGGAGGTTGCAGTAGAGATCACACCACTGCACTCTAGCCTAGGCAACAGAGTGAGACTCCATCTCAAAAAAAAAGGAAACGAAAGCAAGCACTTATAGGTTAAGTCATTAAAAAGCACATTATATAATCATGTCCACAGCTTGTTTAATGCACATTTCTTGTACAAAAAGAAATGCTTATTAATATCATGTTAGTTCCCTTGAGGTAGCATAGATCGTAATTTCAACTTCTTCCATATGGACTTCAGAGCCCGTAAAAATGCTAGAGAAAATAAACACTATAAGTTGATTATCTGGTTGATTTTGTGAGTTACACTATAATTATATTAACTGCTTCATTATTATTCTTTTTCCAATTTTTTCTTTTATCAAATATGTCATAAAAGTATAAAATGCAGTAACTAAGAAATACAATTAGAATGTTTTACTTCAAAACCTTACAGTAACAACATAAATTTCAGCATAATTCTAACCCAACATGGTGGATCTTAAAACTTTAACTTGCATCAGAATCATCTGTAGGGCTTTTAAAGTTCAGATTGGTGGGGGTCACCTACCCCCAGACCTTCTAATGCAGTAAGTCTGGGGTGAGGCCTGATAATTTGCATTTCTACAAATTTCCAGGTAATACTTATGTTGCCTGTTAGGAGACCACACTTTAGGAACAGCTGTGCTAACAGTTAAAATAAATAAAGGTATGCTGCTTGCTGAGTTTCTATCCTTTATTTTTAGAAATGAGTTATAATTTAAAGGAAAATAGGAGAAAACACTAATAGAGTATATAGAAATACGAGGGGACATTCCTTAATAAAAATGTATTCATATCTTAAAGTCTAACTAAATGATATACTAGATTTCCAGAGACAAATTTTGATGTCAGCTCAAAGGCAATGTCAGGGTCCTTTAAAGAATTATGAGAAAATAGTAGAGAAACCAGAGTGATGGAGATTGAAGTATTTTATATTTTTTTAAATGAGCCATTAATTGATCTAATAAATTGCATATTGGTAAGTTCTAAAACCATATGACAAAATTTTATATATATTTTGCCATCAGTTACCTTGTGACTATATACATATATATTCTGGCTTCATTTAGAATAACAATTACTAAACTATGTTATAGAGATACGTATAATAATTTTTTTTTCTTTTTTTTTTTTTAGACGGAGTCTTACTCTGTCACCCAGGCTGCAGTATGGTAGCACAATTTTAGTTCACTGCAACCTCCGCCTCCTGGGTTCAAGCAATTCTCCTGCCTCAGCCTATGGAGAGTAGCTGGAATTACAGGCAAGTGCCACCACGCCTGGCTAATTTTTGTATTTTTTGTAGAAACAGGGTTTCATCATGTTGGCCAGGCTGGTCTCAAACTCCTGACCTCAGGTGATTCAATTGCCTTGGCCTCCCAAAGTGCTGGGATTACAGGCGTGAGCCACTGCACTCAGCCTATAATTCTTGATTTCTTTTTTTTTTTCTAATTCAACTTTTAGTTTAGATTCAGGGGGTACATTTGCAGGTTTGTTACCTGGGCATATTTTGTGATACTGAGGTTTTGGGTATGATTGATCTTGTCACCCAGGTACTGAGCACAGTATCAATAGTTAGATTTTCAACCCTTGTCCCCCTCCCCACCTACCCACTCTAGTAGTCCCTAGTGTCTACTGTTGCTATCTTTATGTCCATGAGTACCCAATGGTTAGCTCCCACTTATAAGTGAGAACATATAGTATTTGGTTTTCTATTCCTGTGTTAATTCACTTAGGTTAATGGCCTGTAGCTGCATGTTGCTGCAAATGACATGATTTTTTTCTTTTTTATGACTCATGGTATTCCGTGGTATATACGTACCACATTTTCTTTATCTAATTCACTGTTGGTGGGTGCCTAGGCTCATTCCATGTCTCTGCAATTGTGAATAGTACTGTGATGAACATATGAGTTCATGTGTTTTTTCGGTAGGATTTGTTTTCTTTTGGATATATACCCAGTAATGGAATTGCTGAGTGGAATCGTAGTTTTAAGTTGTTTGAGAAATCCCCAAACTGCTTTCCACAATGGGTGAATTAATTTACTTTCCCGCCAACAGTGTATAAGTATTCACTTTTCTCCACAGCCTTGCCAGCATCTGTTGTTTCTTGACTTTTTAATAATAGCCATTCCAACTGGTATGAGATAATATCTCACTGTGGTTTTGATTTGCATTTCTCTGGTGATTAGTGATGATTAACATTTTTTCATATGTTCGTTGGCTCCTTATATGTCTTCTTTCAAGAAGTGTCTGTTTATTTCTTTTGTCCATTTTTAATGGGTGTTATTTGCTTTTTGCTTGTTCAATTGTTTAAGCTCCTTAGAGATTCTGGACATTATGCCTTTGTTGGATGCATAGTTTGCAAATATTTTCTCCAATTCTGTAGGTTGTCTGTTTACTCTGTTGACAGTTTCTTTTTCTATGCAGAAGCTCTTTAGTTTAATTAGGTCCCAGTTGTTAATTTTTGTATTTGTTGCAATTGCTTTTGAGGACTTCGTCATAAATTATTTCCCAAGCCCCATGTTCAGAATGGTGTTTCCCAGGTTTTCTTCTTCGATTCTTGTAGTTTGAGTCTTACATTTAAAACTTGAATCTATCTTTAGTTAATCTTTGTGTATGGTGACAGATAAGGGCCCAGTTTCATTCTTCTGCATATGGCTAGCCAGCTATTCCAGCACGATTTATTAAATAGGAAGTCCTTTCTCCATTGCTTATTTTTGTCAATGATCAGATGGCTATATGTTTGTGACTTTGTTTCTGAGTTCTCTATTCTGTTCCATTGGTCTATGTGTCTCTTTTTGTACCAGTGCCATGTTGTTTTGGTTACTGTAGCCCTTATAGGATAGTTTGAAGTCGGGTAATGTGATGACTCTGGCTTTGTTCTTTTTTTCTTAGAATTGCTTCGGCCAGTGGGACTCTTTTTTGGTTCCATATGCATTTTAGAATAGCTTTTCTACCTCTGTGAAAAATGACGTTCATAGTTTGATAGGAATAGCATTGAATCTATAGATTACTTTGGCTGATATGGCCATTTTAACAATATTGATTCTTCCAATCCATGAGCATTGAATGTTTTTCCATTTGTTTGTGTCATCTATTATTTCTTCAGCAGTGTTTTGTAGTTATCCTAATAGAGATCTTTTTGTTTGTTTGTTTGTTTGTTTGAGAAGCAGTCTCACTCTGTCGCCCAGGCTGGAGTGCAGCGGTGCGATCCCGGCTCACTGCAAGCTCGGCCTCCCAGATTCATGCCATTCTCCTGCCTCAGCCTCCCGAGTAGCTGCAACTACAGGCGCCTGCCACCATGCCCGGCTAATTTTTTTTGTATTTTTAGTAGAGGCAGGGTTTCACCGTGTTAATCAGAATGGTCTCAATCTCCTGACCTCTTGATCCACCCTCCTCGGCCTGCCAAAGTGCTGGAATTACAGGCGTGAGCCACTGCGCCCGGCCTAATAGAGATCGTTTACCTCCTTCATTAGATGTCTTCCTAGGAATTTTGTGTGTGTGTAGCTATTGTACATGGGATTGCCCTCTTGATTTGGCTTCAGATTGAACATTATTTGTGTATAGAAATGCTACTAATTTTTGAATGTTAATTTTGTATCCTGAAACTTCACTGAAGTAGTTTATCAGTTCCAGGAGCCTTTTGGCAAAGTCTTCAGGGTTTTCTAGGGATAGAATCATATTCTCAGTGAACAGAGATAGTTGCACTTCTTTTTCTATTTGGATGTGTTTTACTTCTTTCTCTCACCTGATTGCTCTGGCTAGGACTTCCATAAATCTTGATTTCTGAATAGAATTTGCAAACAATTCTTATCTATTTCTGTACAACATGGAGCAATAATGACCAAAATGTCAAAGCGGTTCCATTTGTCCCTATCTTTTTGTAAAATCTCACTCAAAAGGTGATTAATAAAACACTATCACCCTGAAAATACCATTATAAGACTTAAGTGTTTTGTCCTACTATAATATGCACTTATAAATAACTTGCATGAATTTAAAGAGAACAGACTTCATAAGTTAAAAATGACATTAAACTTTGGGAAATTAATAATTCTAGAGAAATCAGAATTAAAATTAAAAAATAAAAGCAATAAATAAAAGGATGAAATTTAACATAAATCAAGATGGACTCATTTACTTCATTCGTATACTACAGAATAGTATTAGTAGAAATATGACTGGCAGTGAATCCCATAGAAGCCCAGCTAAGACATATGGATAATAAAACATGTAGATTATTGGCTTTAGTTTGAGGATTTTTATCTTAAGAGATACATTATAAAACTAAAATGCCTACACAAAATAATGACTAGAGAATTGAAAAATCAGAACATCATGCCTCTTGAAGAATTATTGAAGGCATTTATTTTTTCAATGTTGAGTAGAAAATGCTTTGTCAAAGTATGAAGCAGAGCTTTCTTCAGGTATTTAAAGGGAAATCATGTGCATAGCTTAGTTTGTCTCATAAAGGTTAGAAATCCTACTAATGCATAAAAATTAAAAAGTAGATCTGAGCATGATATAAGGACACACACACACACACACACAAATAGATGTTATACCATGATGAAATAGCTGACCATTTCTGGCAATTTGGGAAAATAAAATTCTATATAAAATAGAGATTAAAGAGGAAAATGCCTTTCCTCTTTAAATTCTGTTTTAGGAATTTTCTTTTGTGAAATAACATTTGTGATAACAATTTCTGTTAATGACCAAAGAAACAAAAACAGGCAGAGAAAATGATAGATATAACTAAACCTTTGGAATAATGTCATGTAAAAGAAATTGAGTTGATTCCAAGGAAAGAACTGGATGGAAGCTATTCTGATTTAGCATATAGAAGTCAATGCTAGAAAACATGAAATGGCTTGAATGGGTAAATATCTGTGGAGAAACGATTTTCAAATATGAGAAGTAGTCCAAGGGAAGTTGGACTATGTGACTTATAAGATCCCTTTCAATCCAAAAAGTGTATGGCTCTGCCAATTACAATATAGGAGAAATTTGGTTAGATTTTTAAAAAACTTCCTGAAGATAAAAGATGGGGTTTAATGGAATATTTAAACAAAGGATACAGTGAAGTAATCAACTGTATCAGTTTCCCAGGGCTATCATAACCAATTGTCATGTACTTGATGGCTTAAAACCATAGAAAGTTATTATCTCACAGTTCTGGAAGCCCGAGGTCCGAAATCAAGGTACTAGCAAGGCCATGTTCTCTCTGGAGGGTAGTGGGCAGAGGAGGTGTGGTGGTGGTGGTGAACTTGTTTCCGCTTTTTTTGTTTTTTAGTGACTATTGGCATGCCCTGCTCATCCTTGTCTTGTGGCTACATCACTCTCAGCTCTGGCTTCATTTTCATATCTCTTTCTTTTCTGTGTGAGCCTCAGTCAAATCCCTCTTTGCCTGTCTCTTACAGGAATTCATGATGGCATTTAGAATTCACTCAGATAATCTAGAATAAATGCCTCCTCCCAAGATTCTTAATCACATCTTTCTCCATATAAGGTAACATTTGCAGATTCCAGTGATTATCACGTAGACATATCTTTTGGGAAGGGCCATCATTCATGGTACTGCATCATCTGTATCATTTAGGGCTATATAGTCCATCATCTTCCAAAGAAAAGAGCATAAAATTTACTTTTGAAGGGTCAGATTTTTAAATTTTAGATTCTTAAGGAAATGAGCAAGAATCCAACTGTATTCCTACTCGTAGTATCATTACTATCTTATGAGAATTTGTAAACTGTATACATTTTCCTGTTTAAAACAACAAACACATAGATTATATCATTTTTCAGTACATACACTGAATTGACCACAGGGCAAAAATTGGTGAAAAAATAAAATCTTTTGTGCAGATATAAGAAATCAATATAGTTTTTAAAAGGTGCATGAGTATTAGCACCATATGGATAGTGGAATTATTAGGAAGATAATACAGTCTGTCTCTCTGTGTATAATTTAAATATAGACACAAAATACATTGTCATATTTATCATATTTTACTTTTCTAAGTTATTTACATTAAGAATAACAATAATAGTCCCATAAATATGTCACAGGTTTTTTTTTTTAAACACCATTTCCAGTACCAAAATGTGTCCCACATATGCTCCAATAAAAAGACACAGATCATCAGACTGATAAAAAAGCAAGGCTCACTATATGCTGTCTATACGAAAGGTACTTTAAATATAAGGACACTAGCCGGGCATGGTGTCTCACACCTGTAATCCCAGCACTTTGGGACCCCAAGGTGATCACTTGAGGTCAGGAGTTTGAGGCCAGCCTGGCCAACATGGGGAAACTCCGTCTCTACTAAAAATATGAAAATTAGCAGGACACAGTAGCAGCACATCTGTAATCCCAGCTACTTGGGAGGCTAAGGCACTAGAATCACTTGAACCCGGGAGGCGGAGGTTGCAGTGAGCCATGAAATGTGCCACTGCACTCCAGCCTGGGTGACAGAGGGAGACTGTTCCAAAAAATATATAAAATAAAATAAAATAAAAATATATGTGTGTGTGTGTTTGTGTATGTGTATATATATGTATCTATAATGACACACAAAAGTAAATAGTAAAAGATTGGAAAAGGTAGCCATAGTAACATTAATCAAAAGAATTGGCTATGTTATTATAAGAAAAAGTAGATTTCAGAGTAAAGAATATTGCCAAGAATATAATCATTTAATAATAATAAACCAATCCACCAAAAGGACATGTGAATCTTAAACATTTATACACATGATAACTAAACTTCAAAATACATACAGAGAAATCTGGTAGAGATGAAAGAGGTAGGTATGCCATGATTATAGGTGATTTCAGCACCCCTTCATCAATAATAGATAGAACAAATAGACAGAAAATCAGTAGGCATATAGAAGACTTGAACATTATCAACCTAAGTGATCTATTTGACATTTATAGAAGGCTCTACATAGCATCAGCAGAATATGCGTTCTTCTCAAGCGCACACACATTTCCCATGATAGACCATGTTCTAGAGTATAAAACATCTATCAGTATAGTTAAAAGGATTCAAATCATAGCAACATATGTTCCCTGACAACACGTTTTGTTGCAAGCCTGAGAGAATTTTAGTTCAGTTATAGATGTTTGCTTCTATGCCCCACAGTTTATATTCCAAATTTCATAAATTCTAAGATGTATATTTTCTCACATTTAACTTCTCTTAAAAATTGCTGTTCATCTATAATCTATGACTTTTACAATCATGTTGGCCAGGTGACAGTCACAACATAGTTGCTATTGCAGTTGTGAATTGCAATGTGTGAAGTTCACTGTTACTCCTGATAGCCTAGCTGGCTAACTGGAATCCTCCATGTTTCAGTCAACAAATGATTTTAGGACCATTTATGGAAGGACTATAAGTCTGAGTTGTATCCTGAAAACTTTGTTGATACTGTGAAAGAAAAATCAAAATTACTAAACTAAAGGGAAAAGTCAAGCTGGGAACTACTCAGGGCAAACCTTCCCCCACATTTTATTTAAAGTCATCCCTCTGCTCGCTGAGACAGATGCATATTCTGATTGCCTTCTTTGGCAAGGCTTATCAGAAACTCAAAAGAATGCAACAGTTTATCTCTCACCTACCTGTGACCTGCAAGCCCTTCCCTGCTTTGAGTTGTCCCCGCCTACCTGGAGGGAACCACTGTTCTTCTTACATATATTGATTGATGTCTCATGTCTCCCTAAAATGTATAAAACCAAGTTGTGCCCCAACCACCTTCGGTACATGTCGTCAGGACTTCCTGAGGCTGTGTCATGGGTGTGTGTCCTCAATCTTGGCAAAATAAACTGTCTAAATTAACTGAGACCTGTCTCAAATTTTGGGGGTTCACAATACTTTCTGGTAAGCTCAAGAATGCAACAGCGTTTGTATTTGCAGAATAGGTATAGTAACTATTACTGGATTACAGGGAATACTGTAAGAGTTCAGAAATTTAATGGTTCAGCATAATTCTGGGAACATAGTAAGTTCTCACTGAGTATCTGCTACAATAACGTTTCAAATATTATTGTCCCTCAGTAGCAGGTAAAAACTGTGGCTCGGCCGGGCGCGGTGGCTCAAGCCTGTAATCCCAGCACTTTGGGAGGCCTAGACGGGCGGATCACGAGGTCAGGAGATCAAGACCATCCTGGCTAACACCGTGAAACCCCGTCTCTACTAAAAATACAAAAAACTAGCCGGGCGAGGTGGCGGGCGCCTGTAGTCCCAGCTACTCCGGAGGCTGAGGCAGGAGAATGGCGTAAACCCGGGAGGCGGAGCTTGCAGTGAGCTGAGATCCGGCCACTGCACTCCAGCCCGGGCTACAGAGCAAGACTCCGTCTCAAAAACAAAACAAAACAAAAAAAACTGTGGCTCAGATTGACACATACTTTGTAACAGGGAGTTCCAAAATTTGAATTCTGGCCAGTACCTCCAAATTCCAGTTGTTTGCCACTAAACCACTCTTTTCATATGTGTTAAAAGTGTAATTGAATTACATCTTCTATTTAAGAAATAACTTATTCTTTTCAAAGAAATCACATTTCTTATCTCTTTGAACAGATGTTCTTATTTCCATTGTACACGGGCAGAAATTGAAACATGACAATTATCTAGTCAAGGTTGTCCAGCCAATCTAACAGAGAAATGTCCTTTTCACTAGAGAAACACTATAGGTTAACTTGGTTTTTCACAGGAAAACTTGAGCAAAAAAATGAGAATATCAGGATTGTTAAGCATGAAGAAAATTCTAAAAACAAGAGACAAAAGTTGATAAAAATGAGAGTCACTCATGCCTGTAATCCCAGCACTTTGGGAGGCCGAGGAGGGCAGATCACAAGGTCAGGAGTTCGAGACCAGCCTGGCCAGTATGGTGAAACCCCGTCTGTAGTAATAATACAAAAATTAGCCAAGCATGGTGGCACATGCCTGTAGTCCCAGCTACTTGGGAGGCTGAGGCAGAAGAATTGCTTGAACCAGGGAGGTGGAGGTTGCAGTGAGTCAAGATCATGTAACTGCACTGCAGCCTGGGTGACAAGAGCGAAACTCCATCTCAAAAAAAAAAAAAAAAAAAAAAAAGGAGAAGAAGAAGAAGAAGAAAGCCTCAAGTAAGCATGTGTACAACTTCAGTAACACATTGTGCATGCAGCCCCTCCAAGTGCTGGCAGGGCCACTGTGCATGAGCACAGTCCACCCCAAGGGAAGAATCAGGGGAAAAGGAATGCAACTCCCTGGAAACATGCCAATGGAAGCATGCTAACATACAAAGTCCCAAGTCAAACATCAAACAGCGCACTTGAGTCTCTCAAGTCACCCACTTGGCCGTCTTCCAAGTGTACTTTACTTCCTTTAATTCCTCTCTAAAACGTTTTAATAAACTTTCTCTCCCAGGGCGCAGTGGCTCATGCCTGTAATGCAAGCACTTTGGAAGGACAAGGCAGGTGGACCACCTGAGGTCAGGAGTTCGAGCTTAACCAATATGGCGAAACCCCATCTCTACTAAAAATATAAAAATCAGCTGGGCGTGGTGGTGTGTGCCTGTAGTCCCAGCTACTTGGTAGGCTGAGGCAGGAGAATTGCTTGAACCCAGGAGGCAGAGATTGCAGTGAGCCAAGATTGTGCCCACTGCACTCCAGCCTGGACAATAGAGTGAGACTCTAGTTCAAAATAATAATAACAATAATAATAATAAAATTTTCACTCCTGCTCGAAACCTTACCTCTATCTCTCCCTCCGCCTTATGACCCTCAGTCTAATTCTTTCTTCTGAGGAGGCAGGAGGTGAGATTGCTATAGACCTATACCGATTTGACGCAGCTAGTATTACAGCCAGCAAGGTATGGAATGCCTTGATGGCATCACCTGAGAACTTGTTACAAATGCAAATTCTTGCATTCTATTCTGACACACTGCTTTAGAAACCCTAGAGTTTGTGGCCTAAATATCTTTGTGTAATAAGCCCTCCAGGTGATTCTGATGCATGCCAAAGTTTGAGAACCACTGGTTTACACTATTTGAAAATTGAGCTGTTGTCAAATTGAATGCTGAGTAACCAACCAACATTGCATCCTTCAAGTGTCTACGAGGTGAACAACACCATGCTAAGGGGTACAAATTTACTCATTCATTTGATGGGATTCAAGACATGCTACCCCAAAATATGGCACCTTGGCATTTGAGAAAACATCAGAAGCAGGAAGGTCACTCTTTAACCTTCCTTTAAAGTAGGTCATAAAGTGAATTAGTGAAGTATTAACTCTCACTTTCATTCCAAAGGTACCCTCCCTAAACCTGGAGGAAAGCCTTATCTTGGCCACTGCGCCTTATCTTGGCCAGGCGCAGTGGCTCACGCCTGTAATCCCAGCACTTTGGGAGGCCGAGGCAGGCGGATCACGAGATCAGGAGATCAAGACCATCCTGGCTAACACGGTGAAACCCCGTCTCTACTAAAAATACAAAAAATTAGCCGGGTGTGGTGGTGGGTGCCTGTAATTCCAGCTGGTCAGGAGGCTGAGGCAGGAGAATGCCATGAACCTGGGAGGCAAAGCTTGCAGTGAGCCGAGATGGTGCCACTGCACTCCAGCCTGGGCAACAGAACAAGACTCCATCTCAAAAAAAAAAAAAAGAAAGAAAAGAAAAAAAGAAATGTCCTTATCTCTGAAGACATAGGAATACAGAAGAATCTAAACAGGTCTGCTAAGATCCCCCCAGTTTATTACCATTAGATCATACCCCTTCTGTCCTACAATGATATTTCTCCCCAGCTATCCATTTCTTCATCAAACTTAGCATAGAAATACACAGGTATCTTTGAAATTTGTCTCTGAAGGCTTCTGTGTCACATAAAACCTAGAATAAATAAGTTTCTGTTGTTAATTTGTCTTTTGTTATAGGGGCCTCAGCCATGAACCTTGAGATGGGTGAGGAAAAGATATTACTTTACTGATAAGTACTTACTGCGCATCTACTCGGTGCCTGCATATTTTCAGAAATTGCAGACACAGCAGTAAACAAAACTGACAAAAATCCATTTCTTTTGGGGACATCTAATCTGGTGGACAGGAAATAAAGTGAAATTTATGCTAGGTCAGAAGGAACTAACTGCTATGAAGAAAAATGCAAAGCAAGAAAGAGGGGTAGGGTGTGTACATTTCTCTGTTTGAAGGCAGATGTTGCTGCGTCAAATAGTGATCAGGCAAGCCCTCAGTGATGACAAATGGACACTTAAAGGAGGAGTAAAATTGAAGAAGGTGAAAGACCTGCAGGAATTTCTTGGGGAAGAGGTTTATGGGCATAGGGAAGACAAACTGCAAAGCCTGTACTGAGTCTGTGTGATATGGTTTGGCTGTGTCCCCACCCAGATCTCATCTTAAATTGTAGTCCCCATAATTCCCATGTGTCATGGGAGGGACCCAGAGGGAGGTAATTGGATCATGGGGGCAGTTTTCCCCATGCTATTTTTGTGATAGTAAGTTCTCATGAGATCTGATGGGTTTTATAAGGGGCTTCCCTCTTTGCTGGGCTCTTGTTTCTCTCTCCTGTCACCATTTGAAGAGAGACGTGTTTGCTTCCCTTTCTGCCATGATTGAGAGTTTCCCGAGGCCTCCCCAGTCCTCAGTTAAACCTCTTTCCTTTATAAAGTACCCAGCCTTGGACAGTTCTTTATAGCATCATGAGAACAGGCTAATACACTGTGGTTGGAAGGCGCTAAAGAATTACCTGGCTCTTCATTGGTTGAAGCACAGTGAACAAGGCCTGGCGTGGGAGGAGAGGAGGCATGTGTGGCAGGAGGCAGGGAAGTAGGGCCTCGTGGGTGATTTTCAGGAATACAGCTTGGTGTGTACCTACTTACACATTATCTGCTCCCCATCCCCTTCCCATCTAAGCTGCTTCCCCAAGGAGGGGGCCTTCACAAAGGCGAGGCTGAAGAGTAGGTGTGAGAATGAATGAATGAGCAGCATGAGAGGGATGGTACTGATGAAAACTACTTTTTTTTTTTTTTTGAGACGGAGTTTTGCTCTTGTTGCCCAAGCTGGAGTGCAATGGCGTGCTCTCGGCTCACTGCAATCTCTGCCTCCCGGGTTCCAGCAATTCCCCTGCCTCAGCTTCCCGAGCAGCTGGGATTACAGGCATGCGCCACTATGCCCGGCTAATTTTGTATTTTTAGTAGAGACGGAGTTTCTCCATGTTGGTCAGGTTGGTTTCGAACTCCTGACCTCTGGTGATCTGCCCGCCTCGGCCTTCCAAAGTGCGGGGATTACAGGCATGAGCCACCGCGCCCGGCTGAAAACCACCTTCCTGGTTAAAAGAGGGAGAGCAGAGGCCCTAGAACTACTGGAGTACGGTTTCTAATGTTGCTGGTGGGCCAGTTCAGGTTCTTGACTTCACTGCACAAAATAATTTGAAAGTGAGTCCTAAATAAGCAAGAGTTTATTGCAAAGCGAAAGTACACTCTGATAAAGCTGATCAGAGAGGGCTGCTCAAGAGACAGTACTGGCTGATACTGGACAAACTCGCCTCACGGGAGTCTTACATGATTATTCATGAGCAGGTGGGAGGACATTGCTATAAAACATGTTCTGGGTGGTCTCTTGGTGCACTGTGGTTTTGCATGGTAGCACATACATCGCATGTCTCATTAGCATGTTAAATATCCCCCTGGGGTGTGTTTTTTACTGCTATAATGAGTATAGGTCAATTTAAGGACACCAATCACGGGTTTCTGTGCTTGCGCCTATTGGAGGATTTTTTCCCCCCTTTTTGCTCTTCTAATTCTTTGCTGCAGAATGTTCCAACTGTCAGGCCTCTGAACCCAAGCCAAGCCATCGCATCCCCTGTGACTTGCACGTATAGGCCCAGATGGCCTGAAGTAACTGAAGAATCACAAAAGAGATGAAAATGCCCTGCCCCGCCTTGACTGATGACATACCACCACAAAAGAAGTGAAAAATGGCCGGTCCTTGCCTTAAGTGATGACATTACCTTGTGAAAGTCCTTTTCCTGGCTCATCCTGGCTCAAAAAGCTCCCCCATTGAGCACCTTGTGACCCCCTACTCCTGCCTACCAGAGAACAACTCCCCTTTTGACTGTAATTTTCCTTTACCTACCCAAATCCTACAAAACGGCCCCACCCTTATCTCCCTTCGCTGACTCTCTTTTCGGACTCAGCCCACCTGCACCCAGGTGATTAAAAAGCTTTATTGTGCACACAAAGCCTGTTTGGTGGTCTCTTCACACCAACGCGCATGACACCAACCATAAGTCCAGGATGCGGCTGGTTTGTGCACTGTCAGGCAATTTGTCCTCTCCATTTATTTAGCAAGTTTGTTCTCCTTTAAGAGACGCTATGATCACCGTATCTAACCTACCTCATTTAAACTAGGTTCCATATCTGAAATCGAATGCAGATATGTGTGTGCATGCACAGGCTTCTAGAGAGTGAGTCCAGATCTTTCATCACTGTCTTAGCTTGGGCTGCTATAAAAAACAACATAGACTGGGCGCAGTGGCTCACGCCTGTAATCCCAGCACTTTGGGAGGCCAAGGTGGGTGGATAACGAGGTCGGGAGTTCGAGACCAGCCTGACCAATATGGTGAAACCCCATCTCTACCAAAAATACAAAAATTAGCCGGGCGTGGTGGCGGGCGCCTGTAATCCCAGCTATTCAGAAGGCTGAGGCAGGAGAATCGCTTGAACCCGGGAGACGGAGGTTGCAGTGGGCCGAGATCACGCCACTGCACTCCAGCCTGGGTGACAGAGCGAGACTCCATCTCAAAACAAACAAACAACAAACAACAACAACAAAAACTGCCACCATAGACTGGGTAGCTTAAACAGACATGTATTTCTCACAGTTCTAAGGCTGGAAAGATCAAGCTGCCAGCATAGCCTGGTTCTGAAGGGGGTATTTTTCCTGGTTTGCAGACAGTTACCTCCATGATGTGTCCTCACATGGCAGAAAGAGGTAACGTCTTTCTATCTTCTTATAAGGGCACTAATTCCATTCATGAGGACTTAACCCTCATGACCTAATTACCTCCCAGCTACCTTCAAATATGTCACATGGGGAACTGGGGCTTCAACATATGAATTTTGGAGAGACACAAACATTCACATTCTGTGAACCGAGGTCTTAAGAATCACCAGCCCTGTACTGCAGCCTAGGCGACAGAAAGATACCAAAACAAACAAAACAAAAAAAGAAAGAAAGAAATAAAAGAAAAGAAAGGAAAAGAATCCCCACCCAAGACTTTCCCCAGAATATGATCAGGAATATCAGACCAGTGCTTTTGGCATTGATAAGCTTTCAAAAGCAAGTTTAACTTCTGAGTTTGGCCCTTACATTTATGCTCAGGCAAGGTTGAGCAGCAATCTACCTTAAAAAGGAAAAGATTGCTGGAAAAATTTGTGCTTCAAAGGAAAACTATAACACATCTTTCTGTGTCATCTGATTCCGATTGTACGGGAACTATTTTACAACTCTGCAAATTGTAGATAATGATGGCAATACAAAATTCTTCGTATCTATGGACATGCAAATTAATTATATACTGCGGCAGGGACAAAATGGATGGCCATCTTCTTTAAACACGTTTGGGGAACATCTCACCAAAACAGTTTTGGCCTCATTTACACACCTATTTTAATATTCCTGATCTATAAATAGCATCTGTTCTTTGGATTCTCCTATATGTGCTGCGAGCACTCTTTGGATTCTCCTTTGAACAGGTATCAACACCTCACCAATTACCTCATTGAGTTACACAAATTTTTTTTACCCGGGTTCATTTTTATATTTGTATTAGAGTCATCACTGCACCCGTTGTGGAAATTATTCTTCAATGAGACCTTTGCGCTCAGTTTGCCAGGAAGAAGTTTCCAGTGCCACCCCATAACCATGGCAACTGAAGCATAAGGTAAATCCACAAAACTCTTAAATCCCCCACTGCCTCCCTTTTCTTTGGGGAGACCAGTGGAGAGCAACACTAGGTTCCTGTTTGCCTCCCCTTCCCTCTGGCTCCTCCCCTCCTCCCTCCTCTTTTGGCCGCCCTACCTCCTTTATCCTCTGCTCGGATTCTCTTCCTCCGCGTTCCTCCACTTCATTTTCTTTATTCTTCGTGCTCATGTAACCTTATTCTACCTCTCCCGTTCCCTCCTGAACCCATCTGGACTTTGAGCCTCCCCACGGTCATAAAATGTCTTCTGCCTCCCAAACTAAGGAATTTGGCATCTTCCATAGCGCTTCCTGAAACTTAAAGAGTCCGGAGCTTGAGACCACTTGGCAAGTGGATACCCAGGGCCCTGCAGCGGCGGACAGAGTCAGCTCAGGAGCCCGCACCCGCGTGGTGAAGGTGCAGGCCCAGTCGGAGCAGTCCAACTGCGCCGCTGAGACCGTGCCGGAGCCGGGCAGCCCACACGCGGGCCAGCCTCCAGTGTTGCCAGAGACGCTTTGAAGTTGCAGTGAAAGGGATTTTTTCTTCCTGAAAAGAAGGGAAGAAGGCAAGAAGGCTCTGTTATGAGGCTCTATTCAATAAGAACGGAAAGCTACCTAAATATCTTTTTGAAAACAAAGTCGATGGTATCAGTTGGATTCCTGAAAAATGGCAAAGCATTCCTAGAGACGGCAAGGCTTACCTGCACAGCAAGCATTGGTGGTTCAGTGGTAGAATTCTCGCCTGCCACGCGGGAGGCCCGGGTTCGATTCCCGGCCAATGCAGCGGTGACGTTTTATGCTTCTTGAAAACTACGTATTACATTTCAGAAGTTGGATATTTTCCCTATACGGTTTTTTGCCTTAGTCTTACGTCCTGACTACATGATAAAGCAGGCAGGGTAGCGACAGGCTATTTTCTTACAGAAACATCGAGGTTTTCCTTTTTTTGCTTTCAGAATGGTTGATACCACTACACGCTGAACTCATCCTCATGTTTGCAGCATAAATAGGACTAGTGGCCCTTGGTGGGGGGTGGAAATCAGATTTATTTAACTGTACCAAAAAACCAAAATCCCCAACTTTTGAGGTAAACATCACAAAGAATTTCCCGGCAAAGCAGACTTCCACGTGTAGCAGAGTGGCGCAGCGGAAGCGTGCTGGGCCCATAACCCAGAGGTCGATGGATCGAAACCATCCTCTGCTAGCCTTTTTTTTTTTTCCCCCCATCCCCAAAAAGTTACTTGGGATATACTGTCACCACCCTTCCTTCCCTTGCTAGGTCAATCAAAGGGAAAATGACAGCAAATGGAAGTATTCACATTCCTTAGAGGAGAAAATGAGAAAGCAGCTTTCAGTTAAGAAATCAGAGGTATCCCATCTTACAGAGCGGGAATTGATACTAAGTCCATGAGCTGAAATACCTCCACCTCTACATACTATCATTTTGTAAACTATAATTTTTTTTTTTGAGACGGAGTCTCGCTCTGTCGCCCAGGCTGGAGTGCAGTGGCCGGATCTCAGCTCACTGCAAGCTCCGCCTCCCGGGTTTACGCCATTCTCCTGCCTCAGCCTCCCGAGTAGCTGGGACTACAGGCGCCCGCCACCTCGCCCGGCTAGTTTTTTTTTTTTTTGTACTTTTTAGTAGAGATGGGGTTTCACCGTGTTCGCCAGGATGGTCTCGATCTCCTGACCTCGTGATCCGCCCGTCTCGGCTTCCCAAAGTGCTGGGATTACAGGCTTGAGCCACCGCGCCCGGCCTGTAAACTATAATTTAAGTTTAGAGTTTCCAGTTTATAGGTAGTTAAATTTTAGAGATTCAGTTAAAGAGAATTGGAAGTATTTATTTTATTTTTATTATTTTATATTTTATTTTATATTTTATTTGAGACAGGGCCTCACTCTGTCATTCAGGCTGGAGTCCAAGTGGCGCGATCATAGCTCACTGCAACTTCGAACTCGTGGGCTTAAGCAGCCTTCTGAGTAGCTGGAAGTACAAGTGCTCCCCGCCTAGCCCAGCTGTATTTTTTTTTTTTTTAAATTGTAGAGATGGGAGGTGGGAGGAAGGTGTCTCACTTTTTTTACCCAGTCTGGTCTCGAACTCCTGGGCTCAGATGATTCTCCTGCCTCGGCCTCCCAAAGTATTGGGATTACACGCGTGAACCCTCTCGCCAGACCATGAAGTTATTTTCAATAACAACTCTTCCAAAAAATGTCTTGCTCCTAGTCTGTTTTCTTCCTTAGCACTTATTACTATGCAGTATATTGTGTCTTTATTCATTTAGTATTTTCTCTCTCATGGGAAGTAAATTTAAAAGGATAGATTTTTGTGTTTTGGCACTGTAGTTGCCATCATACCTAGAACAAGGCCTGGTACATCTTAGATACTGGTGAGTTGGTAAATATTAGTTAATAGCCACAATTTTCAATTCATTAAACCGAAACATCAGCATTTCTCATTACTCATCACCTTATTTTACCTTTTAAAAAATTATAGAAGAGTTAAAAGTGACCACACGGATTTGATCTATTATTAACATCATGACATATTCACTACAGGTTTCTTTTATATTTAGAGAAAAGAGGAAAACACTCATGAAATGTAAGTATTCTTCAATTCCATCCCCAGACCTGTTAACGACTTTCTCAGGGCAAGTCTATTATGACTTTGATGTTCATCTGTCACGTTTCGTTTTCACTCCTGCTTATATATAGCCCCATGGCAATACAATTTTTTTCTGAAACGGTCTTACTCTGTCGCCCAGGCTGGAGTGCCATGGCACCATCTCAGCTCACTGCAACCTCCACTTCCCGGGTTCAAGCAATTCTCCTGCCTCAGCCTCCTAAGTAGATAGGATTACAGGTGTGCACCACCACTCCCAGCTAATTTTTTGTATTTTTAGTAAAGACAGGGTTTCACCATGTTGCCCAGGCTGGTCTCAAACTCAACACTGTTCTCAGTAAGAAACTTTCTAATCACACAGATAAGCAGGGACACATGTGATTTATCTTAAAAAAAAAAAAAAAAAAAAAAAAAAAAAAAGGCCGGGCGCGGTGGCTCACGCCTGTAATCCCAGCACTTTGGGAGGCCGAGGCGGGCGGATAACAAGGTCAGGAGATCGAGACCACGGTGAAACCCCGTCTCTACTAAAAATACAAAAAATTAGCCGGGCGCGGTTGTGGGCGCCTGTAGTCCCAGCTACTCGGGAGGCTGAGGCAGGAGAATGGCGTGAACCCGGGAGGCGGAGCTTGCAGTGAGCCGAGATCGCGCCACTGCACTCCAGCCTGGGCGACAGAGCAAGACTCCGTCTCAAAAAAAAAAAAAAAAAAAAAAAAAAAAAAAACAAGAAAAACGGAACTGTACTTTTTATTTTCTCCTGGATCCTATTTAATAATGAATTTTCAGTTTATTCTTGGATATCGTGACTGTAGACAGAGCCTCCTTCCAAAGTAGTGAATTCAATTTACCTCCTAATCTTGTACAAGGCTGTCATTCTTCTTTCTGTATATAGTTTCCTATTAGCAAGCATGAAATTGAAAAGAGAGCAGCTATATAAAGATAGTCGTTTTGTAAAGACAGACACTTTGGGACCTCAGAGCACACTGTCAGTGTATTGTGAAAGTTGTCAGAATCAAAATGTAATCACTAATGTTAAGAAAACTCTGACAAATAGAGCCCAGGAAGGCCATGAGGAGTGAGTTTTTATATTTGTATATCTGATCATAAAAACTATCACAAAACATTATAAAAACCACAACCTTGTATAAAGGCCCTTGCAGATTTACACAAAAATATTTTTATAAGGACATCCATCCAGTAACTGTCTGTCTAACCTTGAACTGGTGTTACCTTCGTTATTGATCTTGTCAATGAAAAGAGTCAAACCCTGTAAAATATTTGAAGATATGTATTCTGAGCCAAATATGATTGTGTCCTGTGACACACCCCTCAGGAGGTCCTAAGAACATGAGACCAAAGTGGTCAGGGCGCAGCTTGCTTTTATACATTTTAGGGAGGCAGGAGACATCAATCAAATACATTTAAGAAATACATTGGTGCCGGGCGCGGTGGCTCAAGCCTGTAATCCCAGCACTTTGGGAGGCCGAGACGGGCGGATCACGAGGTCAGGAGATCGAGACCATCCTGGCGAACACGGTGAAACCCCCTCTCTACTAAAAAAATACAAAAAACTAGCCGGGCGAGGTGGCGGGCGCCTGTAGTCCCAGCTACACAGGAGGCTGAGGCAGGAGAATGGCGTAAACCCGGGAGGCGGAGCTTGCAGTGAGCTGAGATCCGGCCACTGCGCTGCAGCCCCGGCGACAGAGCGAGACTCCTTCTCAAAAAAAAAAAAAAAAAAAAAAAAAAGAAATACATTGGTTTGGTCCAGAAAGGCAGGATGCCCAGGCGGGGCAGGAGTGTTGGGGTGGGGGGTGGGGATGGGGTGCTTCCTCACTACAGGTGAATTTAAACATTTTCTGGTTGACAATTGGTTGAATTTGTCTGAAGACCTGGGATTAACAGAAAGGGAGTGTTCAGGTTAAGAAAAAGATTGTGGAGACCAAGTTCTTTTGAAGTCTTACAGTGGCTGCCCTTAGAGAAAATAGATGACAACAAATGTTTCCTATTCAGATCTTAGTTAATCTCTTTAGGATTGGGAGGGTCTGGAACAGAGATTCTTTACCGACGCAGATTTTCCCCCACACAAAAAAACAACTTTGCAGGGTCATTTCAAAATATGGCAAAGAAACATGGTTTTTGGTGTAAAATATTTTTATTTTCTTCCTTGTCTCATAATGTTTTATGCCAGAGTCAGGTTGGAAAGTAACTCATGATATATAGGGTTAAATAAAACCCATCTGATGAGAATTTATGATTTGTAGGGCATGACTCCCCAGACCCCTTATTTGGGAATTTGGGCAAGATAAAAATCAGAGTTTAGTCCTCAGTCTTTATGGTCAAGGATAATTCTTTCTAAACAATTATGTAAATAATTGATTTTTTAACCTTGTCTTTTTTTTACCTTCCTATATACTCACCTTATTTACTCTGGCATGCATATTCCCATTACAATGCTCTAGTCCCCCAAGATATATTTTATTTTAGAGAGCCTCCCTCTGTTATTTAGGTTGGCAGTGTAGAACTACTTTTTCCATGATTGAAACAAGTCTTATGGTATGTGACATTTGTTAGTGATAGCTTCATGTGATCCATATGGAGGAGATCTATTTTCACAAGCCAACTATTTATTCTGGAAGAGACTTTAGAAATCACTTTTAGTTGAGGAAAAAGAGACCAGGAAGAACAGACAATCCAGTAAATGACATAAAATGAGGTGATGGCAGCCAGGGCGAGTGGTGGATAGAACTTAAACTTTCTAATTCCTCAAATTATTAGTCCTCAGTTGCCCATTTTATTCTTTTGGATGCCAACTACAGAGATTTTCTAATCTCAGAATTTCTTAGAGATGCCATGAAACTCCTTGTGTGGGAGACTATTTCTCTGGCCAAGAACTGCTCAGGTTTGGAGGAAAAGGGTATTAAGACTAGCTTTCCTCTCTCCCCACCTCCTTTCCACATTCATCACTCGGAACCATTCAGCATTTTATCAACTCTCTACAAGTTAAATTATTTCTCTATTTAAATAGAGGAGTAAGGAGAAAGGGGAGTTGGAGCGACCTAGGAAGAGTACGATAATGAAAACAGGAATGGGCTTTCAGAGTAGATAGTGGCCTATCTGGACGAGGAGCCAATTTCTAGTCTCTTCTCCATTCCACTTCTGTTGCTGTTAATCTTCCCAAGATAGATAAAAATGCCTAGGAAGGATTTTCATGATTAATTAACTTCCTTCTCCTGGAGAATCTGCATTTAATCAAATAAAAGATATTCAGAAAAAGCCCCTCTGTGCATTTGCTATTTCCCAAATGACTTTAGCATGAATTAATCAGCATGACAATGCGGCATATTTACAATGCGGCAAATATTTGGGATGATATTTACTGAACTCCTTCAGTATACACTATAGAGGCAAGGGGCCAAGGCACGGTGGCCCACACATGAAAATCCCAGCATTCTGGGATGCCAAGGTGAGCGGATCACTTGAGTCCAGGAGTTCCAGACCAGCCTCGCCAACAGGGTAAAACCCCTTCTACGAAAAGTACAAAAATTAGCTGGGCGTGGTGGTGCATACCTGTGGTTCCAGCTACTTGGGAGGCTGAGTGAGACATGAGGCTTAAGCTTGGGAGGTGGAGACAGCAGTGAGCCGGGATGGAGATCGCAGTGAGCCGGGATGGTGCCACTGCATTCCAGCCTCAGCAACAGAGTGAAGGCAAAAAAAGAAAAAGAAAGAAACACTCCTTGAATTACATTACAGAGTAAAGGAAAGCTTCCCCTTCACCCTCTGAAGGTTTGCTGAAAAATCACTGACTAAAAGGCAGATTAATAGGAGAAAAAAAAATTGATCATAGTTGTACATCACATGGGAGCCCTTCAAAATGAAGGCCTAAAGATACAGGGGAAATTGTCCATTGTTTTTAAGGTTCTATAAAGTATGGACAGCCTTGTAGAAATGATTGGACATGAAGGGTAGGATCTAATGAAAATAAACACAGTAGGGAAACCCAGAAAGGCCTGTCTGTCCAGATTCTTCTTGGCCTCTCTGAGCAGCATTCCTTCCTTCTCGGTATGGGGCAGGTCCCTCTCTGGAATAGGGATCTTATGACCTATAGTCAAACAAAGGAGGGCAGACAATTTCTGACCATAAATGGCCAGTTTTCATACAAAAAGCCTTGTGGAATGGGGTGGGTGAGGGGAGCTACAATAATATTTGTAGGTTTTACAGCTGGCTTTGGGGAAAAGGGGTTCTGGTTTTTATGACCTGCCTTGGGGAAGAGAGATTTTAGTTTCTGTGGCTAAGCTTGAGGGAGAATGACAGATCAGAGACAGAAGGGCAGGAGGTCAGGGAAAAGCTTCTGCTTCTGAGGCTGCTGCTGAGGCCTTCATTTTGGGTTATAGTTTTCTGAGCCCCAACAATATATCAAAACATCATACTCTTTCTCAAAAATGTATACAATTATGATTTGTCAATTAAGAATAATATTAATAATAAAAAATAGTGTTACAGCTCTTTTAGAATTTGTCTAGCAGGCCTTATGGTTTTCGCTAGGAAGTCCCCACCCCCACAAAGAATAACATTAATTTAAAAATAAGACAAATGTAACATAAATAGAAAAGAACAGGTTTATTTACCCGGGTAACTACTCAATCCACGATGAACAACTCTGAACGTCTTTCACCACTTTTACCTCATAGCTGTGAGAACTGAATTTTTTGTTTTTTCTTTAGTTCACTTTGCCTGTTTACTTAACTGGCAGAAAATAACTCTTGAATGCCTGATGTATGTGAGGCCTGATGTGCTATCCAGAGGGGCCAAGTGAGGAATGAATTACTTTCAGCTGAGGATTTAGAAAGTTGGGAAGTCCGGGGCATTTGATGTGGGCCCTGATGGCAGAAAGAGCAGCTTGGTGAAAAGCTTGTCATGGATACAGGAATCTTTGTTAATGTCCAGAGATCTCAACTTCAAGGATGAAGGGCTTCACGAGATCTCTATTTTAGAGGTGAAGGGCTTGATGAAGTCAGCAGATTTGTTTTTTTAATAGTCTGTACCATGATATAAATGTTTTATTAGTTGTCAATATTGAAAATTTATAATATTTCATATTAAGCTGCACATAATCTTGAAAAATTAGAAGTCACACTGTCCGTGTGCTTGCATTGCTAGAAGGGAGAAATCAGTGAAACCAAATTGCACAGGTTTTGTCTTCACTTCTCAAGTTCCCACTGGTCCTGTTAGTTTCCATATTAGTTGGCATTTATCAATATGCTTGTGCTATGGTTGTTCTTACAGCAGAATTAAGAAAACAGTTAAATATATCTTGGTCGATTATCTCTATCAAAACTGGAAAAATGAAATATGGTGTCAGAAGTTAGTGTGTTTCAAGAAAAATAGCAAATAGCACCTCTCTTTATAGAGATAAGGCATGATTTTTAATATCCAGATATTTTTGCTCTAATGTGCTGGGCCTTTGTGAGCAACTGACTTTTAACTTCTGGTTTAAGGAATATCATAACTGTCACCTTATCTGCAAATTAAGCTAAATGTAGATATTTTATAAAGGAGAACTTGGAATAGAAAGTTGGGATGAAAGCACGGAAAATGGTCTTAAGTGCTGTTATGGACTTCATTGTGTTCCCCCAAACTTAGACCAGGTGCAGTGACTCCCGCCTGTAATCCCAGCACTTTGGGAGTCCAAGACCAGCCTGGACAACATGGTGAAACCCTATCTGTACTAAAAACACAAAAATTAGCTGGGCGCGGTGGCAGGTGCCTGCCTGTAGTTCAGCTACTCAGGAGGCTGAGGCAGAAGAATCGCTTGAACCCAGGAGGAGGAAGTTGCAGTGAGCCTAGATTGCGCTACCGCACTCCAGCCTGGGCGGCAGAGTGAGGCTGTCTCAAAAAACAAAACAAAACAAAACAAAACAAAAAAACTTAATGTTGAAGTCCCAACCCTCAGTGTAGTTGGTATTTGAAGTCAGGGCCTTTAAACGGAAAATTAAGGTTAAATTGAGTTGTAAGTGTGGGGTCTTAATCTAATAGAACTAGAAAGCGTGATCCTATTATTATTTATTTTAGGGTACAAAGCATTTTGGCTTTTGATTTTATTTGTTTATTTCTTTTGGACAGCTCTGACCAGATCACAAAACTCAACAGGACTTCCTCCCTTACCCACTCCTCGCTCTTTCTATTTACCTCCCCCACCCTCCTCCCGCTCCCTTTTAACCTCCGCACTAACGACTCTTGAAGAAGCTTGAATCCTGCAATTAAAAGGAGTGAAAAATGGAAACCCTACCCTAGCCCACTGACTCAGTAGAAAGTTAAGAAGAAAGCATTTTAACTGGGACCAGAAAACACAACGCCTTGAACTTGTGCTTTTGCTTTTTTTGCCACAAGATGGCAAGAGAAAGTCACACGTGCTCTCTCACCCACTCGGAGGCTAATCATCCCTCAGATGTTCTCTCAGGGACGCGGGATGGGCAATCTCGTAAAAGAGAGCGACGAGGAATGAAGGGAGGCGACAAATGTGATGCCAAGTTAAGGAACATGATGAAATTAGGGGACTGCTCTCCAAGTAGCTTAGCTTGTCGATAAGCTCTGTCGCCAAGCCCGAGGCGCCAAACTAATGACAAGGTACTGGGGAAGAGAACATTTTAAGGTAGTGAACGGCAAATCCTACATGTATTTTGCACGACCCGCTAACCAGTTGGCATAATTCGGGGCTGTTTGTCACCTGTGACAGAGACGACACTATTCGTCCGAGATAGCCTTCCACCCAGAGCTGCAAAGGAAGTGACGGCAGGAAAATAAAGGAAAAGCTACGGGGTGATTTTAAAGCCTGGAGTGGAATTGTGGAGGGGCTTGCTATTTTGCTTTTAAAGATTTACAGTAGAAGTTATTTATTTAAGAGAGGATAACGCTGTGGCAGAGGATGCAATGCTGAGAATTCAGGCACTGTTGAGAAGAGGGGATCATGCCTTGAAAGTCTCCACTCCCTTATACTCCCACGCTCTTGGTTTACCTCCTATTTCTGTGATCTCTTCTGGGGTCCGCTTCTCTTTAAATGAGGGATTCTCCAACTTCTGTCTCAGGATTCCTAATCATGGACTTTAAAATCCCACCTGCAGATAACGGAAAATTCATTCCCATGCCCGGAGAACCTCTTCGAAAAACACGACCCGAATGAGACTATCTGGCAAATTGCAGCCCTTGGCGGGCTTTTCAAATAGAGCGTTGACCAATCAGAGAAGGGGGACGTTACAGGCATTTAAAGATTAACCCGACCGGGCGCGGGCTATGGCTCACGCCGGTTATCCCAACACTTTGGGAGGTCGAGGCGGGTTGATCAGGAGTTGCAGACTAGTCTGGCCAAGATGGTAAAATTCCGTCTCTACTAAAAACGCAAAAATTAGCCTGGCACGGTGGCGGGCGCCTGTAATCCCAGCTACTCAGGAGGCCGAGGCAGAATTGGTTGAACACGGGAGGCGGAGCTTGCAGTGAGCCGAGATCGCGCCACTGCACTGTATCCTGGGCAACAAAGCAAGACTCCGTCTCAAAAAGAAAAAAAAAAAAAAAAAAGGAAGGAGTCAGCGAAAGCAAACTTGTGATTGTAGTTTAAAGCACAACTGCAAGGCTTTTTCCCCAAGGGCACCTAAGGACCTAAACTAAATTTGTCAGACTGAGCGTATATACTGACACGCAACTTTTTCCCGCCATCTTCCCTCCTAACGGAGGCCGGCCGTAGCCCACTCAAAAGACTACAAGCAAAATGCACCGGCTCTTTCTCTGGAAGCGTGAGTGGCTCTGAAAAGAGCCTTTGGATTGTCGGCAGCTGCGGGCGAGCTCACTTGGAGCTGGTGTACTTGGTGACGGCCTTTGTGCCCTCGGACACGGCGTGCTTGGCCAGCTCCCCTGGCAGCAGCAGCCGCACTGCCGTCTGGATCTCCCTGGAGGTGATGGTCGAGCGCTTGTTGTAATGCGCCAGGCGGGAAGCTTCACCCGCGATGCGCTCGAAGATGTCATTGACGAAGGAGTTCATGATGCCCATGGCCTTCGATGAGATGCCGGTGTCGGGGTGGACCTGTTTCAGCACCTTGTACACGTAGATAGAGTAGCTCTCTTTGCGGCTGCGCTTGCGCTTCTTGCCATCCTTTTTCTGGGCCTTGGTTACGGCTTTCTTAGAGCCCTTTTTGGGGGCTGGAGCGGACTTAGCCGGGTCAGGCATGGCGGAGGAGAGTGAAAGACCACTCAAGAAAAAAGAATGAAGACAAGCTAGGTTATGCCCTATTTATTCACAAGTCTATATGCAGATGAGATTGAGAAACTCTTCTGTCTGATTGGAAGTTACTCAGATGACGTCGATATCAATATAGTCCAATGAAAATACGTATATTCAGAAACCTTATTTGCATTAAGAGAGAGCCGCAAGCTTAGCCAATGGCCCAGCTTCTTTTTCGCCCCCAGCAGCCGCTATAAAATGCGTCCCTCTAGTTTCCTTCCAGTCACTTTCTGACTTAGGTCACAGGTCGTTTTATCATGTCTGGACGTGGTAAGCAGGGAGGCAAGGCTCGCGCCAAGGCCAAAACCCGCTCCTCTAGAGCCGGGCTCCAGTTTCCCGTGGGGCGAGTGCACCGCCTGCTCCGCAAGGGCAACTATGCTGAGCGGGTCGGGGCCGGCGCTCCGGTTTACCTAGCGGCGGTGCTGGAGTACCTGACCGCAGAGATCCTGGAGCTGGCGGGCAACGCAGCCCGCGACAACAAAAAGACTCGCATCATCCCGCGCCACCTGCAGCTGGCCATCCGCAACGACGAGGAGCTCAACAAGCTGCTTGGTAAAGTTACCATCGCTCAGGGCGGTGTTCTGCCTAACATCCAGGCCGTGTTGCTCCCCAAGAAGACTGAGAGCCACCACAAAGCTAAGGGCAAGTAAGGACTGGACTTTAAAAGTGTAAACTTATAAGACAAAAGGCTCTTTTCAGAGCCACCCACCGTTTCTACGGAAGAACTGAGCACTGTTCTCCAAACCTATCAGAAATTTGTGGCCGAGTTCAAGCACTGAGGTCATTAGTTTCCTATTGGGTAAAATGCAGGTATTGAATCAGGCCTAGTGAATACTATCCAATTGCTTCATTATACCGTTAAACGACCGTCCTTCATTGTACCCTCCCCACAAACACCTTTCTAGGTCTTTAAAAAACATTTTGGGGCCGGGCGCGGTGGTTTACGCGTGCTCAGCATTTTGGGAAACTGAGGCAGGTGGGTGGGGAGGGGAGAAATCTCTTGGGACTTTGATTTCCAGACCACCGTGATAACGAGACCTCTGCCTCTTAAAAAAAGCTGGGCGCGGTGGCTCACGCCTGTAATCCCAGCACTTTGGGAGGCCAAGGAGGGTGGATCACGAGGTCAAGAAATCGAGACCATCCTGGTCAACATGGTGAAACCTCGTCCTTACTAAAAACACAGAAATTAACCGTTCGTGGTGGCGAGCGTTGCCAGGGAGGCTGAGGCAGGAGAATCTCTTGAACCTAGGAGGCAGAGGTTGCAGTGGGCCGAGATCACGCCACTGCACTCCAGCCTGGGCAACAGAGCGAGACTCCATCTAAAAAAAAAAAGAAAAAGAAAAAATCAATGCAGGGCGCAGCGGCCCTTGCCTGTACTTGGCGGCAGAAGAAACTTGACAGCAGAAGGAACACTTCAGCCCCAGGAGTTTGAGATTTCAGTGAGCCAAGACCTCGCCACTGCATCCAGACTGGGAGACAGAGCGAGACCCCGTCTCAAAAAAAGAAAAACAAAACCTAAACAAAAGTATTTCTGGTGATCATTTGCTCCTGTGAATACAACAAATGTTAAACCAACATTTTTGTTGTTTTTATGGGTCTTTATCAATACCAGAACCTGGTAGTCCTTTGATCAACTAAAATCTCCATCCTAATAAAATGCTGTTGTCAGAACTACCCAGATTCACTGGCAAAAATCTAATCACTGACCCAAACCTATAATTCCGCGCATGCTAATGAAATTAAACAATGATTTACATAATTAATCCAATAAGCCATTGGGTTGCTTTAAACTCAGTTAATGAAGAGGTCAGATACCATTTATTGGTTCAAGCACCTATCAAACTCCTTCCCCACACTACACTGGGCAAAACTAAGGTTTTGGTGTTTTAGCGGAGAATGTGCCAGACTAAATTTAAGTTGTTTTTGTTCTGGGTGTTGATATAGTCATTAAAAGATTTAATTAAGCAGTTACAAAACGGAACTACTTTTTGGAAGTACTAGCAAATACATTGTTCTACTGTATATATTTTTACACGATCCGAAATAGGAAAAATGACCCATTGGAAATGAATTTAAGACTACGACTGACCTATACAAATTCTAGGTCAGATTATATTTTCATTGGGGGAATCTTAACATGATTGGTTGAAAACAATAAATAAAATTGGCACGGAGGGCGGGCGCGGTGGCTCACACCTGTAATCCAAGCACTTTGGGAGTCCGAGGCGGGCGGGTAACTTGAGGTCAGGAGTTTGAGACCAGCGTGGCCAACACGGTGAAACTCCTTCTCTACTCAAAAATTAGCGGCGTCGTGGCAAGTGCCCAGCTACTCCGGAGGCTGAGGCAGAATCGCTTGAACCTGGGAGGCAGAGGTTGCAGTGAACTGAGATCGCACCACCACACTCCACCCTGGGCTACAGAATGAGACTCCGTCGGGGGGAGGGGTTGGCGGGGGAAGAGGTGGCAGGAACCAAATGAAGATAGTACTAAGAACCAATCAGGTTATTCCCACAGCAGTTCTGACCAATCAGGATCAGATCATCGTTATAAATTCTGGTAGAAGCCACTGTTCATTCAGTGCTTTCTTTCAGAGCATAACTTTCTCAACTATGGCTCGGACGAAGCAGACAGCCCGCAAGTCCACCGGCGGCAAGGCACCGCGGAAGCAGCTGGCCACCAAGGCAGCGCGCAAAAGCGCTCCAGCGACTGGCGGTGTGAAGAAGCCCCACCGCTACCGGCCAGGCACTGTGGCCTTGCGCGAGATCCGCCGTTATCAGAAGTCGACTGAGTTGCTCATCCGCAAACTGCCATTTCAGCGCCTGGTGCGAGAAATCGCGCAGGATTTCAAAACTGACCTTCGTTTCCAGAGCTCGGCGGTGATGGCGCTGCAAGAGGCGTGCGAGGCCTATCTGGTGGGGCTCTTTGAGGACACCAATCTCTGTGCCATTCACGCCAAGCGCGTCACTATTATGCCTAAGGACATCCAGCTTGCGCGTCGTATTCGTGGTGAGCGAGCATAATCCCCTGCTCTAGCTTGGGTTTCCTACTTGTTTCCAAAGGCTCTTTTCAGAGCCACTTACTTTCTCACGGAGGATAGCTGTCACACCATTGGTTGACTTAAATCAACTTTAAAACAGGGGTAAACTGGGGGAAACTCGTCAAGGCTTGTTCATTCTGATTCCTTCCTGTGTCCTTTGTCTTCTAAGATGGTCCTTTTCTCTGGGCCCATCTCACAAAAGGGTCTTACTTTATCCGAGGAAATCTGTACATCCAAGGTCAATCTGCTTCAAGGGGAAAGCCAAAATCCTTGCACATGCTGTCCTTTGGGGCCGAACATTGGGGATAGCATGTCCTGAACCCCATAACTAACAATTAGATTACAGGTTATATGAAATGCCATTCTTAACTGTGAAACGGGCACTGGCCTTGGATCCCTGGAAACTAGCTGAAAATCATTGACGTGAGGCCGGTTGATTAATAGAAGAAAAGGCATACAAGTGTATTTAGCACATAGACGCGAGAGACTTCAAAATGAAGACCCACCCACCAATGAGATACAGAAATTTATATATCACTTTGAGGTTATAGAAAGAATGCAAGCTTAGATCCTGGCAAAACAGATTATAGGAGGGAGAAAGGAAGAGGCTTGGCTAGCAAGGGGTGGGGGGTCTTGTTATGTAGCTGAAACCTCACAGGCAGCAGTCCTCAGAAAAAATAGATGGTAAATGTCTCTTGTCAGGCTGGGCGTGGCGGCTCAGGCCCTCCACTTTGGGAGGTTGTGGAGGGAGGATTCCCTGAGCCCAGCAGTTTGAGATCAGCCTGGGTAACAGCAAAATCCTGTCTCCACGAAAAACAAATAAAAAAGCTGGGTGTTGCAGCGCACACCTGTAGTTCTAGCTGCTCGGAAGGCTGAGGCAGGAAGATTACTTGAGCCCACCAAGTTCAAGGATGCAGTGAACTATGATTGCAACACTGCGCTCCAGCCTGGGTGACAGAGCAAGACGGTCTCTTAAAAAAGTAAAAATAAAAAAGGTATCAGACTCTCAGTTAATCTCTCCTAGATCCAGGAAAGGACTAGAAAGGGAAGGCCTGGCAACAAATGGAAATTTCCCCCACAAAAGACTGATGATTCGCAGGGCCTCATTGGCCTGCGGGCCCTGAGGCAGCCATTTCAAAATAGGTCAAAGAAATATCTTTTGGGGTAAAAGAGTTTTATTTCCTTCACTTTACTTTCCTCAAGAGATTGCTTTAAAGGTTAAATGCAGTAGTATATTCTAGGGCCTTGGACAGTGCCCCAGAAAACACATTAGGCGCACAAAAAATACTCCTTGAACTTGATTTTATCTCTGAATCTTAGTGTGGAGTACCCCTTGTGGGAGACTAAAATATGCCATCCCAAAGTACACTTTGTCCTATTTCAAGATGGCTATTCAGAGAAACTGCAAACATAGGAATAGCTTTGAAAAACTCTTTTGTAAGAGAACTTTATACCTATCAAGAAAATCTACATTAGTAAACCATGGATGCAAGTACTGGCTTTCTCTGAGGCCCCTTTTCCTGCCTAAAGAAGTATCTAAGACTGACTCAAAGGAGAGAAAACTACTTTGTCACAGGCTGTCAGCTATTCTGCGATTACCAGAGAGACTTTATCTATATAACAAGAAAACCTTTGCCTTTCCTCCCTCACCCTCCTACAACTTGTGTCACCACCTCCTCCAACCCCCCAGAAGTCCTAAGACCTTTTTTCTTTCTGTAGTCTCAGAATGGTATAAAAACATCAATTATTTGGCCCTTCTGAGAGAGAAATAATATAGGGTGGTCACAAGAGAATTGAAAATTCCAGGCAGCAGTTTCACATGACTAGCAAAAAGGAAGCTGTTGAAATAGCTGCACAAGCTAGGAGCCAAAAAGACCCTGAAAACCGAAATGTTTGCTAAGCTGAGTAAGTCCTAGTTGACCCAACATGGCACTGGATTTGACCGAGCTTTCACCTGGGACCTCTTTATACACTTATTAACATACAAATCAGACACCCACCAACACCATGACAGTTCTGAGAACACCCATATTTCATGGAAAAATGGATAGCACCACAGTTCTGAGAAATTGTCACCCTTTTCCAGAAATCTTCATGAATATTCCACCCCTTGGTTAAAGAAACCCACAAAGATAGACGTCCCAATCACTGCTGGGCAAGACTGACTCTCTTGAGTAAGCCTGCCCTTTCCTTCCTTGAGTGTGTATTTTTCACTTTGCAATAAACCTCTGTACTTTCACTATTTTCTGACTTGTCCTTGGATTCTTTCTGGCAACAGTGGCAAGGGCCTGGACACTGGCTGGGATCAACATCCTAACGACGTTTGGGTACCTCCCCTAGCCCACAGTATCATTTCTTGGAGCATTGTATTTTGTGAGGCTCTTGTGCATATGCAGGTAATAAATGTGTATGTCTTTTTTTTTTTTTTTCCTGTTTATCTTTCTACTGTTGGTTAATTCCAGAGACTCAAATTATTGAAACTTCAGAAATCAAAGCAGAAGTTTAAAACAACCTTCATCCTCATGGAACTGGGGAAATACACCTAAATTCTCTGATAAGATTGGATTGAGAAGTCACTCTTGTCATTGGTCAAGATTTGGGAAATAATACAGTTTGATTAGTAACACAGAAACAAATCACTGTAATGATGTCACTTCTGCTAATGGCCAGTATTTATTTGTTTATTTATTTTTATGATTTCTGTTAGCTTCTGCTTCACAAAGCAACATTTTCCAATCTTGTGTTCCAAAACAGGAAACATTTTTGTTTAGGAGGCAGAAAAGATGAGAACAAATGCTTCAGAACCACTCCCTCCTTCCCAGAAGTGATGAAGCCCTGAAAGCGTATAAAACAAGACAGGAAACAAAGTCACTGAAAATATATTATAAATAAAGCTTATGTAGATTTCCACTCAAATGGAATCTTGAGATTCTACAAAAACTGTTTCCCAAAAATATGGTTCTCAATATGAAAGAGATTCTAGGCCTGACCCAGTGACTCACGCGTGTAATCCCAGCACTTTGGGAGGCCAAGATGAGTGGATCACCTGAGGTCAAGAGTTTGAGGCCAGCCTGGCCAACATGACGAGAAAACCCTGTCTCTACTAAAAATACAAAAATTAGCCGGATGGGGTGACCCGCACCTATAATCCCAGCTACTCAGGAGGCTGAGGCAAGAGAATCACTTGAACCCACGAGGCGAATGTTGCAGTGAGTCAAGATTGTACCACTGCACTCCAGCCTGGGCAGAGGTGGCAAAGCCAACATTGTACCACTGCACTCCGGCCTGGGCAACAAAAAGGTTCTAAAATGTAAAAAACATGTTTTTCTATATATCTGTTGATAATAATAAGGTTTCTTATCTGCACAAGATTAGAAATACTGAATTTTCTGAGATGGAAACTAGTACAAGCTACATTAAATTTTTAATCTATACAAGTACTATAGAGAACCAAGGGAAAAACTTCCCCTTTGCCATCTGAAGTTTCACTGAAAAATCAACTCACAAAGTGCAGATTAATAAGAGAAATGGCAAATGAAGTTATGATGTATACATGGGAGAGAATCATTGAGTGATCATCCAATATCCCAATAAGGCCCAAATACTTAAATAGCCTGATTTCAGAAGGGAGAGAAAAGATGGGAAATATAGGTAATTTTGTTTACAGACAATAAATAATTAATAGGGTGAATAAATGGCTTGGGGAACAGAGATTAAATGTAAATAATTCCCTTGGGAAATTGACCTAATCGCCTCCCAAAGGCCACATCTAATATCACCACATTGGAGACTAGGCTTCAACAGTGAATTCTGTGAGGACACAAACTTTCAGTTTATAGCACTAGGTATAACTTAGTGTCGGATGGGAGATGGAGAAACTCACTCTCATGTGGTGGTTTAGTGATAGTGGCTTTGCAAAAGACATTTGGAGAACCATTCCTTCTGTGCCCAGGCCTATGCTCCAAGAAAACTCTCCTGTAGACCCATATGAGGACAGATCAAGAGTATTCATCAAAGATATTTGTGATAACATGAAAGTAGAGGTAATTTAAGTCATTGAATAAGTAAAATATAGTGGATGAATACTAACCAATGCTCTCTTTTTTGAGGTCAAGATATAAGTAAATGTCAAAAACAAGAGCTGAACTCAAGACTCCATCAACCTTACTATTGCCACTCAATTCATACTGTAAAAGAAAAGGGCTGGGCGCGGTGGCTCACGCTTGTGAGCCCAGCACTTTGGGAGGCAGAGGCAGGCAGATCACAAGGTCAAGAGATCCAGGTCATCCTGGCCAACATGGTGAAACCCCGTCTCTACTAAAAATACAAAAAATTAGCTGCATGTGGTGGTGCGCCTGTAGTCCCAGCTACTTGGGGAGCTGAGACAGGAGAATCACTTGAACCCGAGAGACAGAGGTTGCAGTGAGCTGAGACTACGCCATTGCACTCCAGCCTAGTGACAGCAAGACTCCGTCTCAAAAATAAAAAATAAATAAATAAAATAAAATTTCAGGGACTTCTAAATTTATTATGCCAAAGGTGAACTTAAGCCCTGAAGACTGATTCATGTAGCATATTTTCAATTATGCCTCTTAGATTATAGTTTAACTTTTTTCCTCATTGTTCTTGTTCTGTAAATGTCTAGGACAGATCCAGACCTCCCCGCTTCCAATCACTGATCTTAGTTATGCATTATCTGCCTCCTTCACTGTCCTTTGTCTAACTCAGACCAGATGATGCTCAAGACCTCATGACAGTTACATCTTCTTGAGGCTCAGAAACTAATAACCAAAAATATGGTGGGTTGACATGCTGAACTGAAGAAGCTTCAAGTTCTCTCTGACCATGCTTTGCAAAATCTCTAAATCCTCTATCTCAAAGCACTAGATGAAGTTGTTCTCTGAAGTTCCTTTATTGGCCTAAAGTCCCAGCCCACCAACGAGAACAACTGTTTTTTATTCTTTTTATCCTGTAATCTCGTTATCTATTATGGAAAAAAAAAGATCAAGAATATAACCATTGACCTGGTGCGGTGGCTCACGCCTGTAATCCCAGCACTTTGGAAGGCTGAGGTGGGCGGATCACCTGAGGTTGGGAGTTCGAGACAAGCCTGACCAACACAGAGAAACCCCGTCTCTACTAAAAATACAAAAAATTAGCAGGGCGTGGTGGCGCATGCCTGTAATCTCAGCTACTCGGGAGGCTGCGGCAGGAAAATCGCTTGAACCCGGGAGGAGGAGGTTGTGGTGAGCCGAGATCCCGAGATGGCGCCATTGCACTCCAGCCTGGGTGACAAGAGTGAAACTCTGACTCAAAAAAAAAAAGAATGTAACCGTACCTGAACAGACCCTCAAGATAATGTTGTCTCCCAGGAGCATTCAAATTCCAAAGAGAACTATTTACAAGTTAATCTCTTTTCCCCAATCCACTCATTCTACCTAGTAATCATTTACTGCTCCTCAGCAGAATCCCTCTTCTCAGAACCTTTGGTTAACCTGTTTAGCTACGACCCAAGCACACATTCTTTCTGTAAACATTTTCTGCCCAAAGAATGTAAACTTCTGTATACTAGTTGGAAAGTGGGTAAACACTCTGCGGTTGTCTCCTATGTGCACGTTAACACATTCGTAAGCCTTTTCTCTTATAAATCTGCCTTTTGTGGTAAAATGTTGTAAATGACTACAGGACACCAGGGAAGACCACTTACCTCTTCACTATTGAGTCTCATTATAGATGAACTTCCCTGTTTTCTATCTTACACAAAGACTTCCTGACTATCATATTGTATAAGATGGAATTTTAAATACACTCTTTTAAATGTGAAAGAAAATAAAAACAAGCTGTAACTAGTCAAATTGTAACTCGTAAGTCACCTTTGTACAGAAACTTAAAATTCTACTAAATTTCTTTGTTTTCTATCGATATAAGCAAGATCTTTACTTTTATATTTGGCGCTCTGATTAATTCCATTGATCCTGGAGTCTATTTTCCAAATGGCTATTCCCAGCTTTCATTTGAATAAACTTAAAAATATATATATTCTTAATAGAGACGGGGTTGCTATGTTGCCCAGGCTGGTAGGCTGGTCTGAACTCCTGGGCTCAAGCGATCCTCCTGTTAAAGAAAGGGTTCCCAATACAGACCTCAATAGAGGGTTCTTGGATCTCTTGCAAGAAAGAATTCAGTACAACTCCGCAGTGCAAAGTGAAAGCAAGTTTATTAAGAAAGTAAAGGAATAAAAGAATGGCTACTCCGTAGAACAGACTGGTTGCCCATTTTTATGGTTATTTCTTGATGATATGCTAAACGAGGTGTAGATTATTCATGCCGCCCCTCTTTAGACCATATAGGGTAACTTCCTGACCTTGCCATGGCGTTTGTAAATTGTCATGGCCCGCTGGGAGTGTAGCAGTGAGGACTACCAGAGGTCACTGTCATCACCATTTTGGTTTTGGCTGGCTCCTTTACTGCAATCTGCTTTATCAGCAAGGTCTTTATGACCTGTATTTTGTGCTGATCTCCTATCTCATGCCGTGACTTAGAATGCTTTAACCGTCTATGAATGCAGTCCAGGAGGTTTCAGCCATATTTTACCAGCTGCTGTTTAAGATGGAGTTGCTCTGGTTCACACGCCTCTGACATTCTTGCTTTTGCCTCCCAAAAGGATGGGATTACAGGTGTGAGCCACCAAGCACAGCCAATTAAATTCTTTACAAGTAAATTCTGATCCTTTCAATGATAGGTTGAAAGACTTTCAGGAGAAACTAAGAGGTTTCTTGATAGAGTTTTACAAGTCAGGTTTAAAACCGTAGGCACTCGGCGGGAAGCAATGGCTCCCGCCTATAATTCTAGCACTTTGGGACACTGAAGCGGGCGGTTTGACTGAGCTCAGGAGTTCGAGACCAGCCTGGGCAACACGGTGAAACCCCGTCTACTAAAAATACAAAAAATTAGCAGAGCGTGGAGGCCTGCGACTGTAGTCCCAGCTACTCGGGAGGCTGAGGCAAAATAATTGCTTGAACCTGGGAGGCGGAGGTTGCAGTGAGCCAAGATCGTGCCATTGCACTCCAGCCTGGGTAACAGCCAGACTCCGTCTCCAAAAAAAAAAAAAAAAACAAAAAACCATAAGCACTCAAAGAATATAGCACATATGGCATAGTAAACGTCAGGCAAGAGGGCAGAGGGCGGTCGCTGTGGCTCACGCCTGAGATCCCAGCACTTTGGGAGGCCGAGGCAGGTGGATCACCTATCAGGAGTTGGAGACCAGCCTGACCAACATGGAGAAACCCTGCCTCTACTAAAAATACAGAATTAGCCAGGCGTGGTGGCGCATGCCTGTAATCCCAGCTACTCGGGAGGCTGAGGCAGGAGAATCCCTTGACATTCGCCATTGCACCCACCATTGCACTGGAGCCTGGGCAACAAGAGCAAAGCTCTGTCTCAAATAATAATAATAATAATAATAATAATAATAATAATAAGGGCACGGTAAGAGGAAGAGAAGTCAAGAAGGGCAGTGGATTCTGTATCTTCAAAGTTCTTTAATTGATCTTTTTGTTTTGCTTTTTTAGAGACAGGGTCTCACTCTGTCACAGGCTGAAGTGCGGTGGTGCCATCGTAGCTCACTGATACGTTGAAGTCCTGGGCTAAAGTAATACTACTCCCTCACCCTCTGGAGTTGCTGGGGCTATAACCTTACCTGGCGTCTCAATAGGTCTTAATACCACTTGGAGGCATTATAAGCTTAAAGATGCAGGTGGGGCACGGTGGCTCATGCCTGTAATCCCAGCACTCTGGGAGGATGAGGTGGGCTGATCACCTGAGGTCAGGAGCTGGAGGCCAGCGTGGCCAACGTGGTGAAACCCTGTCTCTACCAAAAAATACAAAAATTAGCCGAGCATGGTGGTGTGTGCCTTCAGTCCCAGCTACTTGGGAGGCTGAAGCAGGAGAATCGTTGGAACCCAGGAGTCATAGGTTGCAGTGAGCCGTAGACCACACCACTGCCCTCCAGCCTGGGCAACAGTGAGACCCTGTTTCAAAAAACAAAACAAAAAAACGCTTAAAGATGCTCTGAGGATGAGAGCAGGGATGGTCATTTCTCTGAGGCGAGGCCAAGGAAGAAGGAAAACTTGATGTTTCCATGTCTCATGTTTAAGGTTCTGACCTGGCAAAGGCCAATGAAGTAGAATGCAAGATTTCAGAGAATAAATTAACGGAGAGGAAAAAACTGAATTGCAAATGGTGTTTTGTTTTGTTTGAGACAGGGTCTCATTGTGTTTTATATACATATATACACACACACACACATCTCTATATATATACATACACATATATATGTGGGGGGGGGGTGTCTTTGTGTGTGTGGTGTGTTTATGTGTGCGTATTGGAGCAGGTGAAGTGAGAACTAGAAGTACTAATAAATAAACTATTTGTGAATGAAGACCAAAGAGGGGGAAAAGCCATGTAAAACACAACCTATCAACCAATTCTAAAGCCTTATGCAAAACAAACAAAACTAGGTGTCAATGAGATAAATAGGTGGCATATCAAATGGAAATTTTAAGCTATATTAAAAAGGATTGAGGCCAACACTGAAACCACCTTTGCAAAATTATGACTGAGACAGTGAAAGAGATTTAACTTAATCAACTCCATCTTGCTTCTAACCTCCTAGCTGTCCTTGTTCATTCCTGGCCATAGACTGAACTAACTTTGGGAGAAACATAGTTTATAGTTTAAAAACAAAAACTGTAAGCCCAGCATTTTGGGAGGCCGAGGCAGGTGGATAACGAGGTCATGAGTTCAAGACCAGCTTGGCTAAGATAGTGAAATCCCGTCTCAAGTAAAACTACAAAAATTAGCCAGACGCGGTGGCAGACGCTTGTAATCCCAGCTACTCGAGAGGCTGAGGCAGGAGAATCGCATGAACCTGGGCGGCAGAGATTGCAGTGAGCCGAGATCGAGCCATTCCACTCCAACCTGGGCGACAGAGTGAGACTCCATCTCAAAAAACAAAAAACCAAAAACCATAAACCATAACAGCCCTTTCCTGGGGCAGATCTCCTTCTTGCCTGGGGACTAGATGCAAATATGAGCCGCAAGATTTGAAATTACGGTTTAGGAGTCATGCAACTGGAGGCTACAAGATTCAGACCCTCCCTAAACTGCTTTCAAGATCAGCACTTGAGATGTTTTGCAGACCCTACACTTGATGAATCAGCTGGCACCACACAGATCGATAAACTGGTTCATCTGATCTTGTGGTCCCCACCCAGGAACCGACTCAGTGCCAGAAAACAGCTTCGATTCCCTGTGCTTTCAACCCTGACCAGTCAGGACTCCCGGCTCATTGGCTTCTCCCCATCCACCAAGTTATCCTTAAAAATCGTACTCCCTGGGCAACCAGCTCGGGTCCCCTTCCACGCTGTGGAAGCTTTGTCCTTTCGCTCTTCACAATAAACCTTGCTACCGCTAAAACAAAACAAAACAAACAAACAAAAAACCTGTACTCCCCGAATGCCGGGCTCTGCGTGAGTTACTCTTTCTTTATTGCAATTCCCCTGTATTGATAAATAGGCTCTATCTAGGCAGGGGGCAACCTTGGGCGGTTACAGTACTCTAAAGTAAGGACATTAAGAAATTGTCAGAGACAACTGCAGATCAGCAAGCATCCCCCAGAACATCGAAAAGATAAGCACACTTCATTCATTTGCTTAAGCATAGAGGGAATTATATGGAAATGAAAATACTGCTAGCATTTCTCTTGGAAAAGTAAAACTTTTTTTTTTTTTTTGAGACGGAATCTCGCTCTGTCGCACAGGCTGGAGTGCAGTGGCACGATCTCGGCTCATTGCAACCTCCACCTCCCGTGTTCAAGGGATTCTCCTGCCTCAGCCTCCGGAGTAGCTGGGACTACAGGCGCGTGTCACGACGCCCGGCCAGTTTTTTGTATTTTTAGTCGAGACAGAGTTTCGCTGTGTTAGCCAGGATGGTATCGATCTCCTGATCTCGTGATCCACCCGCCTCAGCCTCCCAAAGTGCTGGGATTACAGGCGTGGGACACAGCGACCGGCCAGGAAAAGTAAATATTTTAAATCTCTTTTTAAAATATCTTTTTAATTTCTATTATTTATTTCTTTTGTTTTCTTTTTTTCTAGTCAATCTTGAGCATGGTAGAAGTACAACTTTTTTTTTTTTTTTTTTTTTTTTTTTTTTTTTGTGAGACAGCTTCTTGCTCTGTCACCCAGGCTGGAGTGCAATGCTGCAATATTGACTCACTGTAACCTCTGCCTCCTGGGTTCAATTGATTCTCGTGCCTCAACCTCCTGAGTAACTGAGATTACAAGTACAGGCCACCATGCCCAGTTAATTTTTTGTGTGTTTTTAGTAGAGACGAGGTTTCATCATCTTCGCCAGGCTAGTCTCACTCTCCTGGCCTCAAGTGATCTGCCTGCCTCAGGCAGTACAACTCTTTTTTAATGTGAAAAGAATACACAATATATTCCAGTTAACCAACAAGGATATACTGAGCAACTGTCATATCAATTAACATTATCATAAGTGAGGAAAACAAAAAGGAGTCATTTAAAAAGGTACTTAATTTAAATGAAACAAACTTTTTTTTTTAAATTAAGAAATCTTCTATTCGTTTCCATGCTGGCAGGAGAAGAGAACTAACAAAGTATCTGATTTAACCATTTAACACAGAGAATTTTCAAGGGTCTGGGTGTGGTGGCTCATGCCTGTAATCCCAGCAGGTTGGAAGGCTGAGGCAGGTGGACCGCTTGAGCCCAGGAGTTCGAGACCAGCCTGGGCAACATGGTGGAACCCCATCTCTACAAAAAATATAAAAATTAGCTGGGCATGAATGGTGGATCACACCTGTAGTCCCAGGATCTGGGAAGGCTGAGGTGGTAAGATCGCACTCCAACCTTGGTGACAGAGCAAGAGCCTGCCTCGGGGGAAAAAAAAAAAAATTACATATCTGAAAAACACAGATGTCAATGCTGTAGAGCACAGAAGTTGGGAGACCATAAGGGTCACAGCCTGAACTATAACAAAAAAGAGGTTAACAGCCGGGGCAGGTGGCTCACGCCTGTAATCCCAGCACTCTGGGAGGCCGAGGCGAGCGGATAACGAGGTCAGGAGATGGTGACCATCCTGCCTAACACGATGGGACCCCGTCTCTACCAAAATTCCAAAAAAATTAGCCAGGCCTGTTGGCAGACACCTGTAGTCCCAGCTACTTGGGAAGCTGAGGCAGGAGAAAGGCGCGAACCCCGGGAGGCGGAGCTTGCAGGGAGCCGAGATCATGCCACTGCACTCCAGCCTGGGCGACAGAGCGAGACTCCGTCTCAAAAAAAAAAAAAAAAAAAAAAAAAAGGTTGACAAATGTAAAGCATAACAAATGAATCTAATCAAAGTTTTACCTGACACTAGAGACTTCAGAAATGAAGCTCCAAAGATCCAGGGAAAACTATCTATTTTCATATGTACCTCCAATGAAGAATAGACAGACATTTAGAAATGTGTTTAGACAAAGACAGTATTGAAGAAACTTAGCAAACCTTGTCCAGATTCTTCTTGGCCTCTCTGTATAGCATTCCGTCCTCCTAGATATGGCAGGACCCCTTTGGAATGACAGTCTTCAAGGGAGAAGGGAGGGTAACTTTCTAGGTTTTAAGGCTTGCTTTGAGGGAGAGCAGTTGTAGTTTCTGTGACCTACTTTGGGGAAGAGACCTTCTGGTTTGTATGACTCTCTTCCAGGGGAGAACAGGAGGAGGTCGGAAAGACTTTGCTTCTGAGGGTCCTCCAATCTCCTTTAGTTCAAAGTACTCAGCATGCCAAGATGTCATACTTTCAGGAATTATGTTCTGAGCCCCAACAATGTAAATATTCTCAGGGCAATGCACTTATTTATTTATTTATTTATTTGTATTTATTTACTTTATTTTTTTGAGATGGAGTCTTGCTCTGTCGCCCAGGCTGGAGTGCAGTGGTGTGATCCCGGCTCACTGCAACCTCCACCTCCCGGGTTCAAGCAATTCTCCTGCCTCAGCCTCCTGAGAAGCTACAGCATGTCAATATGCCATACTTTGGGGAATTATGTTCTGAGCCCCAACAATGTAAATATTCCCAGGGCAAAGCATTTTTGTATTTATATTTATTTATTTAGAGACAGAGTATCGCTTTGTTGCCCAGGCTGGAGTCCAGTGGTGTGATCTCAGCTAACTGCAACCTTCGCTTCTCAGGTTCAAGCAATTCTCCTGCCTCAGCCTCCTGAGTAGCTGGGATTACACGCATGCGCCACTATGCCCAGATAATTTTTGTGTGTATTTTTTTTCTTTTTTCGTTTTTTTTTTTTTTTTTTCTTTTTCTTTTTTTTTTTTTTGTGACTGAGTCTCGCTTTGTTGCCCAGGCTGGAGTGCAGTGGCGCCATCTTGGCTCCCTGCAAGCGCCGCCTCCTGGGTTCAGGCCATTCTCCTGCCTCAGCCTCCCCTGGGACTACAGGCGTCCGCCGTCATGCCCAGCTAATTTTTTGTATTTTTGGTACAGACGAGGTTTCACCATGTTAGCCAGGATGGTCTCGATCTCCTGACCTCGTGATCCGCCCACCTCGGCCTCCCAAAGTGCTGGGATTACAGGCGTGAGCCACCGCTCCCGGCCGCTTCGTGTGTATTTTTAATAAAGACAGGGTTTCACCAGGTTGACCAGGCTGGTCAGGAACTCCTGACTTCAGGTGATCCAACAGCCTCAGCCTCCCCAAGTGCTGGCATTACAAGAGTGAGCCACCGCGCCCAGCCCAAGGGCAAAATATTTTCAAGGCAATCAGTAAACCAGAGATCTTTCATAGGATTGTGAAAGGAAAATAAATCTCAGGACCCCAAAACCACTAAGCCAAGGGAAAAGTCAAGCTGGGAACTATGTCAGGCAAAACCTGTCTTCCATTTTATTCCTAAATAAGATAGCTATAATAAAAAGCTACATACCTCCCTTACAATTTTCCCATAAGGAAATTCCTTGTGGACAAAGGATAAAGAGAACTCAAAGTCATCCTTCTGAGGCTCACCTGAGACACATGTGTATCTGATTGCGTCCTCTGCCCTATTATTTACGTAAAAATGCAGATTCACTGAGCCAGACTAAATTGTGTATTCAATGGGAGGCTGATCAATGACTCAAAAGAATGCAGTCTTTTGTCTCGAATCTACTTCTAACCTGGAAGCCCCCACTTCGAGTTGTCCTGCCTTACTGAACCGAACCAACGTACATCTTACACATGTTGATTGATATCTTTTGTCTCCCTAAACTGTATAAAAGCAAGCTATACCCCAACTACCTTGGGCACATGTTATCAGGACCTCCTGAGGCTGTATCACAGGCCCATCCTTAATCTTGGCAAAACAAACTTTCTAAATTGATTGACACCTGCCTCAGATACCTTTTGGTTTACAGGATGTTATATAGACAACCAGAATATTCCTCCCCCAAAATATACCACTTGGCTATAAGGATTATTTTGAGAAACAGCTGACACAGAAAAAGCACTGAAAACGGTAAAAGTTTCTCTTTCATGAAGCAACAAAAACAACTCCTTTCATGTATAAAAGACATTTCCCTTGGTAAAGATGTCCTCCTTGGTTATATCAGAAGAGGAGAATGGCCCTCAGAGACAATTCTTACCACCTGAGATGACTTGAACCTGCATACAAGACTTCATCAGATAATCCTTGTCTTCCATTAGTTTACTCCCTATATTTTCCTTCCCACAGTTTACTCCCCTAGGAAACCACCACCTCTTTAAAATGGTATACAAACCCCCGGGTCTGTCTGCCTCCATGGGCTTTTATTCCCTTTCTGTGAAGGCTCCCATATGCATATATACAGCAATAAATCTTTTCCCCTGTTAATCTGTCTTTTGTCAATTTAATTTGTGTTTGTTTTTGTTGCTTCATTAATTTGTAGGGCCCAACTACAAAGCCTAACAGAGTAAAATAAAAGTTTCTTATTCTACAGTTTCCTTCACCAGATAAAGGAGCACTTATAAGGGTTTTCAGTGCTTCTAGATTTCATCTTGAAAAAATTAATTATAAAATAACATATTCAATACCTTGTTTTATGGTCCAAAATGCTGCCTAGTTTTTCTGTAGTTGGAAAAGAGGATTGCTGAGATTAATGCGCCACATGAGATACAGGGTTTAAACCTTCAAGTTTAAGCACTTAGGTTCCATTGTTAAAAGAGAGGGAAAAAGGCCCCGCCTGGTGGCTCATGCCTGTAATCCCAGCACTTTGGGAGGCCGAGGTGGGCGGATCACCTGAGGTCAGGAGTTTGAGACCAGCCTGGCCAACACGGCGAAACTCCGCCTGTACTAAAAATACAAAAATTAGCTGAACGTGGTGGCGGGTGCCTTTAATCCCAGCTACTTAGGAGGCTAAGGCTGCAGAATCGCTTGAACCCGGGAGGCAGAGATTGCAGTGTGCAGAGAACGCGCCATTGCACTCCAGCCTGGGGGGACAAGAGCGAAACTCTGTTAAAAAAAAAAGGGGGGGGGGGAGACCAGCCTAGCTCAGCGAGAAATTGATTAACTGATACAACATAAGTATGTAATGTTTTGCACATACAGTAATCATAGAATAGTTCATAATATACTTGGAGAGACTGACTTTTAGAATAAACTTACATGTTTGTTAAAGGCATAAATAATCTAACACTTTTGAAATATAAAAGGTAAACATTACTGAGAAACGGAATCTGATAGCTGGAAGGCAGGGCAAAGCAGGGCCAGCCTAGGTCAGGAAGGTCACCCAACATGAAACTGTTTTTTTGTTTTGTTTTGTTTTTTGTTTTTTTGAGATGGAGTCTCACTCTGTTGCCCAGGCTGGAGTGCATGGAGTGCAGTGGTGAGGTCTTGGCTCACTGCAACCTCCGCCTCCCGGGTTCAAGCGATTCTCCTGCCTCAACCTCCCGAGTAGGTGGGGTTATGGGCGCCCTCCACCATGCCTGGCCAATTTTCTTTATTTTTAGTAGAAAAGGGGTTTCGCCATCTCAGCCAGGCTGGTCTCGAACTCCTGACTTCGTGGTCCACCTGCATCGGCCTCCCTAAGGGCTGGGATTACAGGCGTAAGCCACAGAGTCCAGCCATTTGAAACTCTTTTTCTTGGAATAAAGTCATCCTTGGTCTTTCCCTCCTGCATTTTATTTGTAAATGTAAAAGACAGGGTTTCCGGGCACAGCTGATTTCCTAGTTCAACAGAAAAGAGGAACAAGAGGGAGCTCAAGCGGCATCTTCACCACTCGAAGGAACTAGAGGGTAAAAGCCACCTTTCTTTCTCAAACAGCTTCCTGAAGTGTTTCTAGGTGGAATGAGGGGAAAAAAAATAGGAAATCAGTTCTTGCCCCAAAAATGTGGTCGGGGAGGGAGGTAAACGAACAGAAAGGACAGCTACAGAAAGAATAAAAGGTAAGGAAAAGAATAGAGAACCAAATTTGGGAAAGGTGAGGAATCCCACCTTGGAGCTATCATCAGGTGTAGTCTTTCGCAGTCAGCCACTCCACAGGCTGATCACTTCGAGATTGTACGGAAGCAGTTTCTACACACGATTTCACAACTGCCCGAAACGACTGTGATTACCCCTCTAGAGATGGCGCCACTTGATTCCAGCAGCCACAAAGCACTACAGCAATCGATGCTAAGAAGTGACAGGAAAAACAGGCTGCAACGATCCAGCCAAAGGAATGTCGTTGCAGCGGCGGTCAACCTAAAACACTGTGGAAGGGCAAGATGAGCTCAGTAACTTTTAATTGGGCATCATTTTCAGAATCTGGAGTTTAAGCACCGCCCTTTCCATTTTTTTCCTGAAGTCGTTGGCAGGGCGTAAGGTCTGCGATTGACTGACCGGATGCAGCTGGTGTGGACAGTTCTCAATCAGGTCCGATTTATCACTATATGTATAAGTACTGCTGCGAGACTCGCTGTGTTGCATTTTACTTAGTACAAGATATGTCTGGGCGCGGCAAAGGTGGGAAGGGTCTGGGCAAAGGAGGCGCTAAGCGCCACCGCAAAGTCCTGCGCGACAATATTCAGGGTATCACCAAGCCAGCCATCCGACGCCTGGCACGGCGAGGAGGCGTTAAGCGCATATCAGGCCTTATATACGAGGAGACGCGCGGAGTTCTTAAGGTGTTTTTGGAGAATGTGATCCGCGATGCAGTTACCTACACGGAACATGCCAAACGCAAGACAGTCACGGCCATGGACGTGGTTTACGCGCTCAAGCGCCAGGGTCGCACCCTCTATGGCTTTGGCGGCTGAGTGTTTTCCTTACTTATCCCATTCCTCAAAGGCCCTTCTCAGGGCCACCCATGAAATCTGTGAAAGGGCTGTAGACTAGAGCCTTAATGTCCTAAGAACATCTAAACGTATGGCAGTTTTGGCAAATTAGCGATTCTACATAAGCAGTCTCTAAGGTTTATTGCGGTTCGGTGCCCCTTTCAGCATTACTTAGTGGTTAAAAGTGTCGTATTCTCTGATAGACGGCCAAATTTATAACGCCTCCGGTTTTTGCAAGTCACAGTGGAACATCCGGTCTCATTTACCTTGTGTCGATTACTTTCCCGCTATGAATGCAAGGGCTGTGTAACTATGACACTAGTCCGCAACGCTCAAAATGCCTCAATATCGCCCTTTACAGAAAAAGTCGGCCAACTTCTAAAACATTCTTAAGTACGTTTAAATTTGAGAAATACTGGCATACCTACAACGCTCGAGTTTCATATCCCCTTCAATACCTCCACTTAAAAATTTACTCTAGTTTCACTTTTCCTTCACGTTCCTTAACTTTTTGTCAAACCAATAATGACACCACATAATTCAAATAGTGCAAGGCAAGTTTAGATTTTTCAAGCTTACATTTAAACAGGATTTTGATGCATGAAAATTCCTAGAGTTTAGGGGGATTTTTTGTTTCCGTTTTTGTTTTTCTTTAGCTATCAAAACCATTTTACGTTTCTTGACCCAAAGCTGAGGCGGAATGTCTCCCTTTCACTGGCAGATTAAACTGGGAGCCAATTCCGTGTGTGAGACGTGGCATGCCACAGTCTACTGTCCAATCAGAACGCGAGGGCAGCTATAAATACAGGGATGATCCGTTTTTTTTCTCTCATTTGTGTTAAGTAGTTAGGCCTACTTAGCAATGGCACGGACAAAGCAGACAGCTCGCAAGTCCACCGGCGGCAAAGCGCCGCGCAAGCAGCTGGCCACCAAGGCGGCTCGCAAGAGTGCTCCGGCCACCGGTGGAGTCAAGAAGCCCCATCGCTACCGCCCCGGCACCGTGGCTTTGCGCGAGATCCGCCGCTACCAGAAGTCCACTGAGCTGCTAATCCGGAAGCTACCTTTTCAGCGCTTGGTACGGGAGATCGCACAGGACTTTAAGACCGACCTGCGCTTCCAGAGCTCGGCGGTGATGGCGCTGCAAGAGGCTTGCGAGGCCTACCTGGTGGGGCTATTTGAGGACACCAACCTGTGCGCCATTCACGCCAAGCGCGTCACTATTATGCCCAAAGACATCCAGCTTGCGCGCCGCATCCGAGGGGAGAGGGCATAAATGTTTTTCTATCATCCCAAAAAGTCTGTCCAACCCCAAAAGGCTCTTTTCAGAGCCCCTCAATTGTCACCGAAAGGAAGCTGTAGATTTTGAGACGTGTCTTAAATCCATGTTACTTACAAGTTGTGGACAAAACATAGTCGTGGCTCAACACACTAATGCAGGAGTTAGGTCACAGGCTGTTGGTATGCTAAGTCAATTCCACATGCAGAACCTGCTCCTACTGATAAGGATTACCATTCAAAAAAGACATATGTCATAGGGACAATTGTGCAGATGAAGTTTAACTTTTGAAAAGTATTACTGTTCTTTGAGGAATGTGTTTCCTGCTTGTCTATCTGCCCCTAAGGAAGGGAACAAGTAATATAGTGAGTGTACACAGGCTCTTGTGAGGCCGAGGCGGCCAGATCACAAGGTCAGTACATCGAGACTATCCTGGCTAACACGATGAAACCGTCTACTGAAAAAAAAAAAATTGCCGGGAGGGTGGCACGCGCCTGTAGTCCCAGCTACTCCGGAGGCTGAGGCAGGAGCATTGCTTGAACCTGGGAGGCGGAGGTTGCAGTGAGCCGAGATCGCGCCACTATCCTCCAGCCTGGGCTACAGAGCCAGACCAGACTCCCTCTCAAAAAAAAACCAAAAACCAAAAATCAGGCTCTAAAAACTGCACACATGAGAGTGGAACAATAGACAATCAGGACTCAGAAGGGAGGAAAGAATGAATGATACGTTACTTAATTTGTACAATGTAAGCTATTTAGCTCTCGTATACCCCATGTAACTTGACCACCATGGAGCATATACATGTAACAAAGTTGCCATTTGTACCCCACGCAAGTAACAATTTTGACCAAAAGCTCAACACTTTTGTTCTGTTTCAATGTAATGTTTAGCAAGCCATGTGTTAGGTAGTGGGCCTCTGAAGAGGGATACTTTAACCTACCGACTGTGAAATGAACTTTTAGCTCTGTAAGTGGACCTTAAAAAGTATTTTCCTGTCATTTCACAATATGTTTGTCATAGATCGTGGAGTTGGATTTTCATGAGGTGTTTTTTTTGTTGTTGTTTTTTGTTTGGTTTGGTTTGGTTTGGTTTGGTTTTTCCGAGAGAATCAGTCTGGGTATTCAACTTCAAGTGGTATTTAAAGCTCTTCCTGGTTTCTAACCAAACTTGTCCAGTATTTTCAGCTGTTTAGAGTTTGGCAGAGATGTGAAGGCAGTTTTTCTCCCCAGTGCTCTCAGCCAGCTCAGCCATGTATCTGTGCCTTCCCTTCTTTCTCATATTGGATTCACTCTTGCAAAGAGGCATGCAGTGGTGTCCAGCCCTTTGGCTTCCCTGGGCCACATTGGAAGCAGAAGAGTTGTGTTGGGCCACACATAAAATACAGGCTCACTAAGGATAATTGATGAAAGAAAAGAAAAGGAAGGAAGGAAGGAAGGAAGGAAGGAAGGAAGGAAGGAAGGAAGGATGGAGGTGGGCGAATCTCAAGGTCAGACCAGCCTGGCCAACATGGTGAAACCCCGTCTCTACTAAAAATACAAAAAATTAGCTGGGCATAGTGGTGGGCGCCTGTAATCAGAGCTCCTTGGGAGGCTGAGGCAGGAGAATCACTTGGACCCAAGATCGCACCACTGCACTCCAGCCTGGGCTACAGAGCTAGACTCCATCTCAAAAATATCCCAGCTCCTCGGGAGGCTGAGGTTGCAGTGAGGTGAGATCGGGCCACTGTATGCCAGCCTGGGTGACAGAGTGAGACCCCATCTCAAAATAAATAAATAAATAAATAGAAAAAAGGAAGGAAGGGAAAGAAAGAAGAAAAGGTCTGTGCATAATTTTTGTGATATCCATCACCACAGATGAGCAAAAAAGTCCACACATTTAAAGGGTTGGATAAGCATATACAGTTTTCAGAAACTTAAGATTTGATTCAGAAAAACAACAACAACAACAACAACAACAACAAACCACTTTTGATCCATGGGGCCAGAAGCCTCTTCCCACAATTAACTTAGAGCTCTTTTAGTGGCTGTCTGCTAGGTGTAGGAGCAACTTGACACTGCCTCTTCCAAGCTTCAAAGATAGTTCTCTTCTCACCTCTTCAAGGATTTTCCCTCCATAATGGAGCTGAGGCCATGTTTCTAGGTTTAAAATTTAGAGCTGCCACTTCATAGCTGTATAACCTTTGGCAAGTTATTCATTCTCTATCTGGGCCTCATGCTGCATAGCTGTAAATGTGGCAAATTAATAGAAACCTGTAGAACATATTTAAGATTACTTCCTGGCAGGTAGTAAATGCTGAATGAGTGTCAGCTCTTATTGTTATACCCCTGCTCCCACTACGCATGGAGTTTTGGGGTTTTTTTCTCCTGGACCTTCTAAGTTTTGTGTTTGGAACAGCAGAAAGTGCTTGGTTAGAACATTTTCTTGTGAAGATCTCCTTTTCTTTAGTTCTCAATTTGCATTGTTTGGTAAGAGGCCTGTACAAAATCTGTGTCTCTGTGGATAAATTTATAACACAGCAAAAGGGCTAGATAATAAATAGTTTGGAGTTTAAAGGCCATATATAGTCTCTGTCACACATTCTTTTTAGTTTTTAGTTTGTTTGCTTGTTCGAGACAGCATCTTGCTCCATTGCCCAGGCTGGAGTGCAGTGGTGCTATCACTGCTCACTGCAGCCTTGACACCCTGAATTCAAGTGATCCTCCCACCTCAGTCTCCCAAGTAGCTGAGACTACAGGCATGCACCACCACACCCAGCAATATTTTTTGTATTTTTAGTAGAGATAAGGTTTCACTACGTTGCCCAGGCTGGTCTTGAACTCCTGAAATCAAGCAACCCTCCTATCCCGGTCTTCCCCAGTGCTGAGATTACAGACATGAACCACCGTGCCCAGCCTTTGTTTTTGTTTTTGTTTTAAACAATACTGTTAAAATGTAAAGACACTTCTTAGCTTGAGGGCCATACAGAAACAAGCCATTGTCCAGATTTGGCCATAGTCTGCCAACCTCTCCAGGAGTTCTTAGAGAGAAGATGAAATGTGTTGGCTACTTTAAATTTTCTTGCACAGCATTTCAAGGGTGAGAAATAAGTGACTGTTGATTTCATTAGGAATCCAAATCATTATTTGATCATTTTTATCATCCAGGCATCCTGTCCAATCCCCTCCACATCCTATAAATCGTAAACTTCACCATTTATTTCAACCTCAATGTATTTGCCTGTGTTTTCCTGAGTTCCTCTGAACTTCTATAACCTGAAGTCGCTCAATATCCCATCCAATCTTTTCAGTCAATAGCCAGATATTCTTCTAAAATACTAGCATTTAAACACACAAAAATACCCATATTGATGTATCCTGGCTGCTTATAGAAGAGAGTACTCCTGATGGTGCAGCTTGTTAAATGTGGGTGGAGACTCAGGGGGAGCAGTGAGAACATTTTGAAAACCTAACAGAATCCTGGGTCCCCTAAACAGTTTGTGTATTTGAGGATGACAGGGCGCTCTTGAATAATTTTCCGCAGGTTTGAATTTTCTCTAAACTGAATTATCTGTTATTTTTCTTCCACTTTTTAATGGATTTGCCCAGGAACTAAAAAGGGAAAACACTTCAATTAGAAAACATAACACATTTAAGTTTGAATTTGAATCTGGGTAGTTGGATTCTTAAGTCAAAGCGACTTGAATTACTGGTGCTGCAATGCAGAAGAAGTCACTCTGACCGTGGAACTTTTCCAAGCTGAAAAATCCCATTCTGTAAAGACATCAGCACATGGAAACTCCTAGGACACAGAACCAGTTTGTAAAGTCAAGTCTGTGTGGTTAAGTTGGGGCTGTAGGCAACCAGCTGTCCCGTGCCTGTGTTACTTGCTACAGTTAGAAACAAAGTTCATGCCCAAACCAAGGAACCCAGTGTCTTTTCTCTTGCAAAAATCAAAGCGTGAACTCATGGGCGAATTTTAAAAAATAACTTTCACCGGATACTTAATAGAAATTTATCGCGACACGCTACTAACTAACATGATGCCCTCAGCCCATTGGATTCTTGTGAAAAGCAGAAGGGATTTTTAAAAATATCTTTCATCAATTGCACGAGATTCGTGAAAACACAAACAAGTATGTGAACCTGGAGGCTGTTTTCCTCCTTTGGAGCTTCAAAGTGCCAAATTCTGTACCGTTGTTTTAAGCATTTAATCAAATTTTGAGGACTAACAAACACAATTTGGGAGTCCAACAGCGAGCGGCGGCGGCCAGAGGGCGGTGGATTGGACGCTCCACCAATCACAGGGCAGCGCCGGCTTATATAAGCCCGGGGCCCGAGCATAGCAGCAATGCAAAACTTGCTCTTTGGATTTTGAGCTTATTCTCTTCTAGCAGTTTCTTGCCACCATGTCGGAAACCGCTCCTGCCGAAACAGCCACCCCAGCGCCTGTGGAGAAATCCCCCGCTAAGAAGAAGGCAACTAAGAAGGCGGCCGGCGCTGGCGCGGCTAAGCGCAAAGCGACTGGGCCCCCAGTCTCAGAGCTGATCACCAAGGCTGTGGCAGCTTCTAAGGAGCGCAATGGCCTTTCTTTGGCAGCTCTTAAGAAGGCCTTAGCGGCCGGTGGCTACGACGTGGAGAAGAATAACAGCCGCATCAAGCTGGGCCTCAAGAGCTTGGTGAGCAAGGGCACCCTGGTGCAGACCAAGGGCACTGGTGCTTCTGGCTCCTTTAAACTCAACAAAAAGGCGGCCTCCGGGGAAGCTAAGCCCAAAGCCAAGAAGGCAGGCGCCGCTAAAGCTAAGAAACCCGCGGGGGCCACGCCTAAGAAGCCCAAGAAGGCTGCAGGGGCGAAAAAGGCAGTGAAGAAGACTCCGAAGAAGGCGAAGAAACCCGCGGCGGCTGGCGTCAAAAAAGTGGCGAAGAGCCCTAAGAAGGCCAAGGCCGCGGCCAAACCGAAAAAGGCAACCAAGAGTCCTGCCAAGCCCAAGGCAGTTAAGCCGAAAGCGGCAAAGCCCAAAGCCGCTAAGCCCAAAGCAGCAAAACCTAAAGCTGCAAAGGCCAAGAAGGCGGCTGCCAAAAAGAAGTAGGAAGCTGGCGTGTGAAAACCGCAACAAAGCCCCAAAGGCTCTTTTCAGAGCCACCCAGAGATCTCTAAAAAATTGCTGTGCACAATGTGTTAGATCAGGCAGGCAGTTTTCGAAGTTGGTGTCAAACTTTGTCTGACGCCTAGCTACAAAGAAGCTTCTTAAATTTTAAAAGCCCCGCTCTATAATCTGATTGGTCAGTTTTGTTCCATCATCAGTACGTGGTTTCTCCGCGTTTAAGCCACTTAGGCGCCAGCTACTTCGGCGTTACTGTGTTCGGCATTGATATAGCCAATTTGATATGACTATCATTCTGTACTGGATTCCTTTTTTTCTTTACCCGAGTCAGAGTCTCGCTCTGTCACTCAGGCTGGCGTGCAGTGGCGCGGGCTCGGATCACTGCAGCCTCAGCCTCCCCCACTCAAACGATTGTCTCACTTCAGCCTCTGAAGTGCTAGGACTAAAGGTATGCACCATGCCGCCCGGCTAATTTTTGTATCGGCTATGATGCCTAGGCAGATCTCGAATTCATGAGCTTCAGCGATCTTCCCGCCTCAGCTTCCAAAAGTGCTGGGATTACAGGCGTGAGCCACTGCGCCTGGCCCTGGATTTTTTTCTTATTGGCTCTAGTACATATAACACGCGATGAATAAACACAGCGAACACTCTTGTAAGCCCTGTATTAAATGACTTGTTCACATTCTGACTTAAACAAGTCACCTGAATCCTGTAAGGTTTTCCCTAAAGTCATTACTAAGCTTTAGATGAAAAATGCTTTTCTTTTCACAATAAACGTTCCGAATGTTTAACCAGTGGCCCAGCTCTCCCGCAGAAATAGTAAGTGGCTCTGAAAAGAGCCGTTGTATTGTAAAGTGACGCTATGGAGACATTATTTGCTCTTGGCCTTGTGATGACTCTCGGTCTTCTTGGGCAGTAGCACGGCCTGAATGTTGGGCAGGACACCACCCTGAGCGATGGTCACTTTGCCCAGCAGCTTGTTGAGCTCCTCGTCGTTACGGATGGCCAGCTGCAGGTGACGCGGGATAATACGGGTCTTCTTGTTGTCGCGGGCGGCGTTGCCCGCCAGCTCCAGGATCTCGGCGGTCAGGTACTCCAGCACCGCCGCAAGATACACCGGGGCGCCGGCCCCGACACGCTCAGCATAGTTGCCCTTGCGGAGCAGCCGGTGCACTCTGCCCACGGGAAACTGGAGACCAGCCCGAGAAGAGCGGGTCTTCGCCTTGGCGCGAGCTTTTCCTCCCTGCTTGCCGCGTCCAGACATGACGAAGAAACGATCGGTAGACAAACTGAGAAGAAATTAGAGAACTTTGCCAGAACTCCACTACTTATAGTCAATACTGGGCGCGAAAATAAAGCTGTGCCATTGGCTCAAATTGCAGTTTTATTTAAACCAATGGAATCGCTGTTATGAAACACGTTTCTTTGGATTGGACAAAAATGCATATGACGTCATCTAGAATCGCCACCAGTCCTACACACTAATGTATTAATCACCTCATTTGCATAAGAATTCGTGAATAGGACGTTACAACGCACAGGTTTTTCTTCTTTTTTTTAAAGACATGGTGTCCCTCTGCCGCCCAGGCTGGAGTGCAGTGGTGCCATCTCGGCTCACTGCAACTTCCGCTCCTGGGTTCAAGTGATTCTCCTGCCTCGGCCTCCTGAGTAACTGAGATTACAAGCGCCAGCCACCACAGCCCGGCTAATTTTTGTAATTTTTAGTAGAGACGGGGTTTCACCATATTGGTCATGCTGCTCTCGAACCCCTGATCTTAGGCGATCCGCCTGCCTTGGCCTCCCAAAGTGCTGGGATTACAGGCGTGAGCCACCGCGCCCGGCCACTTTTTTTTTTTTTTTCCTTGAGACAGGGTCTGGCTTTGCCCCCAGGTTGGAACGCAGCGGCGCGATCGTGGCTCACCGCAACCTCTTTCCTGGCTGAAGCGATCCTCCTCCCTGAGCCTCCCCAGTAACTGGGATTACAGGCGTGCATCACACGCCCAGCTAATTTTTTAGATGTTTTTGGAGAGGCATGGTTTCGCCATTTTGTTCAGGCTGCTCTGGAACTCCTGACCTCAAGTGATCCGCCCATCTCCGCCTCCGCCTCCCAAACTACTGGAATTATGGGCACGCGCTGCCGCGCCCGGCCGCTTTTTCCTATTATTTGTACCTTTTCTGCAGTTAAATTACAGCACGCCTGACCCCACCAAGTCAGCCCCAGCCCTGAAAAAGGATTCCAAGGAGGCTATTACTAAGACAAGAAGCGAAAGCGCAGCCGCAAGGAGAGCTGCACCGTGTACTTGTACAAGGTGCTGAAGCAGGTCCACCAACACCGGCATCTCTTCCAAAGCAATGGGGATCTTGAACACCTTCGTTATGACATCTTCGAGCGTTTCGTTGGCGAGGCTTCCCGCCTGGGGCATTACAAGCGTTCGACCATCACCTCCAGGGAGATCCAGACCGCTGTTCGCCTGTCACGCACGCGGTGTCCGAGAGCACCAAGGCCGTCACCAAGTACACGAGCTCCAAGTCAGCTCCTCTCTGGTTCGTCCACTTGGAACTCCACCAGGTTCTTCCTGACCCACACCCTAAAGACTCTTTTCAGAGATACCCACACTTCCTAAACAACTGACGTTCGTTTATCCCTAGTTTTGAAACGTTCAGTTAGCTTTAACCTAAAGCCTTTCATAAATGCTTCTTAATTTATGCAGTAGATACATTGTGGCCTTATGATATTTCCAATATTATCTGCTACCAAGAATTTTATGTTACAAACGTCAAATACACAAAACGGGAGTTTTATTGTGCGTATTTCACTTATCCGGACTCAATTTCAACGCTGAGGATCCCCTGTTGAGTAAGTTATTCTCTAGAAAACCAAGTATTCTTTAAAGTAAAAGTCCTATCAACCTCTACTGAAATATCATTGGACGTTTTACAGGTTACACCACAATTTCAGGCCTCCTGGTAGGATGCTCAGTGACTAGCATGTAATCCAGGTGGCATTCTCTTTCAATTTTTCTTTTGTAATATGAATGCTGGGAATGTGCTTTCTTGCTACCTCCACTTTAGGCCTAATTTGCACAAAATGACCTAAAGGTATTGAGATTAAAATGGAGAAAGAAGAAGGAAAGAAATAAGAACCAATTTACATCACCTCTTCCCACCAGTTAGAAATGAGGTCTGGATCATTCCTTGCTAATCCACATGCCATGCTGGCAGATGGAATTTTTCTACTAATTAATTTCTTTTACATTTGTCCTAGGTAGACCAAAGTACTCCACACTTCTCCCGACTTTCACACCTGTCTTATGAAGCTCCTCTAAGATGTAACTTGATTGTGCTTCATGCTTTCCTCTCACCTTTAATGTCTCACCACTATAAAGAATGGCATTTCTGTTTACTATACTTTTAACATGATCAAAATTTTCCTTGATTAAGAGTTTAGAATGTAGGTCAGTTTCTTTTCTGAGTCAGCTCCACATTTCATCTCACTTTATATTCTCCTTACTGGTTTTTTCTGTAATAAGGGGGAAATTATAAACAAAAAGGCAATATTTTTGAAATGTGAAGGCAGGAGAGTCATGGGAAGGCCTTTTCTCCATGACAGAAGTGCAGTCTCCCAGTGTTTAGGCTGGGAAAACCATTTTGCCTTTTCCAGTAATCAGTGTGGAAATACAAGTCCCAATTGTGCTACAGACTATCAGATACCAGAATCATGAAACTTAACACCTTTGTTGTTTTTCTAGGTATTAATCAATCTTTTCTCATTAAAAAGCTGGAGGTCTTAGATGGGCCTATGTGAATGAAAAGCACAAAATCTAGGCTGAATTTATGAGCTCAGAGAGCCAAGGACAGTTAAGGCGCCAAGCACAGTTAAGGAGCCAAGTCTGCAGTCAAAACCAATGACTGTCTTCTCTCCAACTTCCAAAATGTTGCTAGAAACATTTGCAGAAGTCTATTGCTAGGCTGGCGCTGTAGCTCATGCCTGTAATCCCAGTATGTTGGGAAGCCAAGGTGGACAGATCACAAGATCAGGAGTTCAAGACCAGCCTGACCAATATGGTGAAACCTTGTCTCTACTAAAAATACAAAAAAAAATTAGCCAGACCTGGTGGGCACATGCCTGTAATCCCAGCAACTCCAGAGGCTGAGGCATGATAATCACTTGAACCCAGGAGGTGGAGGTTGCAGTCTGCCAAGATGGCACCACTGTACACCAGCCTGGGCAACAGGGCAAGACTCCAACTAAAAAAAAAAAGAAAGAAAGAAGACGTCTATTGCTTTACTAGATCCACCAACATTATTCAATCTGAAATTAGTACTGTTACTGATACAGTCAAGGAATGAAATAATATTAGGCTCTCAAAGTACAATTATTATTTCCTGAAATGTTTCTTATAGCTGTCCTCCATTTCTGTAAAGTCACTTTTTGTCCACACTTTGAGGACCATCCCAAGTCTTACTTCCCCTGAAACCTTTTTTATGTCTATTACAATTTGCATTGTTTTCCTGTCTTGAAGCTTCTCCAGAGTTCCTTCCTGTTTGAACCATTCCCACACATATACACCCTGCCTATGAGCAAGCAGAGATCTTGTCTTTCCTGTATCTTTATAATTTTTGTTCTGTTAGACCTAATAATCTCAGAAATACAATTTGTTTCTAGATAGTCTTCTATTTGTCTTTAATATTTTTGTTTTGTAATCCATTTTTCTTTTTAAAAATTTTTTGTAATCTATTTTTAACCCACATTACCTATCTTCTCTTTCAAGGTTGGCCTATGGGACTTACACCGGTATTCAGTTTTGAAATTAGGAGACCAACTCCTAAAACAAATGACCACTTCAAGAGGTCAAGATTTTGGTTTATTTGACACCCAGCTTCTATATTTGTAAGTTGGAGATAACAGCAATTCATAGTCGTGTCAGTGTTGTAAGGATCAGTGAGAATACTTTGTGAATTATGATTATACACATATTTCATGTACATTAAAGAGGAATCTTATATATTTATTCAACACTTGAAAGGCTTAGGGCACCCTCACCTATCTATCAAACTGAATCACAAAGCTCCGCCCATGCAGTGCTGTTTTCCAGTTCCTTTTTATTTTCAGTAGATACTTGTTGAGCACATGCTGTGTTCCAGAAACTCTTCTAGACCAGAAATATACACACACACACACACACACACACACACATATATATATATTTTTTTTTTTATTTTTTTATTTTTTTTTATTTTTTTGAGACGGAGTCTTGCTTAGTCGCCCAGGCTGGAGTGCGGTGGCGCGATCTCGGCTTACTGCAAGCTCCGCCTCCCGGGTTCACGCCATTCTCCTGCCTCAGCCTCCCAATTAGCTGGGACTACAGGCGCCTGCCACTACGCCCGGCTAATTTTTTTGTATTTTTAGTAGAGACGGCGTTTCACCATGTTAGCCAGGATGGTCTCGATCTCCTGACCTCGTGATCGGCCCGTCTCAGCCTCCCAAAGTGCTGGGATTACAGGCGTGAGCCACCGCGCCCGGCCGCCGACCAGAAATATTACAGTGAACTAAACAGACAAAAAGTTATGCACTCACAGTTTATTTTCTAATAAGGGAACTATATATATATATATATATATATATATCTTTTATGATGTAAGATAATATTAAATGTTGGGGAGGAAAATAAAGCAGAAAAGAAAGATAGGCTTTGTATTTCTTATTTTAAATAACATAATCATAGAATGTTCATCAAGAAGTTGAAATTTTAAAAAAGATGAGATGAGGGAGTGGGCCTTTGGGGATTGTAGGCAGAATAAAAAATGAATAAGTAAAGAGGCCCTGAGGTGTTTGTGGGAAGGAGAGATACCTGGTATTAGTCAAGGAACAGCAAAGTGGTCAGTGTGGCTGGAACTGAGGGAACAAGGAGAACAGTAACTGGAAGTGGAGTAACACAAATGGGGAAGCAGCCTCAAGAATGTATAGGACCTTATATCACACTGTAGTAGCTTTGGATAGTATTGTCCTAAATTTCAAATTTTTAGTAGCTGTAGAAAGCTGTGGGTTTTGTGTGATCAGCTGTACCCATCTTAACCCCCTGTTCCTGGACTTTAAAGGGATAATATGCAAGGTACTCCACATGTCATTACTTCTTTGTTCAACCTTTCAGAAAGGATAGAAGGAAGGAAAACCTCCCAGGGTGAGTCAGGGTATGAAGAATCCCAAAGAAGTGCCAGACTCTTCCCTAAAGATATGGGAACTCAAGGTCTTTCACTCTCAACAGCTGCCTTTTTTCCCAGAATAGTACCCGTTCCCCACAGCTTCCTTAACTAAGCAAATGCTGGTGGGAGAATCACGAATTTTGAATCTGCGTCCAGTTGGGAGCATTAGAAACACCACAAACATGGGCCTGTGACAAATAAGACTGTCTCAAATATTAAAGCCATGCCCACCATGTGATGCATGTCCCTACTTCTGACTTTCAGTGTTCTGCAAATTCTTTTTTTGAGAGGGTGTCTCGCTCTGCCGCCCAGGCTGGAGTGCAGTGGCCAGATCTCGGCTACTGCAAGCTCCCCCTCCCGGTTTCACGCCATTCTCCTGCCTCAGCCTCCGGAGTAGCTGGGATTACAGGAGCCTGCCACCACGCCCGGCTAATCTTTTGTATTTTTTAGTAGAGTCAAGGTTTCACCATGTTAGCCAAGATGGTCTCGATCTCCTGACCTCGTGATCCGCCCTCCTTGGCCTCCCATAGTGCTGGAATTACAGGCGTGAGCCACCGCACCTGGCCGGTGTTCTGCAACTTCTTTAGATCAGTACCTTATTTCTACCTGTCTCAGAGCAAGACAGCAAAATCTCTCATATTTCCTTGTGTAGTACATTATCCACTAATTAGGTAATAATCAAATGGCCCTTTCAATGATATATCAGTTTTTTTGTTTTTGTTTTTTGTTGTTGTTTGTTTCTTTGCTCAACCTTTCAGAAAGGATAGAAGGAAGGAAAACCTCCCAGGGTGAGTCAGGGTATGAAGACTCTTTGTTTAGCTCTTGTTGCCCAGGCTGAAGTGCAATGGCCCAATCTCGGCTCATTGCAACCTTCGCCTCCCGGGTTCAAGTGATTCTCCTGCCTCAGCCTCCAGAGTAGCTGGGATTATAGGCATGCGCCACCACGCCCAGCTAATTTTGTATTGTTAGTCGAAACGGGGTTTCTCCATGTTGGTCAGGCTGGTCTCGAGAACTCCCGATCTCAGGTGATTTGCCTGCCTTGACCTCCCAAAGTGCTGGGATTGCAGGTGTGAGCCACCGTGCCTGGCCTATTTATCAGGTTTATATTCCCTATTTCTCATTCTTCTTTCAACTAATGGTCCCCAACTTTAATCATACATCACAATCGTTGGTAGAAGTTTGTGGGGGAAAAAATACTATTAACTAGACCCTACTGCAGAGATTCTGATTTAATTGATTAGGAGCGGGGCCTGAGCATCTGGTATATGCACACATTTCTTTTTCCAGATGAAGTCTTGCTCTGTTGCCCAGGCTGGAGTGCAGTGGCCCAATCTTGGCTGACAACAATCTCCGCCTCCCAGGTTCAAGCGATTCTCCTGCCTCAGCCTCCCGAGTAGCTGGAATTACAAGCGTCCACCACCATGCCTTATTTTTTATTTTATTTTATTTTATTTTTTTGTAGTTTCAGTAGAGACAGGGTTTCACCATACTGGCCAGGCTGGTCTCAAACTCCTGACCTCAAGTGATCCGCCTACCTCGGCCTCCCAAAGTGCTGAGATTACAGGCATGAGCCACCGCGCCTGGCCGCAACTGGTATATTTGAAACTCCCCAGGTGATATTATGCCTGTAAGGACTGAGAGACACATTTTTCAGTGTGTACTGTGGAAACAGCCTAAAAGATGGCTTCTGATATTTGCACCTTTGTGTAGCCCTTTCCACATTGCACCAGGGTTGGTGAGAATATGGCAGAAGTGATGGTATGTCACTTCCAAGATTAGATAAGAGATTTCCATCATTGCCAATCTGTCTTGGATCACTCACTGCAGAGGAAGGAAGCCAGCGCTTATTAAGAGTAGCCCTCTAGAGACGTGTGGAAGAAAATGAGTCCTCCAGCCAACAGTTACATAAGTGAGCCTCTTCTTGCAACTTGGAAGTTACAGTCCCAGTCAAGCTTTTAGGTAATCACAGTCATTGACTGCAGCCTCATGAGAGATAGACACTGAGTAAAAACCATTCAGCTAAGCTGCTCCCAGATTCCTGACCCTCAGAAACTCTGAGAGGTAATAACTGTTTACTGTCATAAGCTGCTATATTTGGGGGATAATGTGTACACTGTAATGGATAATACAACCCTTTCTTTCAAGGTTGAGCCTTGTCATATCTCTTCCAAAAAATTTTCTCAAATTGCAGCATTCCAGAATATTTACCCTTTCCGAATTCCTATAGCAGTTATAGTTAATATTAAAGACAGCATAATTTATATGTTCTTATAATATAAATAGACATATAATTTATAAAGATAATATAAAATACTGTAGTCTTTAGTGTCATAGGGAATTGATTCCTCTAGCATGCCAAAAACCCTGGATGTTCAAATCTGTTGTATAAAATGGTGTAGTATTTGCATATAACCCACATATATCTTCCCTATATTTTAAATCATCTCTACGCATAATATTTAAAACATGCAAATGATATATATAATAGTTGTTATATTGTGTTTTTTTATGTCACTTTTTTATTGTTGTTATTTTTGATGTTTTCCCCTAAATATTTGGATCCTTGGTTGGTTGAAACCATGGAAGCAGAACCACATATACAGAAGGCTGGCTGTATAACCATAGTATCTTTTGCCATTTCCTGTTTTATGACATTGGTTATTTTATTTAGTATTGTTCAAACTTCAGTTATGTGAGTACCACTTTAAAATTCTTTTTCTTTTTGCTGTATTTGGATACAAGCTACACTATGTATAAAATGAAATCAATTTATTTTAAAAGCTTTACATCAGTATTCCAGTGGAAAATTTCTACCTCTGATCATAAAGAGAAGGTAACTATAAAACAGTATAAAATAAAACAGTAGTATTCAATTCTAGTTATATGCTGCTTGCTGTCTGCTACTTAGAGCCTAAAAACTGTTCTTTGTTACAAAATTGAAAACAAAAAAAAAAAAGAGAGAGAGGAAAGATTAACAAGTGTTAGAGAGGCCTTAAACATCTGCTAGCACCAAATTGACACTTTTCTTTCCCGTCACTTAATCAGAAATATTTAAAGAGAATAGAAAAGAGAATGATATTCTTATTCTCTGTTCCAACATTTAAAAAACCAAAGTTCATAAACTCCTCATAAACATTGTCCACAACTCTAGTGGTACTTGATACAGATCTGAGAAAACACTAGTTTCATTAATGTATTATTTATTTGAGCCACTACTGTATGCTCAACTCAGGAAATACAAAAATATATGACCTGGAGAAGCTTACATTGTGGTGGAACATTTACAAAATTATGCTTACTTTTATTTCTCAAGCTTATTTTGTTGAAAGGAAAAGTAAATTGTAATGACTATTTCACAGTAACTTTCATATATACACCTCATCCAGGTTCCAAGAACATGCTTAGAAGCAGTGGACATCATCTCATAAAGTACTTGTAAGAAAAGTGGGAGTTTATTATTATCTCCGTATTGCAGACAATAAAGAGAATTACACACTCATTGAGGTATTTAAGTTACCAGGCTAGCAAATATGGAGTAGGATGTCAATCTCCAAAGGGCTTCCAGGGCTGTACTCCTTCCCTCTGTTTTAGGCAGCTTGGTAGGTTCTTCACTAATGTGGAATATCAGAACAACCTGCTTCAGTGCCACATCTACTTTTTCTATTTTCAGTATTTTGTTATTCACATATTCATCTTTCTTATTTCCCTGTATATCTGAAAATTCTTGATTTAGTTTGCTCTAATACTCTGTTACGGACTCCTGAATGTCAAAATTTGCATTATGGCTCTGCATTTAATGATCTGCCCACAAGGATTAAACCATAAGGTACTTATATCTTGCTTTTGCCACATTGGGGAAAAAAATAACATTAGTCATCAGCTGCCATTTATTGAGTGTGTACTATTTTCTAGATACTATGCATTACTTAATTTATTTTTCCAGGCCTGGGAGGTAAGTGCTAGTGGTATCTATGATCCACTAGTAAGTGCTAGTGGTATCTATGATAAGGAGACAAAGGATTGGACATGTAGCATTATAATGTATTAATGTATTGACTGTTGTATTAGTTTGCTAGGACTGCCATAACAAGGTACCACAGACCTAGTGGCTTAAACAACAGAAATTAATTTTTTCACAGTTCTGGAGGCTAGAAGTCTGAGATTAAGGTGTGGTTTCTTTGTTTTTTGAGACATAGCAGTATTAGTTTCTTCGTCTTCTTCCTTCTCCCTCCTTCTTCTCCTCTTCTTCTCCTTCTTCTCTTCCCTTTCCTCCTCCTCCTCCTTTCTTCTCTCTCTCCTAGCTTGTAGATGGCATCTTCTCCCTGGGTCTCCAGGTCATCTTTCCTCTGTGCATGTCTGTGTTCAAATTTCCTCTTCTTATTTTGTAGTTTAAAAAACATTTTTTTAAGAGATGGAGTCTTGAACTCCTGGTCTCAAGCTATCCTCCCACCTCACCATTCCAGAGTGTTGGGATTACAGGCCTGAGTCACCATGCCTATCCCCAAATTTCCTCTTCTTAAAAGGAAACCAGTCATATTGGATTAGGGCCTACTCTAATTACCTCATTTTCATTAATTGCCTCTTTAAAGACTCTATCAACACACGGTGGCTCACACTTGTAATCCCAGCACTTTGGGAGGCCGAGACGGGCGGATCACGAGGTCAGGAGATCGAGACCATCCTGGCTAACACGATGAAACCCCGTCTCTACTAAAAATACAAAAAATTATCGGGGCGTGGTGGCGGGCGCCTGTAGTCCCAGCTACTTGGGAGGCTGAGGCAGGAGAATGGCGTGAACCCGGGAGGCAGAGCTTGCAGTGAGCCCAGATCACGCTGTGGCACTCCCACCTGGGCAACAGAGAGAGACTCTGTCTCAAACAAACAAACAAAACAAAAAGAAGACTCTGTAAACAATTACGGCTACATTCTGAGGTACTGGGGATTAGGACTTCATTTATTAGGGATGGGGAGGCACACAATTTAGCCCTTAATAACTGCTTTCCTACATGGAGAACAGTCCACAGGAGTCAGAAATGGGTGACTCCCTTCTCTGGGCTAGGCCCAAGTTTGGTTATTTGATAATAAGCAATAAGGAAGACAAAAACAAAACAAAACAAAAACTAAGAATGAGGATATGTTAACGTTTAAACTGCTACATTTTCAAAAAATGTATTGCAAATAATTAAACATTTATGTCTTTTCCACAATGAGATTTTTCAGCTCTTTACTTGGGCAGATCTAAATTTTCCACCCTCTAGGAGGGTGAAAAAAGAGGGTCTTTCTACTGGGGCTACTACTTTAGACAGAGAGTGCTCATAATTCCCTATCTAAAGTTACTTCATGTTACTTCATCACTGCTTTCAAGACAGCAATGATGGTCAACTGCAAGTTGGCAGACATTTTAGACAAAAGACATATAGGGTGTCTGCAGGCATTATGTGACCTACAAGTTGCAATTTTTCAATAGTCTCTTTTGAAAAAGTTTCATACAGACTTTAATCTGTCTTAATTTCAGTACGATACTCAATAGGCAGACTGCTATACATGCTGGTTTCTCACAGGAAAGGCAAAATTTAATTGTGTGGTGATGATATAGTGAAATTGCTTGATCCTCCCTCATAAAGAGAATTTGTCCAGGGTTCTCTAAGAACAAATTTCTATTTGCCTTTTATCCTAAAATTTGGAAACAAGAGGGAGAAAAACATTTTTTTTAGGTCTAGAATGACATCTTATTTGCATTATTAAAACAAAACAAATACAAATGGCTAGTTCTCATTTGTTTGTAAGTATTTTATTTGATGGTACAAAAGATCATGGAATCTATCCTTTCTACAGGGAAGGCCACCCACCACCACAAAGTTCATAGACTGACTCTCTCACTGATTCTCTAAGTGATATACTGAAAATACTCCCATTCTCTGTCCATCAATTTTTTCACCCATAAACTAGGGATAGGATGATAGCAGCCTCAAAAGGTTATTGCAGGCCATCACCTTCATACATAGAATGGACTGAGATTCCCAGTTGGAGGAGATGAAGTTTTTTCTCACAGTGAATGGTATATATTTTTCAATGTTTCTTAATTCCTTTTTTTTTTTTTTTTTTTTTTTTGAGACGGAGTCTCATTCTGCCACCCAGGCTGGAGTGCAGTGGCACAATCTCGGCTCACTGCAACCTCCACCTCCTGGTTCAAGCGATTCTCCTGCCTCAGCCTCCCCAATAACTGGGATTACAGGCACCCGCCACCATACCCACCACCACGCCTGGCTAATTTTTATATTTTTAGTAGATATAGATATTTTTAGATATAGATATATTTTAGTAGATAATAGTGGTAGATATAGATAGTTCTGAAAAACAAAGCAGAAGTGAAAGTTCTACCAAAGGAAGTACCAAAGGTTTTGCCATGTTGGCCAGGCTAGTCTCGAACTCCTGACCTCAGGTGATCTGCCTGCCTTGGCTTCCCAAAGTGCCAGGATTACAGGCATGAGCCATCGCGCCTGGCCAATTCCATCAAATTACAACAGAAAACTCAAAGTCATGCTTTGTGCCTTGTTAGAAGTCTATGCTCCATGGGTGTGACCACTGCCAAAGCACAACACCAGGACAGAAAGAAGCAACAATTGCATTAAAGGACATGAAGGTAGCTGAAAGAGAGAAGCATCCCTTAGAAAGGCAGGATGGTCTCCAGGGATTGGATCCAGCAAAAATAGATGACAGAATTACCAAAGGACAAAACTGGTAAAGCCATTTCATTGCAGATGTCACTTAGTTCTCTGATGGCTTGAGAAGGATCATCTTAATGTGAAAAGTGGTAGATATAGATAGTTCTGAAAAACAAGGCAGAAGTGAAAGTTCTTCTTTCTGAAGTGAAATATGTGATTGAACAGATGAGAGGTTTGATTAAAATGTCCCAGATGGTAAAGTGAATATATTTTGATGGTTCAATGTTAAGCTCTTTGGTGAGAAAAACATAGTCAGGATGAATTGCCTAGCCTTCAAGAGATTTGATTCCAATATGATATGCACTTTTTAAGGTACTTGCTATTTCTTCTACCAATAAGGTAGTGCAATTAATGTCTGTATTTTTATTTTGGACTTCACAGACACTTGAACTATAAAAGTCATTCATTTGTTTAAATTTTGAAACATGATTTCTTGATCCAACAACACATTGTTTAATCTCTTCCTCTAGTTCTATGGCTAGGTATTTATTTACATTTAATTTAGCAACTTACTTCTTTGGTGGTGATACACAACTGAACAAACATGGCAACTAATTTGCTAACTTACACATCATTAGTGGGAATTTGAATTATTATAGGAGAAATCCATCCCTGGACCAGAGAGTATGACAGCACTGATCTATATCATTTTATACAACTACATTTTGAAGATTTTAAGAATTGGAAGTCCTAGAATAATTTAGTTATTGATATTTTTAAAACATGTTAACAAATACTATACTATTGATTCTATTTTTAGTAATTGTTTTCAGTAATGGTATGCCAGACATCTTAGATCAACCCTTATGTTTAAAACAACTAGAAAACAATCTGACTGGAACTGTAGGAGAGGGAAGACTCCCTCTGCCCTCTGAGGGTTTGATAATTAAGTGTATGAAATAAATTGACAGCAGGCAGATTAATAAGAGAAAGACACAAAAATTTATTTTGTGGCCGGGCGTGGTGGCTCACACCTGTAATCCCAGCACTTTTGGAGGCCGAGTGGGCGGATCACGAGGTCAGGAGATCAAGACCATCCTGGCTAACACAGTGAAATCCCGTCTCTACTGAAAATATAAAAAAAATTAGCCGGCGTGGAGGCTGGCGCCTATAGTCCCAGTGACTCGGTAGGCTGAGGCAGGAGAATGGCGTGAACCCAGGATCGCGCCACTGTACTCCAACCTGGGAGACAGAGCAAGACTCTGTCTCAAAAAAAAAAAAAAAAAAAATGTATTTTGTTCATGGAGGTATCATATGAAAAAGAAGTGAATGCCCCCAAATCCAGTGAGATCTAGAAGTTTATATACTCTCTTCATAGGGAAGACAGGAAGGGGGATGTAGGCAATGTAGGGGAAAGGAAATTATTTTTGGAAAAGATGAATGGTCCCTCCAAAGAATAGGTGACTGCATAGTATCAACTTCCAGTCTCCTCTCCGGTGATATAAGTTAATCTTCCCTGGGTGATGAGATTGATGGGGAGGGGACTGATGACACTCTAGTTCCTTTTGGAGGGATTGTCTATAGGCAAATATGGGGAATTCAGAGAAAACCCCACCTTGCATTTGCTGTTCCCTAAGTGCCGCCAGTGACATATTTTGAGGTGGCATTTTGTGAACTTCTTCAAAACTGTCAGGCAGCTACCAAGACAAGGAAGAACTACAGAGCAATAATCTGAAAAGGAAGAAAACCCAGAGTATTTTGCAGCTGTGAAATAATAAAGGAGGAAAATCTCCACATATTATAAATGATCTTTAAGATATATATGTGAAATAGGCAAGATAGAGAAAATTGTTATGTAGCACATTATTGTTTATCTAATAGAAGGGTGTTAAGAATACAAACATATATGCCTATAATAAACAACAGAAGGATACATCATAACATTTAAAACTATTACTCTAAGGTGAGAGAGGCTATTAGGATGAAGGAGAAAGATTTCTTTGGATATAATTTGATTTGACCTTGGGACTATGTAAAAATATTTTATTTAATGGTAGAACCAAATATTAAAAAATCCAATCCCTAGACATCAACAGCAAAATGAATTAAATGGATTTGTATATCTAGATCATAACATAAGCGTGCAGGAAGGGATACTCCAAATACTTTGAAAAATAGTCATTTGAACATAAATGAACATTACTAGTGTGGTATATACCCTAAGGCAGCAGTTCTTGAACCTTCTGGTCTCATGACCCGCTTATACTCTTAAAAAGTAATGAAGTGATGCAGTTGACAATTTGAGAATGCCTTGGGAATTAGAGTTTGGATGCCAGCAATGACAGTCATTAAAATGAAATATGCTCTCCTGAAATAACATTTCAGTGAACAAAGCACCAAGGAGTTTTCCAGGGAGCTCTCTTTTGAACCTTGATCTATAGCACGTTAGGTGGTGGAGCTTTAGGATCCAAAGAATTTGTGTTTCTGTAGGTTATAACTATTGACATTTACCATATTATAGAGTAAAACAAAAAAATTGGTTAATTCATTTAAAAATAATAATAAACCCATTTTATGTTAGCATACATATTTTATGAAAAATAGCTATATTTTTAAAATAAAAAGAAGAGTGACACTGTTTTACATTTTTGCAAATCTCTCTAATGTCTTGTTTAATAAAAGACAGCTGAATTCTTGTTTCTGCATTCAATCTCTTGCAATATAAATGTCATCTGAAAATAATAATGAAAAAGAAAAATAAGTGTCAGAATTATTATGAAATAATATTAGCCCACAGACCCACTAAAAGGGTCTCAAGGGTCCCCAGATCACATTTTGAAAATCACTGCAATTGTTGCCATTATAGAAATCACTGTCCTTAGGACAAAAAAATAAAGCAAACATTTTTTAAAAATTATGTTCTTAGTAACAATATTGTTGGTGACACTGGTGCGGATGACTATGGCAGAAGCTGATACAGATGATAATTTGAGAATGCCTTGGGAATTAGCGTTTGGATTCCCAGCAATGACAGCCATTAAGATGAAATATGCTCTCCTGAAACAACATTTCAGTGAACAAAGCACCAAGGAGTTTTCCAGGGAGCTCTCTTTTGAACCTTGATCTATAGCTTGGTAGGAGGTGGAGTTTTCCCCAACGTAAATACAACAGAACCTTACAAATGGAAGGATGGGACCCTCCTGGAGAGCATGATGCTCGTCTCAGGGATGTAGGGCACAATGACCTAGGAGAAGACAAATCCTAGACCACAGTGTAAGCTTCTTATTCAGCTCATCATAGTGTTTGTTCCGATTGATTATCGTCATGGATTCCTGGCGTTTTACATGCTGAATCTATTCCAATTGACAACTGTAATTGTTCTGTTTAATTAAAATTCTCGAGTTAGCAATACTAATTCTTAGTGGGGATTATTTCAGGCTTTGTTGCCTCTCTCCTGCCCTAACTCACTGTTTATTGCTTCTCCAGACATCTGAGATTATCCTCACCTCCTGTCAGCATGATGTCCTACACTCATTAGGATTTCCTATTCCCCAAAACTTGTAATTGGATCCTCTTCAAGAACTTTGGGTTCTTGACTAGAAACTAAAAATCTCTACACTATGGTTTACGTTAGATTGTTTTCTGTGTGCACTGATGCACCTGGTTGACTTCTGGGACTTTTAGATGATTTTTTAGTGACAGATTTAAAACACTGACATTTGGCCGGGCGCGGTGGCTCAAGCCTGAAATCCCAGCACTTTGGGAGGCTGAGACGGGAGGATCACGAGGTCAGGAGATCAAGACCATCCTGGCTAACACGGTGAAACCCTGTCTCTACAAAAAATACAAAAAACTAGCCGGGCGAGGTGGCGGGTGCCTGTAGTCCCAGCTACTTGGGAGGCTGAGGCAGGAGAATGGCGTAAACCTGGGAGGCGGAGCTTGCAGTGAGCTGAGATCCGGCCACTGCACTCCAGCCTGGGCGACAGAGCGGGACTCTGTCTCAAAATAAATAAATAAATAAATAAATAAATAAATAAATAAATAAGTAAATAAATAAATAATAATAAAACACTGACATTTTTTGCTTTTATTTCCTCCTCTCTCACATATCAAAGAACAGTGTTTTTAAAGGATGAGTGCATGTTACGCCTTTCACTGAATGTCCTTTATCCTTCCTAAAAAGTTTTCCTTTTTAAAACTAACTCACTTTTCTTCCCGATCTAAAAGCTTCATTCTTCTCTGTCATAAAAAAAATTCCTTTACCAAGGTTAATTTACTATATTATGGGTTGTTAATTTAAATAATGTGTTTAAAGAACAATATTGTTTAAAATTTTAGAAAGCACAACCATGGACTTTTATCCACATATTATTAAAGTCACAATAGTGACTTTAACATTCTACATTGAGCATTTAGGACAATTAATATACTCCACAGCTAATAAATGTATGTAGTTACTGTGTGTGTGTGTGTGTGTTTTTTTTTTTTTTGTACTTTAGAGTTCTAAATGATGCCTCCCAGTTTTTATTATGTGTATAGCAGTGTTTGAAAAGAAAATGAAATGGAATTTTAATTTTCTAACACTCTTACTCCAAGAGAACAACAAAATTACAAAGGTATCATTGATGTCGTTTATTATTATTCCATTAACTCCATTAAATATAATATGAATAATATATTGAGTGTATGTATGTATAAAGTGTCATTTGGCTCATGGAATATGTAGCTAAAGCATCAAAAGATTGGACCTATCTATATTCTCCATCTCACTGCTGAGATGAGCTTTATAAGCACACAATAATGTGGCCAAATATAAATATCTTAATAAACACAGAATTTCTTGATATTCTATAGTTTATTTTCAAGACGTCAATTTAAAATGTTGGAAAAAATAATTAAATTATGATCAAGCTACAATGCATTAAAATTAATATCTAGAATTACTTTTAAAGTCCAGTGTCAATGTTGTCTCCAAAATTTTAGTGCAATTATTTATATAGTTCAATATTCTTGAAACACCATTTCACAAGAACCAACTAGTAAATGATAGTAGTATACTTGGGTTATAATGTATTTTAGGCGCAACTCCATATATATTCACATCACATGTACAAACTTCTAATATTAATTAAGGTAACTGAGATGTAAATTTACAGGGTTTTTTTTTTCTTTGAAAAGTGCAGACACTTTAGAAGTTATCATTACAGGACCTCCTAGTTCTATGTAAAACTTGAATTTTTGCATTAATAGGTGATGCCTATACTCTCAGTTTTATATTCTGTATTAATTCTACTATTAAAGCAAGCATGATATAAAACATAGCCTTAAGAAATTAAAACACACACAAAAAAATCCCTTAATTTATTAATGGATACTTTTCTTCATTCTAAGCAGCTGAAGAAATCCTCTGGCAAATAGTTTGTATCGATGTTTTAGTATAATATATTAAACTAAAATTATTATTTTTAAAGTAGTGTCTAACATAATATGGCTTCCAGAAAGATATAGGCCATACCTATTTAGCTTTGAATGCTAGGCTTTAAGTAAAAATTCAAAATTTCTCTCTTTTCCATATCTCAAGATCACAGCCTAAGAGACTTTTAATGGGCAACCACTAGCTTATATCTTGGGAATACTGCAAATTAAACAAATTAGGTCACCTATATGTATCTTCATATGCAATTTGAACAAAAGGGAAATACAGCAGTAAGTGGTTAATTGGCCAAATGGTGTATGTTTTTGTTCTTCAGTAACAAGATGTTTTCCAGAAGTTTAGTAGCTAAATAGATAAGAAATACATAAACAACCTTATATTGTTTTTTTTGTTTTTTTGGTTTTTTTTTAAGACGGAGTTTCGCTCGTGTTGCCCAGGCTGGAGTGCAATGGCGTGATCTCAGCTCACTGCAACCTCCGCCTCCCGGGTTCAAGTGATTCTCCTGCCTCAGCCTCCTGAGTAGCTGGGATTACAGGTATGTGCCACCAAGTCCAGCTAATTCTGTATTTTTAGTAGAGATGGAGTTTCTCCATGTCAGTCAGGCTGGTCTCAAACTCCCGACCTCAGGTGATCCGCCCGCCTTGGCCCTCCAAAGTGCTGTGATTACAGGTGTGAGCCACCATGCCCAGCCTATATTGCCTTTTAATTCTTGTTTTTACAATGATGGCAATCCATAATGTTATTTAATTGTTGTTTAATCCTTTCATAAGAATGTTATTCTAGTTTTTTTGGTAATTAAAAAGACAGCTCTGGAAACTTCCATAGACTTACCTATTGTTATTGTTTTGATTTCATATCACTTTTAAAGATTGTGTACTTTGTTTTGTTTTGTGTTTTGTTTTAAGTAAGCTCACAGGGACACAATGCTCAGCAGTTTGAGGAACATCAAGGGGGCCAGGGTGGCTAGAGCAGAGGAAACAAGTGAGACAGCCCTAGGAGACGAGGCCAAATACATCACTGGGGCCAGAGTATGCAAAACCTCATAAGGCAAGGTAAGGGCTTTGGAAGTTTCTGAGTCAAGGAGCAGGTGATCTGACCGAAAATTTTAGAAGGGTATTAGGATGCTGAGGGGAGCACAGACTGGAGAGGCACAGAGATAGGAGCAGGTACTACAGGTAGAAGCTATGCAATAACCAGGAGACAGGAGGTGGGTGCAGAGTAGGTCAGCACTGGCAATGGAAAGTAAAGGGCTCCCAGTATGGATTATTTATCCCTAGATTACTGCCAAAGAGGTCTTCTTTCCTAGTCTTATTACTCTGTTCAATTCTGACCAATTAAAATCTCCAAATGTCACTTCTTTTTCTTCTTAAAAGCACTTTTCTTTTCTTTTCTTTTCTTTTTTTGTGATGAGTCTTGCTCTGTTGCCCAGGCTGGAGTGCAGTGGCGCAATCTCAGCTCACTGCAAGTTCCGCCACCCAGGTTCACGCCGTTCTCCTGCCTTAGCATCCTGAATAGCTGGGACTACAGGCCCGCCTCCACGCCCGGCTAATTTTTTTTGTATTTTCAGTAGAGACGGGGTTTCACTGTGTTAGCCAGGATGGTCTTGATCTGCTGACCTCGTGATCCGCCCGCCTCGACCTCCCAAAGTGCTGGGATTACAGGCGTGAGCCACCGTGCCCAGCAAAAACACTGTTCAAAACAGTGCTTTCCTTTCCACACAAACAAATCTAAACTAATCAGCCTGGGCATTGTGTTTCTTGAGCCCTGGATGATGGTGCCTGTTTTGTTGAAGAATTTGCCCATTCTGTCTCATCTCTCTGACTTAGGACACACCACACTAAATCCTGATATATCAATTATATATATCATTAAGGCTTCTTTAGTTGTCGTCTATTATGATGTATGTCCTTTAGGACGATGACCACGTTCTTTTGTACTGACTGTTTCTCCAAGGGCACATTCAATGATAATCAATGGGGAGGATTTCCGAGTTAATGACCCTTTGCCATCACAGGTTGTCCACCTCTTCTCAGCATTAAGACCCTCTGCTTATGCACATGCCCACAGCTCTAGAGGGGAAGAAAAGAAGTTTAGAAATACCCAACCAGGCACATGGACAAATTGACCTACATAGGCCTCCCTCCATGCCTCCTCTTCCCCTAAACCCACATTTATTTTCATTCCTTTCCTTCTAGTCTGGCACAACATGTCAGTAAAAAGGACACAAGACCAGAAAGCAAATTCTGAGATTTGGAGAATCTGTCTCAGAATAAGCAGTTGCAATATGCCTTATCTTTCCCAGAACATGTTCTTGCTCCACGTCTAGCAATAAAGTTCCAAGAAGGGGAATTCATCAACATCTCTCTGACTGATTTAACACAGTGAAGACATATCTGTTTAAGAAGTATTGCTGGTGGCCAGATGAGAGAAGCTATTGAGACATCTGCAGTGAGGCACCTGTTGCAAAGCCCTACCTAGAAGGGGGCTGTAGGGAACTCATTCCTTCTTTGGGATCAGCATGGTTCTGTATTATATTTTTAGAACAGTTGAGTTTCCATGTGTTCTTAAGGTCTAGGATGTATACAGGAGCTCTGGTATCACAGTGGACCCCACAGAAGTGGCCAACTACTTACATTTTAATTAGCTTTCTCTGCTTTTTTGTTTATCAGGCTAAAGCTGAATGTGAATCTGATGGCTGCTGCCTTAGTTCAAAGCCAGTGGAGTGCTATACCTACAGAAGCAGAATTTTAATAAACTGGCCTGAGCAATAGCAAATGGGGAGGACTTCCGAGTTGATGACCCTTTGCCATCACAGGCTGTCTACCTCTTCTCAGTAATAAGACCCTCTGCTTATTCACATGTCCACAGGTAACCTCTAGAGGGAAGAAAAGAAGTTTAGAGATACCCAACCAGGCACATGGACAAATTGGCCTACCTAGGGCAGATGCCTCAAGTATTTTTCTTCTGCAACTGACTATCAGCACTGCAGACTATTTCTGGGGGACATTCTGGCATTATTAGAAGCCCTCCAGCCACTCTCAGCTTTGACATGTCCTCTATGTAGTTTCTGCAATGAAAGTAATTAATGTAATTGTTCTCATAGAACAGTGATGGTTCTTAGGGAGCATTCTGGAAATTAAATAAGTTGGGTTTTTGTTGTTGTTGTTGTTGTTGTTTTGATGTCCTGGTGATTGGGAGAGGGCACAGTACTGACATTTAGGGAAGGACCAGGGATGCTAGATGTCCTGTGAAGAAGTCTCAACTCATGCATGACTTCCAGGTATCTCAAAATCAATCTGAAGGTGAAAAACCTGATTATTTGAGGCTAAAACAGAATTCCTTTTACACATAAGCATGCAATGCTTGTGTGTGTGCATAATTTAATGTGCACTGAATTTTCCAAGAATGCAATCACTTTACAAATTAAGAGAAGACTGTATTTTGTTGTATTCAAATGTCACTCAGCATTATTGGTCTTTTCAAAAAGAAAAAATCACATTGCTGAGAGTAATGTCCCTTGTGGTATTTGAGTTACCTAAGTCAGTTGGTTTGGTCCTTGTTGCATTCGGGATAGTTCCATACAGAGCTAAAACATCCAACTACTTCATTTTGTTTTCTAGTATAGGGCCCAAGCATTTATAGGTTGAAAGTATCTTTATTATTAAAGATACTTTATTATCTTTATTATTAAAATACCATCCTTTATTTAGCTTTTATATCATATTAAGGTGCTTTAGCAATTTTTGAAAAATTAAGTTAAATAGTATTACCTAAGAATTTAATTTTAGGCTGTAAAAAGGATCATAAAAGTATTAGATATAAAAAGGGAGCCTAGGCCTGACAGGTGTGAGAACCACTGCTTTTAATAAATTCTCATTTGTAAGCCCTGTTTAATGAGCTACACAAGCACCAACCTCACAGAAGGTCAATAAATACAGGTCACAACCCTCACTGCTACTCCAAATGGTTGCACCAGGACCTGACTATATGATTTCAAAGCCTGAGTTGCTGCCCTTGTGCCTTGGGATTTTAAGGCTCTTCCCAAATTAATACACTTAGAATCCCAGTGTTTTCTTACAGCGTTTCTTAATTTCTCCATCAAAAATAATTCCTTTTCTCTAGTATAACTAAAGAACTATGGCTGAGGCACTTTTATTTTTCCTTATATAGGTGGGAATTCTTACTGTCAGGGGATGAAGTTATTTGTTCTCACAGTCTATCCCCATTGTTCTTTGCATTCTCTGACCCTCAATAAAACCTTGTTAAGTTTCATCACTCACATTTACCAACCCCCTAGAGATACTTGTGTGTGTGTTCAACTCTGGAAATTAATAGAAAAAATTTTTTTTTCTTCTGAGATGGAATCGTGCTCTGTCACCCAGGCTGGAGTGCAGTGGCACAATCTTGGCTCACTGTAACATCTGCCTTCTGGGTTCAAGCGATTCTCCTGCCTCAGCCTCCCGAGTACCTGAGATTACAGGTGCACACCACCATGCCTGGCTAATTTTTGTATTTTTCGTAGAGATGGGGTTTCACCATGTTGGCCAGGCTGGTCTTGAACTCCTGACCTCAGGCGATCCACCCACCTCAGCCTCCCACAGTGCTGGAATTACAGGCATGAGCCACCGCACCTGGACAGACATTTTTATCATTATTCAAGTGTGGAAAAATTTTCTCCTGTTTTTTAGTACCACGCATCTGCTTTACCTCATGCAGTCTCCTAACCTTTATGATTTGGTGACAGTATCAGAAAAGGAGAGGCTCTGAAATACAAGTTAAAAGGAATTGGGAAATGAATAAATTGACCATCTGCAGAAGTAACAGATATTTGAGATGGTTTGGAAATGGATGGATGATGAAATTCACACAATGTTTTTTCACATCAAGTAACAGGAAATGGACCTCAGATAAGTTGTGATCACATTAATTTAATATGCCCTTTATCAGGCAATGTTTGCTGTAATGAAATAAACAAAAAAACAAAAACAAAATAAAACAAAACAAAATAAAAAAGGAGCATGTCCAATACTATGTCATAACTGAAGAATGGCAGACTGCATGAAATTTAGAAATGAGTGAAAAAGAATTAGGCTTTGTTAGTATGTTTCTTGCAATCTCCATGGAAGGGAGTGCTCTGTTTCCAATGAGGAAAATATAAATTTTTCTAATCTGGCCAAAGACCATTTATTCAGGTAAATAGTTGTTTTTTCAAGATATAGCTGTAAAAAAAGAAAAAAAGAGTCCTTTAGGACCAGATTCTCTCATATAATTCTATGTTCCAATCTGTTCCTTTTTGCCCTATAAATTGTTTTCAGGAAAAAAAAAAAAATTTATATATGTGTGTGTGTGTATATATATATACATATATATATATATACACACACACACACAAAAAAAAAGTTATTTGGGGCAAAACATGAATCATGTGCTTTCTTGCAGCTACCATATAAAAGTTCCAGTGTAAAGCACTAACGTGACATGCTGGTTTGGATTAGCTCTAATCAATTCCCCAAGGCTGATTAGTAATGTCATAAATTAATCAAGATTGTTACAGCAACAGAGGGTACCATGCTTGGCTACGAGGTGCAAATAACTTAAAAGATCTATCTTTGAGTCCTTATTTCTCTTTCTCTCTCTGTTTTAGAAATTTCAACCTTCTTAATAACTGAGAGTAATGGGCCTGATATGTAAACTTTGTAAAGAAGTGTTCAATTTTTTTCTTAATGCTTCTCTCCATTCTCCATGTAGATTTTAGCCACCCCACACACAATATTCTTCTAGACATCTTCTTCCCTGCTGACAATTCCAAGTTATTCAAGTAGTCCCTGATGGCCCAAACTTACATATAGACATACAGATGCAGAAATATAGACATCTATCTATATTCTCTGTATGTTTAATAAGGAGTTACTTCACTATTCTTTATTCTGGCCTGGAGAATGTGTTTAGGTAACTTAATCCTTCTACATCCCCTTCTCACTTTCTCTTCTGGATTTTAACTACAGATTTCTCCATTCCATAAAACAAACCAACAGCAGAATTTCCTACTGATTATCTGTATTAATGGAGAGGCTCAACGGCACCTGTGCTATGAAAAGTTGTGATGAAAAAACTCAAATGTATGATGAATTTACTGTCCTCAAGTATTTTGGTGTGAAATGGTGGGAGGAGAGAAGATACATAAATGAAAAGAGTATAATCTCTGTTCTAACAGAGAGAGGAGTATACACACATACACATACATAACATATATACAAAATACACATATACATACACACACACAGCCTCCAGAGAGATGTTATAAAGATTTTGCGGGAAGTTAAGTAGAGATTTATAAGAGTTTAGAGGAGCTGAAGGAAGACAGAGCTCAGCTAGGTTCTAATAGAGAGGGCTTCAGAGAGTGAGACTTGTGTGAACTTTGGAGGATAAGTTAGGATTTAGATAGATGGAGAAGCAGAGAGAAAGAACATTTAATTAAATGGATTTCATGAAGTCTGAATTGTATCAATTCTGTGCCAAATGCAGATTCAACACATCAAATAATGTGAAGAAATCAACTATAATGAAGCACCATCAAGGTCCTCCAAGCACTTCCTAGGAATCAGGATTTTTGGTCTAGGGTCTTTAGTCTACAGATTGAGAAGCAAGGGTACCTGGAGATTGGTTGCTGACTCTTAATTTTAGCCAAAATCTTGAGCTTTCGGAATCCATCCACCTTCTTAATGTCCTCCGTGAGTCTTCTTTTTCTCCTCCTTAAGAGAGGAGGAGCAATGAACAATATTTAGAAAATGAATAATATTTATGGAAACACTATTAGGTTTGAGTTTCTCATCTACAAATTTTTCTTTATGACAAACTATGTGATGCTTGTAACTTGTTTTTACACTGGGAGTTTTTTCCTATTATATTTTCCAGTATAGTATTTGATACATAAATTTAATATATGTAACATATATTTAAAATGTAAATCAGGCTGGGCATAGTAGCTCATGCCTGTAATCCCAGCACTTTGGGAGGCCGAGGCGGGTGGGTCATGAGGTCAGGAGTTCGAGACCAGCCTGGCCATCATGGTGAAACCCCAACTCTACTAAAGATACAAAAAATCAGCTGGGTGTGGTGGCCGGCTCCTGTAAACCCAGCTACTAGGGAGGCTGAGGCAGGAGAATCGCTTAAACCCGGGAGGTGAGGGTTGTAGAGAGCCGAGATTGTGCCATTGCACTCCAGCCAGGGTGACATGGTAAGACACTATCTAAAAAATATATATACACACACACACACACACACACACATATATATAAAGTTTAAATCAAATTATATCAAAACCCATGATAAAACATCTAACCCAAAACTGGAATATTGGCAATAACTTGTATTTACCTCTGTGTGTTTCCCCATCCCATGTCTTGCCTTTATCACTAAGATAGCCACTGCCAGGTATTTTTAAAACTCTCTCTTAAAAGTTTTCATTATCACACACTTATGTATACTTATTCTGTATAAGTGCTTCTATATATACTTCAACAATGTATAATTTGGTTTTATTTTCATTTTACTGTTTTTTTTTTTTTTTTTTTTTTTTAAGAGATAGGGTCTCACCATGTTGTCCAGGCTGGTCTCAAACTCCTGAGCTTAAGCAATCCTCCCACCTCAGCATTCCCAAAGTGCTAGGATTACAGGCATGAGGACCTGCCCAGCCATGGTTTTACTTTTGAGTTTTAAAAAATGTTATTATATATGAACCTTCTGAGACTTATGTTTCTAAAATTCAACCAGGTACTACTGTGTGTACCTCAATAAATGCATTATTTTGACCATGAACATGTAATTGTCTCTAGTATTTTTATCTATTAAAAATAGCATATTTTCCATTCTCATATGTCTCCTCTTGCATGTGTGCAAAATATTCTCTCATGTAAACATCTAGGAGTCAAACAGTTGGGTCACTGGAGTGCACTTACTGGATAAAAAATACTATCAAAAATCTTCAGCAAATACAATTCGATGTGGAAGAGTTCCCACACTGATTCTTGGCAAAGACCAAAATACTTTTAAATATGCCACTCCTAAGTGTTTAAAATGAAGACACTTACTCTGATTTCCTCAGTTGGGGGTGGGGGAAAACAATGGAGAACAGCCCTTCTCCTCCTCTATTTTTTTTTCTTTTAAAATTTATTCCAATTAATAGAGATACAGTAAATGCAAGTGACACAGATAAGAAAACATGGAGCAGATCCTAACAGAAAAGGTAGGGAATAGAAACTATGTTCATAAACAGGATCCACACAAGAGAAATATGGGAATGAGTAAAACGGCAAGAGTCCTCCAAAAAACCCGCACTGCCAAGAATTTTCCCAATTAGAACACTCACCAGAGAAAACGGTGGTCAAGTTTCAAACTGCCCGCGCAGCGTCGTGATTGGCCATCGACATCAACTCGGCCCGATTGACGTGTACTATGCTGTAAACTGGGTTCAAACTTTTTTCTGCTGCCTTTCTATCTCAATATTTAGCAAACTCAAACTGGGAACAAGGGAGGAGAAACAGCACCACTCTCAAAACAAACAAGTTTAAGTCGATTTGTACGTTTCTGTGTGCCAACTGCTTCATTACTAAAGTACACATGAAGTTTAGGGACAGAGCGCCGGAAACACTATGGATATTTTACCAGTTGACACTTAAATATTGTATTTTATTTGTGGTCAACAGGAATTGAATTTTCCCTTTACTAGGTTTGTCTGATGATAAACCTGATCCTTCTTCAGATAAAAAATTGTCTCAAGCGTTGCTGCAACATGCAGTACACTGCAGTGCTAATTAATTTTTTCTTTCTTTTTTGAGACAGTTTCCCTCTTATTGCCCAGGCTGGAGTGCAATGGCCCGATCTCGGCTCACTGCAACCTCAGTCTCCCGGGTTCAAGCGATTCTCCTGCCTCAGCTTCCCGAGTAGCTGAGATTACAGGCGTCCGCCACCACGCCCAGCTAATTTTTTTGTATTTTTAGTAGAGACGGGGTTTCACCATGTTGGCCAGGCTCGTCTTGAACTCCTAACCTCACGTGATCCACCCTCCTCGGCTCCCCAGAGTGCTGGGATTAGAGGCTTGAGCCAAAATTAGTTTCTAACAAGGATAAAGTAAGGAATCTTGTAAATCTTCTTTGTAACGAGTAACAAATATCTGCTGTAAGAAAAGTGAGTGCCAGCTCTCTTTGGGAAGACTGAGTGGCTCTGAAAAGAGCCTTTGGGGTGTGGGCCGAGACTGACCGAACGTTCCGTGGTGGGCGGGCTCACTTGGAGCTGGTGTACTTGGTGACGGCCTTGGTGCCCTCCGATACCGCGTGCTTGGCCAGCTCCCCAGGGAGCAGCAGGCGCACAGCCGTCTGGATCTCCCTGGAGGTGATGGTCGAGCGCTTGTTGTAATGCGCCAGGCGGGAAGCCTCACCCGCGATGCGCTCGAAGATGTCATTGACGAAGGAATTCATGATTCCCATGGCCTTGGACGAGATGCCGGTGTCGGGGTGGACCTGCTTCAGAACCTTGTACACGTACACGGAGTAGCTCTCCTTGCGGCTGCGCTTGCGCTTCTTGCCGTCCTTCTTCTGGGCTTTTGTCACCGCCTTCTTGGAGCCTTTCTTTGGGGCGGGAGCAGACTTTGAGGGTTCAGGCATGGCTGGTAGTAACTGCCGGAAAATTAGAGAAAAAAAGGGAAGGAAGTCGGTAGCACTGTCTAACTACCGCTAATTCCCTGCTTCTTAACGCAAATGGAGCAGACAATGAAGGTGTGCGTTTAACTAGTGGTGAGTCCTGGAAACGTATATTAACTTTGTCCAATCAAAATAAGTGTTTTTCAAAACCGCAATCCCATTGGTTAAAGCGAAACTGTAATGTTAGCCAATAGCATAGCTTAGTTTTCGTGCCTGTATTGACTATAAGTAGCCGAGCCTTACTTAGTGTTGCATCAGTCTCAGGCACGCTGCTGATTGAGTATATTTGTCATGTCGGGACGTGGCAAGCAGGGCGGCAAAGCTCGCGCCAAAGCTAAGACCCGCTCTTCTAGGGCGGGTCTTCAGTTCCCCGTGGGCCGAGTGCACCGACTGCTCCGCAAGGGCAACTATGCCGAGCGGGTAGGTGCCGGCGCGCCTGTGTACCTGGCGGCGGTGCTGGAGTACCTGACCGCCGAGATCCTGGAGCTGGCTGGGAACGCGGCCCGAGACAACAAGAAGACCCGCATCATCCCGCGCCACCTGCAGCTGGCCATCCGCAACGACGAGGAGCTCAACAAGCTGCTTGGTAAAGTGACCATCGCCCAGGGTGGTGTTCTGCCCAACATCCAGGCCGTGCTGCTGCCTAAGAAAACTGAGAGCCACCACAAGGCCAAGGGCAAGTAGTGGGTCTGGAGTAGTGCATCACTCATACCTCGGTCCAAACCAAAAAGGTTCTTTTCAGAGCCACCTACTTTTTCACCAAGTAGAGCTGTGTTCCACAGTTTTATCCGATGTCGAGTCATCTTGAAATGGCACTGAAATGCTGTATAGAGATGAAGCAAAACCAAAGGGCTTTTACACCACATTGTTTTGAGATAGAAAGTAGACATTGAAATATTCGCTGCACATCAAGAAATTTAGGCGCGGCAGGTCGCGCCCGCAATACAGCTGAAAACAATAGGAAAAGTGGGGCAAGAGAATAACAAAGGGAGCTGGAAGTTGGTTAGAGGGCTGAATAAGTAAAAGCAAAGGGCAGAACTAAGGTGGACGGGCGGGTGAACAGGAAGCGAGATAACAAGCAGTGAACCTTTTGCAGCCGAAACAAAGGTGAGATAATGTGAGCAAGGACCTCGTGGCCGGCAAGATCTGGAACAAACCAGTAAAAGGCAGCTCTTCAGAGATGGGCATGCGTATTAGGGAGGAAAAAGTATCCTTAACAAAAGCCCATATGATAATCAGCTACTTAAGGTTCATGCATATGGGCTGCATATCTTGCATGTATTTAAGATTATGAGATAGAGGTGATGCACAAGCCACAGAGGCCAAAGTAACTAAGCAACAAACCTATCAATAAAAGGGCAGATACTGGCTATAGATTAGGCGGCACTGGGAAGAGAAAAACACGCACACACATAAAAAGACTTAAACTGCAACAAGCTGATGCTGATCTCATCTCGCAGAGGTCAATGCGCTCTCCCCCGCCGAGAGTGTAATACTCTGCTTAATAAACTTTTGCTGCTTTGCTTTGCTATCTGTGTGTGTGTCCACTAGTTTGCTCCTGGCACCAAGAGCCTGGAACTGCTTGGCACCATCCGGTAACACAACCACTTTGGGAAGCCGAGGCGGAAGGACGGCTAGAGCCTTGGTGTCCGAAGTCAGCCTGATCTTTACAAAAGTAGAATAACTGACTGTGCCTGGTGTCTCATAGCCTGTAGTCCTAGCTACTCGGGAGGCTGAGACCAGAAGGATCACTTGAGCCCAGGAGTTCGAGGCTGCAATGAGCTATGATTGCACCACTGCAGTCCAGCTTGTGTGACAGAGCAAGAGTGTTTCAAATGAACCTAGTGTCAGATACTTACTTTCTGTATTACAGAGGACTGAAAGCTAGCTAAATAATAGTTTTCAGTGTACCTGGGTTCCAGAGAGAAAATTGGTAAACTAACCTTTGCTCCTTGCTTGGGCTTTTAGTTTATACTTCATAAGACTATGGAAGCAGAATTTGGGTATCTGACCCTTCTGCAGAATTTAGGACCCCACGTGCGTTTGGCCTACCTATTCCAGTTCAATTGAATCTTTCCCAGCACCTATGGTGTGCCAGGCACCCTCCTAAATGGGAATACAATATTAATCCAGATACATAACGTCTATATCCAAAAGGAGCTTCAAGTTGACTTGGGCAAAGAATACATGTCATAATGGACTGTTTATGTAAATGATGGGAAAGGGTTGGGGTTAGGGTGTGAGATTACGTTAGAACGTGTTACTTAAAAACAGTATGAATGATGGACATTGTAAGTCAGGTTTTTTATTATATCATAGTCATATAGCCCTGTTCCTGTCAGTTTTTCCTGCTTCCTTTCTCTCATCAAGATCACTCCCTTCCTCCTCAGATCACCAAGTCCTCCTAGCTAGAGAGGGCCTTCTATTCCTCTCCACCTAAACTTATATAAGCTACTGTGTTCCTCATAAAGACATGTTAATGAAAACGAATTTCTACAGGATCTCTAGTCCATTGAAATACATTAATTTTTGAGTCTCTGCACACATTTTTATTTCCTAGATTTGTCTTAATTGCAATCGCATACAACTAATATTTCTTGGAATAAAACAGCAAACACAACTGTCATAAATATTACTTTTTTTTAAAAAAGTTACGATTATTTGATGTTGAGGACTCCATCCTGATTTCAATGAATTAATTCATTCGTTCCGTTTTAAAATGTCATCTGCGTTATTTGTGTGTATAAATTTTCAATAATTGTTTCTGTTACAACCATCAATATAAAGTAAATGATATGGCTCCATAGAAGGCCTATAAGATTTTTGAAATTAAAATAAGTTTTTAAATAAAATATGCTGTCATGATCATTGAAGTTGATGATAAAATTATTCCATTGTTTCTATTTCTCCCAAGAACCACTATCTAATCATGAAAGCTAGCTAAGTAATAATTTTCAGAGTTCCTGAGTTCCAGAAGTAAAATTCTTTAAGCTAAACAGTTTGTAAAGTAACTTTTGCTTTATAATTATTATAATTTTTGGTGTTATTTATGCAAACTCAATGTACTCATAATCAAAACACTGACAAATGCAAACTTATGTATTAAGTAAAATAAAATATACAAGTGTGATATATCATTGTTTATAATTCTACATACACATGTAAAGAAAAATGGAGGAGCTGTTAAATGTGTAGCTTCAAAGTAAGTAAACTAGAGGAGGCAACCTTAAGATCAGAGGGATCCAAGGGGCAAAGAGCAATTAGGAAGATTTATAGTGCCTTATCACTTTATGGTATCATATCATCTGTGAAATATTGAATTAAATTAATGTCCTTACTGATTTGGTGCCCTCTGAAGGTTCGTTGAAAAATCGGACATGAGGCAGATTAATAGAAAAAAAAGCAGACAAATTTACAATGTGCATGGGGAGAATCAGAGTGATTGCCCACCCCAGAATGTGGTTCAGAAGTTTATACACCATCCTAGAAAAACAGTTTGAGGGAGGGAGAAGAGGAATTCATTTGAGAGGATTACTAGGAAGAATGAATGGATCAGGGAAAAGAAATGAAATTTCTACCTTATCTTGTGAAATGAGCTCTTCAGGTGTGATTACATTCATCTTACAGGGATTCATTTTTGGTGAGTCTGGATAATAGGCAGATAAAGGTTGGGGATGGGGAGAAGGTCTAAGAGACTTTGAGGCTTCTGCAGTTCAGCTAGTCACCATGCCATAGTTTGGGGTATTGGTTTCTGAGCCCCGACATTGACAATAAGCGCTAAAAATAAATATTTGTTATTTAAATTAACTACTTAATGTGTTATACATAATTAGATTAATTTATGATGTATTAACGTATTTAAAGTATGATATAAACAAAATATTTGTAAATTAGTTAAAAAGAAAAAATTATATTAAATAGAGGTTGGCTTTCTGCTTGATATTTTATGTACATTATCTCCATTTTTTTTTTTTATTAATTTTTTTTTTTTAGATGAAGGTCTTGTGATGTTGCCCAGGCTAATCTGTGACTCCTGAGCTTGCACAATCATCCCACTCCTGGACTCATGCAATCCTCCCACATCAGCCTCCAGAGTAGCTGGGACTACAGGCAGGTCACTGAGCCTGGCCTCTATTAATTCTTATAGTAGCTCAAAGAGGTAAATACTGTAGGGGCTAAGGGAAGTTTCACAGATAACCAACTGACAAAAGGCAGGATAATGGGAGAAATTTAATAATGTGCACGAGGGAGAATTACAAAGTGATTACCCCAGTCCCCAAAGGGGGAGTACAGGTTATGTAACTTTTTTCATAGGGGAAGGAGGAGATGGGAAAAGTAGACAATTCCTTTGAGGGGCAATAAAAGATTGTTATAGAGAATAAATGGACCACAGAAATAAATTAGCTTGTAAATAATTGTCTTCGTAATTTATGTATTTATTTTGAGATGGAGTCTTACTCCATCACCCAGGCTGGAGTGCAGTGGCACAGTCTCCACTCACTGCAACCTCTACCTCTGGGATTCAAGTGATCCTCCTACCTCAGCCTCCTTAGTAGCTGCGAACACAGGTGTGCACCAGTACACCTGGCTAATTTTTTTTTTTTTTTAGACGGAGTTTCACTCTTGTTACTCAGGCTGGAGTGCAATGGTGCAATCTTGGCTCACTGCAACCTCCGCCTTCCAGGTTCGAGTGATTCTCCTGCCTCAGCCTCCCAAGTAGCTGGGATTACAGGCATGCGCCACCACCTGGCTAATTTTTTGTAAACTTTGTAGAGACGGGGATTCACCATGTTGGCCAGGCTGGTTTCGAACTCCTGAGCTCAAGGGATCCACCTGCCTTGACCTCCTACAGTGCTGGGATTATGGGGAGGAGCCATGGCATCTAGTATGTCTTGGTAATTTAAATGAGACGGAGAGGAAGGCATTATCTTGAAAAATCCATATCCAGTCTTCTTTTCTGCAATAATGAAATAACTAGGGAGGGGATAGAAGGCAATTCTGTTTCTTTTGTTAAGAAATTTTCTTGGTCCGATTAGGAAATGTCAGAGTTCCTTCGCATGTATAGGAAAGAGAAACAAGACGAGGTTAGAGGGGCTTTGATTCTGAAGCTTATTTCTGAGGCCTTTCAGTGTTCAAAAGCACTCAGCATGCCCAAGAACCACATTTTGGGGAATCATTCTGCACCCCAACAGTACCATCACTATCCTGATCTAACTTTGTAGATGAGCAAAGATTTAAAGAGAATAAACAAGTCACTTCGTTTCTGATCGGTAACAAGTCAGCTTGAGTCTGATAGGTAAACATTTAATCTAAAACCAAAGTTTTCTAATTCCAGAGTTTCAGCTCTTAACTACTTTGTAAACAAAGAATTGAATACTAAGAGATTATATTAGAATAGTTATAGGAGTTTTATAATTTTCAAAGGTGTTAAAATAATTTCAGAGTGGCCGGGCGCAGTGACCTCACACCTGTAATCCCAGCACTTTGGGAGGCCAAGGTATGTGGATCATGAGATCAGGAGTTCGAGACTAGCCTGACCAACATAGTGAAACCCTGTCTCCACAAAGATACAAAAAAATTAGCTGGGCGTGGTGGTGAGTGCCTGTAATCCCAGCTACTCGGGAGACTAAGGTGGGAGAATCACTTGAACCCTGGAGGTGGAGGTTGCAGTGAGCTGAGATTGGGCCATTGCACTCCAGCCTGAGTGAAAGGACAAGACTCTGTTACAAAAAAAATAAAAATTTCAGAGTATAACCCTGTATTTACTAAGAAAGAAAATTAAATATACGGAAACAAAGTTGTTCCACAATGGTTGATAACAAATCTTTAGTTGGGTCATGTAAAAGTGTCTTTTTTAAAACCTACAAGCGTCCAAGCGCGGTGGCTCACGCCTGTAATCCCAACACTTTCTGAGGCTGAGGCGGTCGGATCACGATGTCAAGAGATCAAGACCATCCTGTCCAACATGGTGAAACCTGGTCTCTACTAAAAATACAAAAAAATTAGCTGGGCGTGGTGGCGCATGCCTGTGCCGCGCTACTCGGGAGGTCGAGGCATGAGAATTGCTTGAATCTGGGAGACGGAGGTTGCAGTGAACCTAGATCGCGCCACTCCTCTCCAGCCTGACGACAGAGCCAGACTCCATCCCCCTCCCAAAAAAAGCGCCCGCCCCACACACAAAACCTACAAACACCAATTTTCTACTTATAAGAACTTGTTTTAAGGATATTAATTCTATTCCAAATAAGTCTTAACGCTAACGCAATTATTATCAAAATCTCAAAGAGATTTTTATTCAAACTTCACAAAAGGTCTCCAAAGTTGCCAAGAAACCTTGGTGAAACAGATTAGGAAATTTGGAAAGGAAATAATGAGGAGACCAGCAGTACCAAATCATGAGACCTCTAATTCAGTTTTAAATATTAATGTAATAAAAATTTAAAGTTTGGTGTAATAAATCATACAAATTTCAATATTGGTCCCAAGCATAGAGAAAAAATAAATTTGTTTTGAATGTTGAAAACATTATTCTTAAAATACAGCGGATTAAAAAATTGCTGGGGAACTGATTAAAACTGTATTGATAATTCCTAAGAAAGACACTATTTTATCTCTTTAATAGAAATTGATTAAACTGTAATCAATATAAGGAATTTACAAAACGCCATATACAACACTGTATACATTTTCTTGGAAAAATATGTGCAACTGCTTTGCAAAATACGTTATAAACTAGCACTAGTGATCTCTGTGTGATGGGATAACAGGTTGTACTTTCTTAATTTCTTGTCGTTTCTTGTATTCCCCACAGTATTGATGTATATCTTCTGCGTTCAAAAGCAATTTTTTAAAGCCTTATAACGTGGTAACAAAATAGTTTGCACATTACAAAATTCAGAACACGGAAACAAGAAGCTCGCCTTTTTTCCCTATTTCGGTTTGGCCCTTTCGATTTCCCCTCCCTCACCGGGGCGGGACTTCCCGCCGACTTCTTTCAGGTTCTCAGTTCGGTCCGCCAACTGTCTTATAAAGGCGCTGCCTCAGACCAGAGTCCTCACAAGGCGTTGTGTACGACTCGTCTTGCTCGTCATGTCTGGCCGCGGCAAAGGCGGGAAGGGTCTTGGCAAAGGCGGCGCTAAGCGCCACCGCAAGGTGCTGCGTGACAATATCCAGGGCATCACCAAGCCGGCCATCCGGCGCCTTGCTCGCCGCGGCGGCGTGAAGCGCATCTCTGGCCTCATCTACGAGGAGACCCGTGGGGTGCTGAAAGTCTTCCTGGAGAACGTGATCCGGGACGCTGTGACCTACACGGAGCACGCCAAGCGCAAGACGGTCACCGCCATGGATGTGGTTTACGCGCTGAAGCGCCAGGGTCGCACCCTCTACGGTTTCGGTGGCTGAGCGTCGTCATTTCCTATCAATAAAAGGCCCTTTTCAGGGCCCCCCTACTTTCTCAGCTGAGGAGTGGTAACACTGGATTTGGTAGGGCTGGAATTTTGCTTGCTTCTAAGTCAGTTTTGGGGCGAGCAGTTTTCTTAAGACGGCGGCACACGTGGTCATTCACCCGCGGTCACCGTTGGTAGAACTAATTACGAGTTGTAATGCAGTCTAAATTTGCTCAAAATTCATGAGCTTGTTTACGTAATGGGGAATGTGCAGTACCAGTAACTGTTGTAGTCCCTGTAGTGAGCTTGACAATGGTCATCGGAAATGGTTTTTGAAAAACCCCTAAATCCACAAGTATTTTTTTTTTTTTTTAATGTTTGTCAGCGAGTTGGAGTGCAGTGGCGCGATCTCGGCTCACTGCAACTTCCGCCTCCTGAGTGCAAGCAATTACTGCCTCAGCCTGCCGAGTAGCTGGGATTACAGGTACGCGCCACCACACCCAGCTAATTTTTGTGTTTTTAGTAGAGATGGTGTTTCACCATGTTGGCCAGGATGGTCTCTATCTCCTGACCTCGTGATCCGCCCGCCTCGGCCTCCTAACGTGCGGCCTCTTAAGGGATTTTAAGAGAATTTTTTACTTTTCTCCACTTTCATTAACGTATGACAAATTACAACATGTACAATCTGATCTGACATACATTCATTGTGGAATGATTACATCGAGCTTAACATCCATCTCACTTTCTGGTGAGAACATTTAAAGCTTACTATCAGCAATTTTCAAGTATAAAGTACATTAACTATTGTCACCATGCTTTAAAATAGATCTCCAGAATTTATATCTCTTGAGTCCCATTATACCTCCATCCTCATTCTCTGGCAGGGACCATTTTACTGAGTTCAACATTTTTAGACTCCTCATGTAAGTGATATCATGCTGTTTTTGTTTTTCTGTGCCTGGTTTGTTTTACTTAGCATAATGTTGTAAGAAATGACAAGATTCATTTTTTTAAGGCTGAGTAGTATTCCATTGTATATATGCCCCATTTTCTGTATCCATTCATCTGGCATTGGATACTTGATTTATTGAAAGAGCTTTATAAGTTTAAATTCATAAATGAAATCCAGTGAGTAAAGTTTTTTTTTTTTTTTTTTTTGGTGAGGCTCAGTCACTCGTTATGATCATGAAAATGATGGATGTGTAATTGGTGATATCAAAAGATCTGGAAGGACAATAATAGTGGCATTGATTCAGTTAAAGCAAAAGTACAAAACTTTGTAGTCCAAGTAATTACCATAGGGGAATTTAAATTATAGTTTTTTTTTTTAACTTGAAGTTTTGTTAAGGGAAAAATATTGTATTTTACATGAAAAACAGTTTTAAATCCCAAAAATTTGTCAGATCTGGAATTGCTACATGGGCCTAAATAAATTTTTTGGATATAAATGATAACGTTTCTCTTTAAGATGTAAAAAATAATATATATATTTTAACTATGTATATCTGTGTGTGTGTGTATGTATATATATATATATATTTTTTTTTGAGACAGAGCGTTACTCTGTCACCCAGGCTGGAGAGCAATGGCAGGATCTCCGCTCATTGCAACCTCTGCCTCCTGGGTTCAAGTGGTTCTGGTGCCTCAGTCTC